>NC_080764.1:12786203-13095888 GCF_020826845.1 Diceros bicornis minor
ACACTTAGAACAGCACTGGGCGTCTAGCCAGTGCCCCATCCAAGTCAGATATTATCATTGCTGCTGTTATCTTAATTACAACATAGCACAATAGGCAAGAACACAATCCTGGAGTCACGAGATGTGAGTTCAAATCCCATCCCTCCTACCCATTGCTCTGTGACACTGAGTGAGTGACACCACCTCTCTGTGCCTTCATGTCCTCATTGTTAAATAGGGATAATGGTATCTAACTCCCAAGTTATTGAGGGAATTAAATAAGCCTATTCATTTATCCAACAAGTGTACATCACCAGCCTCCCGGCTGCCAGTCAAAGCACTTCACAGAGTTCCTGGAAGACGTTGTTCTCACATGACCTATAGGCTTCATGAGGTGAGACCTCATGGGTAGAAGCCAGGTGAGACCAGCGGGTGGAAATCACAGGGAATCAGGCCTTTCTAATAGTTGTCCAACTATGGGATGAGCAGCCTGGGTCAGGGGAGAGTGGTAGTGAGCTCCCCATCTACGCAGGTGTGCAAGCAGAGGATGGGATTACCTTAGCAGAGATTTCTGCACTGATTGACCTCTGGGCTTCAAGGAACCAAATTGGACACAGATAGGCAGGGATGGGGTCCTCCAGACTGCTGGTTGCTAAGACCAGCTGTGGGATGAAGAGCCCCAGCTCTGCAGCCTCTTCTCGGTTCCTCCAGGGCACACTCTCCTCTTCCAGCCCCAAGGAGGAGGGTGGAGCTTCCAGCCACCCTGCAGAAGCAGCTGTCACAGCGCCCCCTTGAGGGGAGGCGCCTTCAGTGCTGGAACCCACAGGGCTTCCCTCCCTTTCTCTTCCCTGCTCAGAGCCCAGGATTCCTGCAGCCGCCAGAGAGGGCAGGGGGCCATCTTCTCCCTCCTCCCACCTCCTCTGCACTCCTCCTATCCCTCACTCCACTAGGAGTCATGATCTCTCAAGTTCTGGAAGCAGGTTCTCAGTTTACAAAGCACTTTCCTGTCTTTTTCTCAATAGATTCCAACATCACTCCTGTGAGACCAGAGAGCTGGAGGCACTGCCCCATTTCATAGGTGAGAGACCAAGGCGAAAACAGAAGAGAAGGGGGAGCTCTCACTGTCTGTGAGGAATCCTCTGTGCTACGAGGAGGGCTTCCCACTCCAGTTTCCTGAGGTTGCCATAAAGCCATGGCTTGTATGCCTCTAGTGATGGAGTGCTCACTGCCTCACGAGGAACACTGGCCCTTTCTTGCATTGCTCTGTTTGGTGGAAGGCCTTTCCTGACCAGCCTGGTCTCTGCCTTTAAGATGCTCCTTCATCTACCCTTCCATCTCCTAGGGATACAGACAGTTTTCAGGTTGGGGTGTACACAAGGGCACCCAGCCAAGGGCTGTGAGTGTGATATCATAATCTAATATCCAGCCTGTGCCCTGGCAAAGGGGCCTCTCCCAGTTCACACAAAGGCGCTGTGTGAGAGAGCCAGGGCCCTGGTCTGTCACGCCCCCGTTATATGGGCCACGCATCTGTGATTTCCTAATCCCCTGTCCATACTCCCCCTGGGCAGCGGGCACCTCGGGGGCAGGCACCGGGTCCTATTCACCTCTGTATCAAAACGCCCGGCCCGGGCATTAGATTTGTCGATTCAAAGTGTGGCTCCTTGAAACTTCCCCATGGAGGGTACATGGAGAGTACCTCCTGCCCCATCCCCGGAACCCTGAGAACATATCCTGCTTCTCTCCCCAGGCCAGGCCTTTAAGGATTAAGGATGTTGGCCATGGGAGCAGGAGAACCAGCCCCGGTCCCCAAAGCCACACCCAGGGGTGGCACCCGGGTTACTCCCCCCTCCACAACACCCCACACCCTCCCAGCCGCCACAGCCGCACGGCCTACTGTTACCTTCATGTAGGCATTGAGGGCAGGTATCCGCGACTCAGCGATCTCCTGTTTCACGCCCATGTAGACTTTGGCTGAGGAGAGGGAAAGAGCTGTCCCGGAGCCTGGCCCAAGAACACGTCTCTGGGCTCAGGGCTCCCTCCCGGGCCGGAGTCCTCCCCCGGGGCTGCGCTCCTCCCCTCATCTTCCAGGGCGCTGAAGTGGCCGCTTTGGAGCATCCCAGCACGCACCTTGCATTCTTTGAGCTGCACTCTCACCAGCTGATATTTCTCGTTTTGATTGTTTATTTATTGCCTGTTCCTATACACACACACACACACACACACACACACACACACACACACAGGATTCTTGGCTCCAAGAGAACAAGGTCTTTGTCTGCGTTGCTCACAGCTATACCCTCAGCCCCAGGACAGCGGTCCTCAATCCTGGCTGCATACTTGAGCCACCGAGGAGTGTTAAAAATTTCATTGTGTGAGACTCATCCTCGAACAATTAAATCTGGGGGTGGAACTCGGGCATCAAGATTCTTTCAATCTCCAGATACTTCCACTATGCCACCAAGGTAAAGAACCATGGGTCCAGAATAAGGCCCAAATCAGTGAATGTTTGTTGGGTGGATGAATGAATCGTTCCTCAAAAGCAAGGCAGAATGTTTCAGGGGAAACGGAAGCAGACGGTGTTTGACCAAAGACAAATGTCCCCTCCAGGAGCCTTAGGTGGGGGCCCCGGTGGAACCGTCCACCCAGAGGGCCACCAGAAGGAGAATGGGAGGCCTGTCTGGCTCCCGCTGCCCCGGAGACAGGCAGGGGTGGTACCTGACGGTGGTGGGAGGAGAGCATCTGAGGTCTGTGGTAGAGATGGAGATTTGGGAGTTAGCAGCAAGAAAAGGGACAATTAAAGTCACAGGGCAGGTCAGATTGCCTGGGTTGGGGGGAGTGAGAAGACAAGACAGGATGGGGGTGTAGAGAACGCCCGCCTTGCAAGGAGCAGCAGGGGAGGCAGAGCCTGTAAGAAGTTGGAGGAGCAGCCGGTGAGGTAGGAAGGGAATCGGGAGACGCTGGCGCCACAGAAGGTCGGGGAGAGCTTCCCGGAGGAAGAAGCAGGACGATGAAGACGAGATGTGCCCACGGCAGCGGAGTGCACAGGTCACGGCCAGTGTCCCGAGGGGAACTCACGGAGCAGTAGGAGCTGAAACCAAGCGGGTGCGTTGAGCAGAAGATGGGAGATGAGAAGGCGGGACGGTAAGTGAAGATTTATTGGAAAAGGAAGAACAAACAGATCTTTGAGGGCTCTTGGCGCTCAAGGAGGCTTGTTGCAAGAATGCTTACTTATGGCATGTGTTTGCTTAAAGATGGAAGAGAACTGAGCCTGTGCAGAAGCTTGGCAGGGAGTCGATACATACAGGAGAAGGTGCGTGAATGAGGACCACGCGGGACGAGCCGTCAGGGGAACACCCCAAAAGGAGAGAGGAAAAGTGACGTGGAGCCTGGAGGGGAGGTCAGCTGAGAGCAGGACAGCCCCCTTTCTACTGCAGCCCAGAGACGGAAGGAACAGGTGCGAGCAGAACCAGCTCCAAAGGAGGAAAAGAGAAGCCAGGAGCCCCTGGGGGCAGCTTCAGTCCCTCCGTGGGGCTGGATGAGCAGGAACCACGGGCATGTGCTGAGACAGAGAGAAAGCAAGAGGGAGCTGGAGGGGGGGTTTGGAGCTTGAAGAAGGAAAGGACAGGAGGTGTCTCTGCCACTTGGGGGAAGGGTGCTTGTATGCGGCCTGCAGGGCATGGAGGGCACCATGGAGACCACCCCGAATGCCCCCCAGCCCACACGGGTGGGGTTTTCTCTTGCAGGGCTCAAGCAGGCAGGCGCTGGGAAGCCAGATGTTTGGGCCTGTCCAAGGCGCACGTTAGGACCAAGTTGGGGAAGAAGACCAGGAGGCAAGGAATGAGGGGACACGCGCCCCAGCAGAGCAGGGAAGGAGGGGGAGCCACGGGGAACTGGTGGAAGCCTGGACTGCAGAGGCAGAGGGCAGTTCTCACGGAAGGGCGGGAGGGAGGGCTGGGAGATGCATCTGTGTGCTTAATGAGGGACACACTGGGATTCCTGTCTTGAGGAGGAGAGGCCGGTGCCGACGCGCTCCAAACTGGCCTTGGTGGTAGATGGCTGAAGCAGCGTGGCCGTAAAGGTCATTGGAGCTCAGGACATCAAGGGCTAGGAGGCCGGAGAGCTGGAGGTGGCAGCCTGTGCCTGCCATCAGGGGGTCTGTGGACTAAATGCACAGTTTTCACGGGGGCTAAAATAGAACAACCAGACAGTGCTGGCAGGGCTGGAAGGAGGGGCCGAGGGGCGCGGGGCCCAGCTCAGCAGCTGCAGCCCCAGGACTGGCCGGCCTACCTGGCAGCGTGGGCAGGCTGCAGGTGACGGAGCTGCTCTTGTTCTCTGGCCCGAACCGCTCCTCCAGCTTGCTCTGCAGGGCGTAGAACTGGCGGTAGCGGCGGTAGATGAGGTACTTGGATCCCCCTTTCGTCTTCACCTCGATGACGAAAACCTGAGGAGGGCAGAGGCCAGGGGCAGAAGAGGGCCGAGGCTCAGAGGTCCTGGGGTCACAGCGGGGTTTCTCAACCTCCATAATTCGTGCTGGGGGGCCGTCCTGTGCACTGTGGGGTGTGATGCAGCATCCCTGGCCTCCACCCTAGATGCCATCGCACCCCAGTCCCGAGTCATAATCATCAAAAATGTCTCAGGATTTTACTGCCCAGTGTCCCCTGGAGGGCAAAGTTGCCCTGTTGAGAACCAGCGGGATAGAAGCTGAGATGAGAGAGTTGGAGGTTCAGAGGTCAGAGGGTATAGTTCAGAGATCCAATGGGTGGAGGTCAGAGGTCAGAGGGTCACGTCCAGGAGTCTCTCTTACAAAGTGGCTGGTGAAACCTCTCTTCTCCTGGATGTCGGCGATGTTGGCCGAGATGGCAATGTCGTCGGGAAGCTGTTCAAAGTCACTGCAGGAGGTGGAAGGAAGAAAGCCTGGTTACGCCCCTGATGCGTGGGGCAGGCCCCTGGGTGTGCGGCAGCGTGAACGTGAACCGCGGGCATATCCGGCACTCCTCGTTCAACACCCCGCCCTGTGCCGGGCCAAGACCCAGACCAGACCTCGAGGGCTGGGCGCTTGGAGATGGGACCACAGATCAACAGCCGTGGTACCGTCTAGCAGATCGCTTTGAGACCACATTACTCATCCAGGACGGTGGATTCATCAAGAGCCTTCTCCATATCAGGCCTGCTCTAGGCCCCGGGTCTCAGGGGTAAACAAAGTCAACACCCCCCAACAGAGAGAATGGCTAATTATGCCCAGGTGGGGAAACGCTCATAAAGGTGACATTTGGGCCAGGTCTAGAAGGTCAAAAAGGAATCCACCATGTAGGAGAGGGTGGTGGGGAGGAAGGGGCTTCCTGGCAGAAGAACAGCATATGCGAAGGTCCTGAGGCCCAAGAAGTGGGCCCAGGTCTAGGGTGGCTGGAGTCTGGTGTGGTCAGAGACTGAACAGGCAGAGGAGGCCAGGCTGAGGAGGGCCTCTAGTGCTGAGCTAAGGAACTTCTCGAGGCAACAGGGAGCCATGCAAGGCTTTGGAGGAGAGCGAGAACACAATATGATCTCCGCTTTAGGAGGACAACTCAGGCAGCCTGTGGAGAGGCAAGGGAGGCTGAAAGGACAGAGCACTCCTGGGAGGCCCTGAGGTATCCAACTGAGAAATGATGGGGGCCTGCACCAGACAGGAGGGTGAGATGAAAGAACAGACACATGGACCCCACTCTTGGCAGACGCTGATCCGTTTGCTGCATCCCCTGCTACTTCCTGCTCATCAAGCTCCAATTTTTTCCAGAGTGGCAACGCACCTAGCCCCAAGGTGATAGATCAGGATTGGTCTGAGCCCAACATAATGATCTCATTCCTGTTTCCCAGCCTCCCTTGCAGCTAGGAGCAGTGACCAGTTCTGGCCCATGAGACCTAAGAGGAAATCTGCTACAGGGGCCTCTTGAAAAATGTTTGCTTTCCTGATCCAGAGGGATGGACAAGGCCAACATGGTCTCCTCCCCTTTCCCTTTCTGCCTCTCTTGAAAGCAGGTGTGACATCTGGACCTGCAGCAGCCATATTGCATCCATGAGGCAAAAGCATGAGGAAGACCGAAGGAATCTCTGAGATGCTGGTCCTAAAGTCACTGAGCTGTGGAACCAGCTGTGGCCTACCTCTGGGCTTCTTGTTAGGTGGAAAATAAACCCCTGTTGGTTTAAGTCACTATCAGTCCCTCTGTTCTGCAGTCTTATGCATTTCCAACAGACACACTAACAATTTGTGAGTCATTCCTGAGTTATGACCCCCACATGTCACCCTTATTCTGATTAGAATGAGTGGGAGGGGAGCAGGCTTGATGAATTCAGTTTCGGGCATGCTCATTTGAGAGACCTCTTGGGCACAGAGGTCGAGGTCCAGCAAGAGCTGGCGTGTGGCTCTTGAGCTCAGCAGGGTGTCTCGGCTGGAGTGGGAGAGGTAGGAACCGTCTGGCCATGACTTGTGGCTAAGACCCCCAGGGAGGAGCAAACAATGAGCAGAGAAGGAGGCTGAGAGGGACAGGCAGAGGAAGAGAAAACAGACAGCCAGGGAGACGGAAAGGGAGCAGCCAGGGGTTACGGAGTCCAGCCAATTGTGGGCGAATGAGGAAACAAGAGGCAATTATGACTCTACTGGTGTGGCATTAGAAACAGCGTGGGAGTCGGGGGTGAGGGCTGCCACGTCCCAGGCCATAGAGCTGGCCAGGACCTCAGGAGAAATCGGTTTCCAAGTGCATACCCAGTCCCAGCCCCTGCTGGTGCCCACGTGACCCGGGCTGCCTGGGATCTCGGGCCACCTCGGGACACTGGAGGCTGCCACCAGGAGGTGACTCAGGGTGACACAGGAAATCCTCACCAGTCCCAGAGCAACTTGGTGGCTGCTGGCAACCTCCCCTCTCACTTTCCACACATGCCCGCCCGGTGACACCTTCGGGGGACGCTCCCTCCTCCACGTTCTCCCCGAGGCTGTGCATTTCCTGGGTATTTCATCTGCAATCTGATGGAGGTGGGGCCGGAAGGAACCAGAGGGTTAGCAGTGGCCCTGCTCAGGGAAGCGGGCAGGTTGGGTAACACTGACTACAGCTAACTATTTCCTGAGTGCGCTCTACGCACCAGGCACCCTTCTAAGAAACCTTTTTACAGTCGAGGAAACTGAGGCACACAGAAGTTAATGAACTTGCCCCAGAAAGTCGAGAAGCTGAGATGTGAGCCTAAGTAATTTGGCTGCAGAATTTTGTTGCCTAACACTGCCGTGCTGCCCCTGGTTTGAAGCTCCCAAAGGCTTCCTGCGTGAGCTTAGGTGAATCCCAACCCTTCCCAGCCTCAGTTTCCCCATCTGAAGCAATAATAATAACAGCAAACCCTCGTTAGCACCCACCGTAGCTCAGACCCTGTTCTAAGCACATTAGGACACGACCTCTGCCTTCCTGGGTGTCATGGCCGAGTGAGGAGGTGGACACTAAACAAATAATTACATAATTTCAATGGTCAGAGATGCTGTAAAGAAAAAGCACACAGTGTTTTGAGCTACAATAGGAGCCTGGCCATTATTCTATTCCCTCAAAGAATCAGCAGTGCAGTGGGCAAGAGAGCTTGGCAAGCAGACACTTCTAATGTGGGGGTGACGTCTATCAGAGAGAGAAACAGGGGTGCTGTGCATGTATGAGGGCAGGGCCAGCTCAGACGGAGGGTGGTCAGGGAGGGCTTCCCAGAAGAAGTGGCACCAGGTCAGTGGGAGAAGCAAAGAGGAGTTGGCCACAGGACGACAAGCGAGGGAAACAGTCACGCCAGAGGGAGCAAGTCCAAGGGGGGATGGTTTGAGTAGAGAGCAGAGAGCGAGAAGCAGAAGGTGGTGAGAGAGGAAGCCGGAGCTCACTGGGGGCCCTTGGGCCTTGCCCTGGGGTGGCGGGGGCGAGGAGGGGCTATGCCGGGAGGGCATCGGCAGACCTGCGCGTAACAGAGTGGCAGGCACAGACAGAAGACGAAGACCTAATCCCTGCTCTGCCGTTGCCAGCAGGGGCCTTGGGAAGACTCCTCTGTAAATGTGGACCGTAGAGGGGTTCACATCCCTGCAGGGTCAGGAGGTCCCATCTGCAACAAGCACAGCTCGAGAACCCCACGAGATCAGGGACCCTGCTCACCGCTGCACCCCCAGGGCCCAGAACAGCACCGGCACATAGGAGGTCCCCAACTCAGGGCCGCTCCCTGCGTCTGTGTCTTACACAAGTCCTCTGGTGGGCAGCGTGGGAACAGTCTGGCAGCCTGCCAGGGCCAAATCAGGAAGCTGCTTCCCCGGGGCGGGGCCGGGGATACAGCAGACCCCACTGGAAGTCACCCTAGATGAGCCACTCCCTGGGAGACCTAAGCCAGGACTCCCCAGAGCTGAAGTCCACTCAGGGCCCTCCTGGGCCGGGATGCTCATGTTGTTCATGCAAAGTCCACTTCGCAGCCTACACAGGAGAGGCTGCGGGTTGTAAAGACCCTTGAACAACAGTTAGTTCAGGTTTTGTGGCTCCTGCCACAAAACATGTTTGGTGCTCAAAACATGTTTGTTGAAACCAAACTCACTCTCCCCCCCACCCCACCCCCGGCCGTCCTTTCCATCTTTGGGCATCCTGGGTCTTAGAAAGTCCTGCTCTGGGGAATCTGTGGTCCTCCCACTGTGTGCTCTGCTTTGGCCTCAAGCACAACACATCCAGGGCCCAGTTTGCATCTGAGGCGCAGGGAGGCCAAATAACCCCAGCGCCTGGGTCTGCGGCTCCCAGAAGGGACGGAGGAGGGCGGCCTTCCTCCTCTAGGGGCACGGGGGGGGGGGGGGGCTGAAAAGGGACGGCGAGGGGGAGGGAGGGAACACACAGGCCGGCTGGCCAGCTCCTGGCCTTCTCTCTCTGACCGTGCACCCCAAGAAGTAGGAAGTGCCACAGCCCCAAACAGCAGCTATTTCCTGAAGGTTCGAGTTTGCGTGTTAGGCTCAGTGAGAACCTATGGGGAAGACAGACTGGCCTCTGGTGGGATGACCTGGCCCCAGCCCCCCAGTTCCACCCTCTGTGGCTCACGAAGGCCATTCTTGATCTGCCCTCTAAGCATTTGCATCTGCTGCCCCTCCCTCTACACACACACACTGACGAGCCTTCTTTCTGAAGGTCAACCTTGGAAATGCCACCCCACCTTCCACTTCCAGCCCCAGACTCCCCCAGGGGCCCTTTGCTGCTGACTTCAGCCCAAACCCACCTGACCCATCTCCAGTGACCCTCTGGGTCACCTTCACACACTTGGCACGTTCCTTTTCTGATGTCACCTGCTGTTCCAATCCAGGAGGGCAGGAGCCAAGCCCTGTGTCCTCAGGTCCCCCACAGATCAGAGCACAGGCCTCGCTACTGAGGAACACTCAGAAAATTCTTGCTGAGAGATGGGGCTCCAAGCCCCAGCCCTGCCACTCACTCCATGTCACCCTGAGTGAGTACTTGGTCCTCTGTGGGCCTCAGTTTTCTCCTCTGTACAATGACAGGATTGGACCGGAAGGATCTAAGGACATTTTCCAGCTCAAAGATCTACTCATTCATTCATTCATTCAGCAGCATTTACCGAGCACATACGATTAAGACTAAGGCTAGCATTGTTCTCCATCCTAAGGATACCGCTGTGATCAGGAGAGACAAATACTCTCATGGAGCTTGCTTCTAAAGGGGGAGCCAGTGATAAAGAAAACAAATGAGTGAGGGTAGAATATTACGCCAGTAGTACAAGGACTGTGCAGAAAAAGGAAACACGTGAGGGGCCAGAGAGCAGTGAGGGAGCTGTCTGGGAAGGCTTCTCAGAGGAGGTGACATTTGAGCCAAGCCCTGGATAAAGAGGGACAACAAGCCAGATTCTGTGACTCTGTTTGAACAGAAGATGAAAGTCATTACTGACCACAATGTGGAGCAGTTAGCCCAGCCTGGGACCCAGGACACCCGGGTTCCCATGCAGCCTCTGTCACCCGCTCCTGTGTGACCCTGGGAAAATCGCTCCCCCTCTCTGAGACTGAATGTCTTCACCTGTGCCCGAGGGAGGTGAGCCGCAACCCAAAGTTTCCTTAAAACAATTCTGAGAGTCCATAGTTCTCAGTATTTAGGTTCTGACTCAACTCCAGCCTCCCAACTTCTGATGTTGAAACGGCTGCAGGAGGGCAGGCTCTGTCCCCCGAGGCCTGCAGGGGACAGTGAGGAGGCCCAGGGAGGGCAGCGCCCTCGCACTCACCTCTCAGCCCGCAGCTGCTGGGCCGCGGCCATGGCCGTCAGTGGTCCAGGAGAGTGGGTGGCGGAGGGTCTCACCCAGCCAGGCCAGGCCGAGTTCACCTCTCACTTCCCTCCAGCCACCCCGCGTCTCAGCTGCGGTCTCAGCAGTCCCCAGGAGCAGCCTTTGGGGCGGCCCCACCCTGCCTCTCTCTGTTCTAGAAGAGGCTCCTCCCCCAGCCCTCTGGGTCTAGCCTGTGGCCCACACTTCCTCTTCCCCGTCTCCCAGCTGCACCGCAACTGGGGAAGTGCCCAGCCTCGGACCCCGGGTTTGCAAAAGTCCACAGACTTTGGGGACTTCCTCGATGTCAGTTCTTGGTGCCAGGCCTTGGTTGGGCATCAGAGCCCCACTCCATCAGAGACGGGAGTCCTAGTGCCGGCTCAGCCCCCAAGGGGCCTTGTGACCTTGGGGAGTCACTTCTCATCCTCTGGCTCATCAAACCCACCCATGCACACTGGCTGCCAAGCCTTCCCCAGGCCTGGCGTGCTGGCCTCTGCCTTACCTGCCATCCCCCAAGCCCAGCTCAAATGCCACCTCCTCCAGGGAGCCTCCCTGGTTCCCTGACAGAGTTAGCACTCACAGGCACTTCTGTCGTATTAGAATGCTATCCTTTCCCCATCCCTAGATGCCCAGGCCCACGCAGGCCTGGCACAGCCACTGCTCTCTACAGGGCTGCCAAGCAGAGTGAGCTTCACATTACAGGCCTGATCACAGCCCCCCTGCTTAAACCCTGCATTGCTCCACCCTGCACTCAGGAGAATGTCCATACTCCTAGCCCTGCCTGCCTCCAAGCTCTGAAGGCCCTGCTGGCTTCCCAGCCCCCTCTCCCGGGCTCTCTCCTTCCCACACAGGCCTCCATTCCATTTCTAGAATGCTCCAAGACGTCTGCCCCTCAGAGCCTTCATGCATGCTGTTCCCCTCCTGGAACGCTCTTCCCTGCCTCTTTTAAGGCTCAGCTTGGAAGTCACCTCTTCAGCGAGGCCTTCCCTGACCCCTCACCCTAAATCAAGCACCTCCTTATGATCTTCTCTCTCAGATCCCTGTACTTTCACTTCAGGGCATTTGGGACTGTTGTCATTTCATATTTGTTTGTGTATTTCTATGTTTAACAACTGCCTTCCCGGCCAGCATGGCACCTAGTGCATTGCAAGTGCTCAGCAAGTTCCCCATTCAGGGAAGAAAGGGGATGCTCTAGTCGGTGATTCTGTGGCTCCTCTAACGTGTATGGCTATTGGATCCTGAGGGGAGCTCTCTGAGAAGAAGGCCACAGCCAGCAACCCACACCGGTTGCACATACTCTCACACGCTCACATTCACACTCACTCAGGCATTGCAGATGCAAAGCAGAAAGACACAGAGAGAGAAGACAGACAAGGAAGCAGCTGTGACTTGACACCCATGGGCATCACAGAACGGGCCCTTTTGACTCCCCTGCCCCAAACCCATGCCATATTAGGACCCCTAGGACCGGGACAGGGGTCTGGGGGCACAGAGGCTGCTGGGTGGAGCCTGGAGCCAGGGTCTCCCACAGCTGTCTCTTTGTCACTTCCCAGACCGTTCTCAGGATCCCGAGGGCTGTGTGGCTCTAGGAAGGAAGAGTAGCTGACAGCCTCAAGCCCTTTCTCTGAACCTCGTTGCTGCTTCACCCAGCCACCTAAGGGACCTTCCGCCCCAAACAGAGTTCAAGGTGGAGCCAGAGTCCCCAGGAGGGAGCAACTCTGGGCCCAGCCCTGCAGCCCTGACCCAGTAAGGGTGGTCCGCTCTTCATCCAGCCGGCCAGGGTTAGGGACTCTTCTGAAATCAAGATCCTTTACGGACTCCTTGGGAGGCAGGGACAGAGTTGGAGAAAGACAGAAGAGAGAACAAGAAAGGAGACAAATGGAGAGAGATACTCAATCAACAACTAATTTTCGAGCAAGGCGTTGGGATACAGAGATAAAGTAAGACGGCAGGGTGAACGCAAGCTGAAATTTCCCGTCCTACTCCAGGCATATACAAAATGCTGGATAATATATTTTTAAGTATTTTAAATATGTAGATCCCAGCTTAAAAGCCAGGAAGTGTAATTTTCAGGCTCTAAGAGAGGGGACACCTATACCAGTGAGGGGGCCTGGTGCCCCACACCCCATGGGAAAACCAGGGGTGCATATGGGTTGCTGGGGCTGAGATTTTAATGACTAACTGGGGACAAGGTCCAGGCTCCAGGTCCTGCTGTCGGCAGGAAGTCAAATCTGAGCTCCTGAGCTGAAGCCAGTGTCAGAACTGATTAGAGGAATAGGATTTCTCAGCTCTCAGCCTGGGGTCTCTACAGGAATCAAGATACTCTCCCAGGCCACAGATGGAACGAGGGATTCGTACACCAGGTCAGAGCCTCAAGCCTGACACACGCACTGCTGTGAGGCCCAGATCTCAGTGACCCACACAGCACAGAAATCTCCCACTGAGGCATCTCATCAAAGTAGGCTCCATGAGCCTGCAGAGGTGACAACCAAACTTCCCTGTGAGCTCATGGACCAGAATTACACGTTACATAAAGAACACCTTCACTACGAAAGACCGCTTATAGACTCAACAGATTGAAGAATTCACACCTGAAGAAATAGAAATACTACACGTGATGACTCAGTCACTGGTGACTCGGGGCTGCCCGTCTCGAGGATGAAACAACTAAATGAGCAATCATGGAGCAGAGTTCAGTGTGGCAGCCATGGCAGGTGACTGTAAGTACCAGGAGGGGCGAGCACCTAGGCATGGCTGGGGACGAGGGGGACGTTGGCCTAGAGTTGGTCAGGAAATGCAACAATTTTAGCAAGAAAGTGTGATCCAGCACTGGCATGTGTTAAGTGTATCGTCATATGTGTATAGCTGAAAACATACACTGTTGTATATAAACCTGTATATAAACATGTACAACTCCATAGGCAAGTGTGAGCGTGTCTCTGTTGTGTCTACACAAGAGCACGCAATGTGTATGGTAGTGACATTGCGAGTGTGAGAGGACAGATGTAGATGCTGGAATCTAAGTGGGCACACAAACACGAATGTATTCGTTAACACGTGAACTTGGGCAAGCACATATGTCCTTTTTGATCCTTTCTTTGCTCATCTGTGAAACAGGCTTCCTGAATCGGTAGTAAGAATTAATGAGACAAATGGAAAGTGTGAAAAGCACCTAGACACATGGGAATTTCTTATTCTTGTTCATAGTCTTCAGAGTGTGTGTTTGTGTGTGTTTCGGATAGGACAAGCCCTCAAGTTCCCCTTCTCGGGTTTCTCAAGGTCTTGCCTTCCCTTTCCCCACCCCCTCCACCCCAAGAAGCCTCCTGTGGCCCCGACTCAGCCACTGGGGGCAGGGGGTGATGAGGACGTCCAGGGAAGGGCCCCAGGGCCTGGTGCAGTGGGCCAGCTCTTGCCCTCCTTGGCTCCTTCTCTCCCTTTCTTCTGTCCCTGCCGTGGTTCTGCTGAACACGGATATTTCTTTGGCTCCTCATGCACAGAACACCGCTGCTAATTTTATGCCCGAGCTCTGATACGGTGTAATTTGAGGCCAGACACTCCGTCAGCAGTGGGCTCACATCCTGCTGCTGCCGCCGCCGTTCTGTGCCTTCTCCCACCACCCCCACGACTAGTCTCCTGTGGCAGCTGTGGTGAGGAGGGGAGAAGGAGGCAGACAAATACCCAGG
Source organism: Diceros bicornis minor (assembly GCF_020826845.1). Classification (NCBI taxonomy): domain Eukaryota; kingdom Metazoa; phylum Chordata; class Mammalia; order Perissodactyla; family Rhinocerotidae; genus Diceros; species Diceros bicornis. The sequence continues at coordinate 12,800,138 of NC_080764.1, forward strand.
AAGAGGAGCCAAGCTCTGCATGCATTCCATTAGGCAAGTATTGTACCAGAAAGGCTAGGTTCAAAGAAATGCCTGAAGTCACCTCTGGCATATGGAGAACTGACTTGATAACCTCCACTCTCCAAGGCCTGTGAGTAAACAAACCAACAAGTCATTGAATAGCCTGAATTAGTGCCTCCCCATCCATCCATCAAAGCTCATATATCTTAGTCACAGAAGAAAGCACCTCTGGCCCTCCCTTCCTGCCAGGTGACTTTGAGACCACAGCCAAGCCTAAAAACTCACAGATTCAAAGCAGTGAGTTAGGAGGAAGAGACTGCTAGGAGCAGTCAGAAGCAAATGACAGTTAAGTGACATTCTGACAATGACAAAGAGGATGGGATGCTGAAAAACATAGGCTCAAGAACTCAGAAACAAATGCCAGGGGCCATTCAGAGAAGGGGCATCGCTGCCTTATAAAGTGTCCGTTCATAACCACATCACCAAGAAAAGGTTCAATATGCTCAGACCACACCTGAGGGATCCCCAGGGCCTGAATGAAGACTGGATCTCAAAGTCACAAAATGCAAAAAGCACTGTGCAAACCTTACTCATCCGGGTGCCGGGGTATGCGAGATAAAACAGCCTCAGTTTAGAGATGAGGACACCGGTCTCCAAGCAGCCAGGGGTCAGGGCTAAGGGCTCCAACTGTGGGAAAAGGAGCACAGTGTGGGGCAGGGGCGGGGGAGGAGGCGAGCATCTTCTGCAGGACCAGGAGAGGCCCCCGGGAGCTCATTATGGCAACTCAGCAAGTGCCTGCTGCCCGAGGCAGCGACTCTCCTAGGGAAGAGACAGAAAATCCCACACTAAGCTGAGCGAGATTCCTGGGGATCCCTCGTGCACTGAATTCCCCAACCTTGACCCACATGTGTCTCTCTCTGTAATTTATGAGGGGATCTTCACTGGGCCTCCTCTCTGAGCCACAAATAGCCATCCCTGGCAGGCTCCCGGGAGCCGTATTTGAAGACAGGGAGGGTGTGGATGAGGACAATTAGGCAGCAAGCTTCCTGAAGGCAGAGGGTCCTTCCTTCTCCGTGACCCCCCCGCACACGACAGAGCTGGGTCTGGAACTCGGGTGCCCTGGCTCTGGCTTGCACCAGCTGTGTAACCTCTCTGACCATCACTTTCCTTGTTCATTTTTCTCAATGGAGATGGTAATGTCTGCTTCATAGAATTACTGCATTATTCATTTGTTCAAAATGTGTTGGGTACCTACTATGTGCCAGACACCTACTGTGTGCCCAGCTCCAAATGAAAGTCATTGTTCCTGTGATCCATACCTTCTGAAGGTGTGTTAACTAAGACAATGGATGCCAAGTGCTTACTACAACACCTGACACACAGAAAGTAGTCAGTAAATTACAGATGCTAATGTTGTTGTTATTATTGATGATAATTCTCTTGGTATGGCTGGGTGCCTTCTTGGTCTATCTCCCTCTGCACACCTTGCTCCTCTCTGTCTTAAAACTTATCCCACTGAATTTTATTTTTCCCTATATTTTCATCCTCTCTCACTGTACTTGACTTGTGGAAACGGCTCTGCACTTAATCAAAATGTTGACGGGAGGAGACCACCAGGGGGCGCCGCGACTCAACAGCTCGGTTCCCACTCTGCAGCGCCACCTAGAGGAGAAATGTCATAAGCCGCAACAGAAAGATCAGTCCAACCAGAGTCAAATTGTGAGCTGGCCTGGCAGAGCGCGGCCTGGCCTGGTGGATCCCGCTGCTCTCTCCAGACCGCCCCATCAGTCAGAACCTGAGCATGACTCATGAGAAGATGCCCCAGCGGCTAAGAATCCCGAATCTCCTCTCCGTTGATCATAAGTATGATAATGGCCAAGATGCACTGAGTTGACTGTTGAACCACTCCTCCCATAAAATTACAGGAGTGCATGAGTTAGCACTTGCGAAGCCCTTAGAACAGCGCGTGGCCCAAAGTCAGCTCAGTACATGTTGGCTCCGGTTATTGCTACTTAATCCTCACACCAACTCCCATAAAATAGGTCATATGTTTATCCCTGGTCTGGAGATGAGGAAACCAAGGCTCTATGGGATCAGGAGACGGAATCGAAGTGACACAGTGAGCGAGCAGCAAAGTGAGGTTTTTGACCGCAAACTCTGCCGACTCCAAAACCCACCTGTTAATAACTGTGCTGTACTGGCCCCCATTCATTCATCTATTCATTCCACGAGCATTCATTCAGCATCCACTCTGCACAGGGATAAAGGATACAGAGACGAATTTGGCACAGTTGTGCCCTCAAGGAGCTTGTGCTCCTGTTGAAGTCCACATATAAACAGGCATGCAAGCATGCACACATGCACACACACAGGTGCGCACAGACATGCACACACATGGATACAGACATGCGTATACACAGGCATGCACACATATCCATGCATACAAGCACACATACACACATGCACACATACACGCATGCATACAGAACAAAGTGCACTTCAGGGAGAAACCTGGAAACACATGTTAAAAATCCAGTTTCTCTGGTTCCATGCCCACTGCTGTCTTCAGCCCCCAGGGGGCTGCAAACACAAATGACTCCAGGGGCCTGGCAGGTATCCTCTCAGTTTCAGATGGAGCCGGGGTGGAAAGGTAAAGGGGGTAGGCTGTGGCTTAGGGTCTGCCTCTCTGTGCCATCACCCCGGCACAGTCTCCAAGGACTCCAAGAATTCTAAATTTGACCCTAGTCTTCCTGCTCGTCGTGAAGGTACACTTGTCGAGGTAGGAGGATAGAACTTACTGTGTTAGCACTCTGTTGGCTTGATCTCCAGCTTTAGGTACTTAGACACGTGGTACGTAGGCTTCCATTTGTACCGTGGCTCTGGTCCCTGCGAGTGTTGTGGTCAGTGAGCAGGGCCGAGGGACTTGTAGGCCATGGTAATCCTCTGGATTTCATTCAACGAGGAAAGAGAATCCATTAGAGTGTTTAAATAAAGAGTGATGTAATCTGATTAATGTTTTTAAAAGATCCCTTTGCCTGCTGCTTGGACAACGGCTCACAGGAGGTGGTGTTGGAAGTAAGTAGACTAAGTGTCCAGTCAGACAACATTCTAAACCAATTTTTAAAAATCAGCTTTATCAAGGTATAATTTACCCGTGATAAAACTCACGAACTTAAAGTGTATGATTCTATGGGTTTTAACAATTACGTAACCATCACATCACAATATAGGACACTTCCATTATCCCAGAAAGATCTCTCTTGCCCCTTTGTAACCAATATCCTTCCTTCCCCGCCCCAGGCCCTGGCAACACTGATCTGCTTTCTATCATTCTATTTTGCCATTTCTGAAACTTTCTACAAATAGAATCATAGAGAATGTGGTCTTTTTTCACATGGTATAAGGCTGTTGAAATTCATCAATGTTGATGTGCACATCAGCAATTTATTCTTTTTATTGTATGGATATACCACAATTGGTTACCCATTCACAAGTTAGGCATTAGGGTTGTTTCCAGTTTGGGATTGTTAAAACAAAGCCGCTACAAACATCCAAGCATAAAGGCTTATGTGGACATGTGTTTTCACTTCTCTGGGGTAAATATCTAAGAGCAGGATGCTGGGCCATATGGTAGGTGCATATTTACCTTATAAAGAAAACTGTTTTCCAAAGTGATGGTACCATTTTGCATTCCCATCAGCCAGTGTATCAGGAGGTGGATGTTCCAAGGTTCCAGGTCCACACTGGCTCCCAGACAGTGGCCCCAGGTCTGTAAAGACCGGGGGTCTAAATGCAGTCACAGCCTCTGGGCTGGTCATCAAACTATCTCCTCTCAGCTCCATGCTGAGACCTCGCCTTCCATGCTCAGCCTCTGGTGCTGGAGTTGGGTCTCCAAACTACATTTCTGCTTTGCAGCTGATTCCCATTAGTCTCGGCCAGTAGGGGGCACGGGCGGGAGACTGGAAGGATGGAGAAGGCATTTGCTCCTTTATATTTGCTCACTGTACCCAATAGCGCTGCCCCGGGAGCTAGAGTTGGTCCCAGTAACAATCGATTCTAGTTTCTAGTTTTTTCCACTTTCCCAGGATGAGCTCACCCCCTTCTCAGAGGTCTGAAGTTCTGGGTCCCAGCTCCGTGCGGGCCCTTCTGCAAGCTTCTAAGGCACCAGCACCAGCTGGGCAACAGCATCCTCTCCACCAGCTCCCTCCTCCAAGTTCTAGACTGTGATAACCCCACTCTCTTTCTTTTTTTCCCACGGCCGTAGGAAGCAGTTACTATCTCTGGTTACCTCAGCATTTCCTTTAGCCTTTTCAGCCCTCCAAGATCTGTTCAATCAATCCTCTATATCGAATTCTCACTGCTCAGATAATTTGTGCACTTTCTGTTTTCCCAACACCAGCCAGCGTCGCAGGCCATAAGTCTAGCTCCTGGCTAGATTGTCCCAAGGAAAGCAGGACAGTCAGACAAGAAGAGCCTCGTGCTGGGAGCAGAAGGATGGGCCCTTGGATAAGTCACCCCACCACTCTGACTGTCAGTTTTTTAATCTGTAAAAGGCACCTGGTGACAACCTGATATAATTGAAGGCTCAAAAAATATTTGAGGAAGGAAGTGGGGGAAGGAGGCATTTTATATTGGTTACTGACACCTGCTGGATTTGGGCAAGTTACCAATTTTATTTCAATACCCTACAGCGATTGCAAATTCCTCCCCATCCTCACTCTGTGCCTTTGTTCTTCTTGACTAGAGACTGCTGAAATCCCCTAGAATCCATGCCCCACTTCTTCCTTTGGTGATAAAGTCCCCAAGTTGTAGCTGGCCTCACGGCCACCCAGATAAAGGGAACGTTTCCCAATCTACCTTGCAGCAACATGCGACCACGTGACCAAGAGCTGGCCAGCGGTTGGGAGGGGAAGCTGTGGGCTCAACTTCCTGGCTGTGCCCTCGAAGGGAGAAGGTGTGTCCTCCACGTCCCCTCTCCCCTTCCTGCTGGCTGGAGAGGCAGAGGATGGAGACAGTTGACCAACAAAGTAGAGGGAGCTTGGGTCTCTGACCCAACCCCAGATGGCTTACATTCAGACTGTTCATGAGAAACAAAGAAATCTCTATTGCGATCAAGCCAGTGATATTTCAACCTTTGTTACAGCAGCCGAACCTGTGCCCTCCTTCATACACTAGAGCCAGGGTTGGCAAAGGTTTTCCGTAAAGGACCAGAGAGGAAATATTTTAAGCTTTGCAGGGCATTGATCTCAGTCACAACTCCTGAAGTCTGCGGTCGTGGCGTGAAAGCAGCCATAAACAAGAAATGATTGCGTAGGTGTGGCTGTCTTCCAGTAAAACTTTATTTATAAAAGCAGGCAGCAGATGGGGCCCTCGACCCGTAGTTTGCAGACCCCTGCAGCAGCGTTAAGAGCCAACAGTCTCCCTGGTAACAATTCACGGAGATTCTAGGTGAGAAGAGCGGAGCAGGGCTCGGGAGGGTGGATCCTTGGGGCGACGAGGCTGAGCACCTTGACTCTGCCCCCACCCAAAGGCCACCTCCTCCCTGGGGGTCTACCTCTGCCTCTTGGTGCTACTGGGATGGCACCGCCTTTAAAACTCTGGCCCAGGAACGGAGGGCTGCTCTGCTTGCAGCTTGCACCGCCCAGACATGTTGAAACTTGACTTTCTTAGAGGCACCAAAAGTGGGAGAATATAACCAGCAGAAAAGCCATGGTCCCAGGCTGCCTAGTGGCTGCATGGGGCTCTATTCGAAAATCAGTGCCACCTCCAAATAGCACCTGACAAGGAGTGCCAAGCTTCCTTCTCGTGAGCCCTCCCCTCCTCCTCCTCCCTCCCTCACGCTCTGCAGCTGCTCTGCAGCCCCTTGGCCACGCTCTCCCTCCAGCCCCAGCCCCCATGTGTCTTCCTCCTGTCTCCTGCTTGCTCTTCATCCTACAGATCAACGGGGCCCCTCCCGATGCATTCTCCCCACTCTCCTCCCACCTCCAGAGTCTACGGCTTTCTCTCATCCTTATGACTTTCTGCATCACCTGAGATCCAAAGCTGGTCAAAGACTTTCCCTGAAGGCTGGGGAAGCCTCTCTTTCTAGCTCTTACGGGTTGAGAGTCTCTATCCGAGTCTTCCAGTCTCTGTCAGAGCATCTTCTAGACTCTCCACCTCTTCCTGCTAAGGATTATGTACCATGAGCACATTTAGCTCGAGGTCTGTGCCATATTCATCTATGAATCTCCAGTGTCCAAAACGGGACCAACAAGCGTTTGTGGGAGGGAGGGAGAGAGGGCGGAGGGAGGATGGGGGAGGGGGCACAGCAGCTGAGTGGGCTTGCAGACCACGAGGACTGGGCTTCCATTCCCAGGCGCTCCTGTCTCCCTGGGCCAGGCCAGGCCCCTGGCGACTGAGATAACATCTCCTGCTCCTCGTGGGCTCTGCCCTCTCTGTTAAGGGAAGAGCTTCCTCTCTCCCAGCCCATGATGTGCAATAACTGCCAGAGTGCCCCGGCGCCCCGAAATTGCAAACCCAGGAACCGGACAGCTTTGCAGCATGAGGTCCTGCAAATTCTGCAACCGCCGTTCCATCTCCTCACCCTTTGGCAAGCTGCTCCCAACCCCGAGGTCCTGAGACCCCCTCCAGGGTTGCCGGTGGTCTCCTACATGCTGCCTCAGGGCACCCCACCCCCGCCCTCACATGGGGGCTCTTCTCCAGCCATGGCCTCTGCCGACTGCCCATGATGCTCCCTCGATCCCCCGCACCACCTGCTCCGCCACCTCCTCCCGGGGGCTCCTTCCCAGGCTCCTCTCCCTCTGCTTCCTCAGCCCCCTCCTCACCCCCCACGCCCTCTCTGGCTGTGAGCTTCCATCCACTCCCGTGCCTCCATAACCATCTGCACACTGATGGCTCCCCAGTCTCTCCCCGGAACACCAAGCCCAGGTGTCCCAACTGCCCCCTGGACACCCGACCCAGATGCCCCCAGCTCCTCAAAGCCGGGAGTCCCTCTCTCTTCACAGCGGCTCTTCCTCACGCATTCTGTCTCCTCCATTCACTGAAGCCAGAAACCTGGGGGTCACCGTGACCTTCTCGTCCTCCTCTAACTGCTATGCAACCCATCAGGGATGTATTTTACTTCTGAAGGTCCCCCAACTGCCCCCTCCCTCCATCCCTATAGCCTGGTCTTAGTTCAGACTTGCCTCCTGTCCTGCCTGAGCCCTTTCAGCAGCAGCCTGATTGGTCTTCCTGCCCCATCTCAGCCCTGCAGCCTGTCATCCACGCTGGCTCCAGGGAGGCCTTTCCTAAATCTAACCAACTCGCAGGCTGCCAATCCTTCCAGGTCTCTGGAGACCGAGTCCAGATCACTCTCACTGAAGCCAGCCTCCAGCCTGGCTCCAGCCTCAACCCTCCCCTCTCCCAACTCAAACCCATGTCTCAGGTTGGCCCCCAGTCATGCCCACACCTTCTCTGCTTGGCGGACTCCTGTTTCTCCTGAAAGACTATATACCACCCTCTGGAACGGTGTCACAAGGATTAGCAATGTGTTCTCTGCCTGACACACAGTAGGTGCTTGAGACATGGAAATTGGGATTGTTATGTGTGGGGGCCCCTAGAGCTGCGGGGTGCTAACAGTGATCATTAAGTTACTGCTCTCATGCGGCTCTCAGAGTGGGCTTTACCCTCACGATGACATTTGATGCTCAGACCACTCAGACCACTGTAGCGGTGGGATCTAGACTTTCTCCAGCCCCCCACCCTGCCTCTTTCCAAGAGTCCCCTTCTTCTAGTAAGAGGAGGAAGGAAGAGGGGCCTTATCTCCTCTACTCCTCTGCAGCCACACCCTTCCACCCACACCCCTGGCCGCCCTGGGCCCTGGCCCTCATTCCTCCCAAATCACATTTACAGACTTGTATGGAAAGATGGCATGTGTATGCACGACCAGAGGGGAGAGGGACTTCTCTATGGCTCTTTGTCACTGGGCCTAATACACGGCCCTTTGTGGGACTCTTCTCCCATGTAGGACACTTCCCTTCCAACTCTCTTCTCCCTGCCCAGTGCCTCTGGCTGCACCTGTTCCTTCTTTTCATCAATTTGTCAATGTTTGAATAAAAGATACATACACTTGGTTCACAACAGGAAGAAGGCTGTTGAAGACCCCCTGCCCTCCCTTTCCCATTCCCAAACGAACTACTTAAACCTTTTCCACTATTTCCTCTAAATGCCTCTATATTTCTATATAAAAAAGCTTACATTGCTATTTTTGATTGATTTATTGATTTTTAGATATTATGTATTAGGCTCCTTCTATGTAAATGAGAATTCACCATTCTTGCATGCATGCAATGCATGCACCATTTCTCCCCCTCCCCATCCTCCCAAAATATTTGTATCACTACTTTTAGTTAAAACAATAATCCTGTGTACAAGTTCATGACCATGTATATTATTCATTTAGGAGTCATCATGTGTATTACGATTAATTTTTCCACTTGAGCAACTTTTGTTTTTCTATGAGTTAATAATTGCTTTGACTTTTTACTTGCCAGAATGTTCCAAATATATATTTTTAATTCTTTCCAGAGGCTCCATCATGTTACCTAATGTATCATCTACCCTATCCTTTCTACCTTTTTTCTCAAAGCTTTCTGTGGTAGGTGAAAAAAAAAAAGCTAGTCCTAGCCAGCAGTTCTCTCTGCCTCCCCATTCCTTCTTGAGGCTTTCTCCATTGTTCTCCTTCTCCTGAGTTGGAGCCACCATTTCCTAGATGCCATGTCCTTCTCTTTTTTGTTCTACTCCTTCATTTTGCTGGAGCACATTCTCTGATATCTCCCTAAGAATGGATGCATTGGAGGTTAATGTTCCAAGTCCTTGCATGCCTGAAAATGTCTTTATTCCATCCTCACACTTCATTGAGCTTAGCTGGGTATGGACTATTTTGTTGAATTATTTTTGTTTATGGGCTGGCCTGGTGGCGCAAGCGGTTAAGTGCACGTGCTCCACTGTGGTGGCCCGGGGTTCGCCGGTTTGGATCCTGGCACGCACCGATGCACTGCTTGTCGAGCCATGCTGTGGCGGCGTCCCATATAAAGTGGAGGAAGATAGGCACGGATGTTAGCTCAGGGCCAGTCTTCCTCAGCAAAAAGAGGAGGATTGGCATCAGATATTAGCTCAGGGCCGATCTTCCTCACAAGAAAAAAAAAGAAAGAAAATTATTTTACTTCAGAATATCAAAGGCAGTTTTCCATTGTTTTCTAGTATTCTGTGTAGATCTTGAGAAAAAAGAAATACTGCCTCCATTTTTATTTTTGTTTCATTACATTACTTTTTTTTCCTTTTTGAACCTTCTAGGACCTCTTCACCTCTGGTCTTCTAAAGTTACATGATGACGTGTGTCGTGTGGATTATTTCTCCATTTCACTAGTTCCATGGTATACCTACTCAATCTGGAGGCTCACAATCTTTCAGTCTGGGGAAATTTTCTTGAATTGTTTCTTTGATAATTTCCTCTTCAGTTTTCTCCGTTCTCTCTCTTTTTCTTTTCTTTTCTTTTTTTAAAAATTCTTATAACTCAGATGTTAGACCTCTGGATTGTTTTTCTAAGTTTGTTCCCCCCCCTCATATTTTCCATCTCCATTTCTTCCTGTTATACCCGTGACGATATTTCTGTGACTCGTTTTCCAAATCTGCTACTGAAATTCTTATTTTGGCTACCTTTTATTAAATTTCCAAGATCTCTCTCTCGTTCTCCGATTGATCAGTTGTCATAGCATCCCATTTTTGTTTTATGGATCGTATCGGTCAGCTTTTGCTGTGTAACACACAGCCACAACAATCACAGCGGCACACAACAATAAGCAATTTATTTTCGGTCATACATCTGCAGCTTAACTGGAGTCATTCCAATCCAGTGACTCATTCTTGAGTCTAATCTAGAGGGACAGTGTTTCTTCTAAGTTCTATTATAATCTTTTTAGTCTGATGTTTCTGTTTCACTTTGGGGGCTTTCCTTATGTACCTAATGCTCTTTGGTTGTTCATTAATATTTAACACAAATGTACTAATAAGGCTGATCAGAAGCTCTGCAAGTGTGGGTGAGGGCTTGTGGATTGACAGGTGTCCAGTTGGGTGTTGGACAGGGAGGCAGCTATGTTGAGAGCCCCCACAAATGATAACATGCATAAATATTTTTCTCTAGTAAATTTCTAGTCGCTTGTCTGGCAGCTGACAGTCTGTTCTTGGAGTGTAGGAGCGAGCAAGGGTGGATTAGGGGTGGGAGTGTGGGGAGCATGCTCTGACCATTCAGAATGCAGACTTCCAGTTAATTCCCTGTTTTCAGCTTCACGGTCTGTCCCTGTCCTCTGTCATGCTGGTGGCCCTGGTGTCCTGAGAGTGTCCCCTCTACCATCTCTAGAGAATAAACCTCCTGCAGAGGCTCAAGGGTAAGCCCTTGGCTCTCAACTCACCCCATCATCCTCTCCACCTGCTCCCCTTACGTCCTGGACCCTGTTGGGATTCTGGAGGCTCATTCGCTTCCTTCTCACTGGTATCCCCCTCTGCGCATTCTGGTTTCTTCTGCCTTTCTAAACATGTTACCATCATTGCAAACAAATCCCCCTTCCAAAAGTGTGTACAGCCTCTCGTCTATTGATGCCCTCTTTCTATTCCCTTTGTCTTTGTGGGATTATACTTTTTATATTTTTTCTCTATAACGTCAGTGAGTGCTCAGGAGGGAAGAGAAACCAGTGCTGCTACCTTTTTCCTACAAAGTGGTTGATTGCATTTTGTGTGTGAACGTCTTCCATCCAGACTGTGCTCAGGAGGCCTCCCATTTCTAACAACACAAAAGTTAACCAAGGTATTTTCCTGAGCTAGGAAGTCGTCTGCTACCAACTCCTCCAGGAATGAGGCATAACAGGCATTGCATTTTTTTAATTAGCAATGTATATTCCCCCCTCTTTTTTTTCTTTTACATTATTCCTCTCATTTCATAGATGAGGAAACTGCAGCTTGGAGAGGGGAAGGAATCGCCCCAGGTCAAGGGGCAGGGCTGGGACTTGAGTTCCATTCATCTCATTTCTGGAGCCTGCCGCTGCCCTACATCATACGGTCTGGGGCCCAGAGTGCCCCCTGACGGAGAGAGGACACAGGCGCAGGGGCCATGTGCTGGCTCATTCAGCACTGCAGGCAGCAAGAGCCCCCATCTTATACACAACGAGACTCAGACACGACACGTCCTCATAGGGCAGCTCCCCTCCACGTGAGGCTGACCTCAACCATTTTCTGCTGCTTCCCTTGCAGACATTTCTAACTTTGTCACAAATTCAATGATGGTTTCCCAGTGGACCCCATGGGCTTCCCATAAGCTAACCCATGGGGCGCCATGGAGAATATGAAGCAACATACACATAGGAGAGGGTTTTCCCTCTGAAGACCATCATCCCACATGACCGGTGGGGACCCAGAGGGCTAAAGAGGTAGAGTACCCGGTTCAGGGTCAACCGTCTCCCATCAGCCCCAGAGTTCTCAACTCTCGCCACCTGAGGGACAACATCCTTCATTTTTAACCTGGTTACTAAACTGTCGTCTCAAAGGCTAATCCAATTTGCAAGCCTATTTGGATGAAGGTCTCAGGTGCTGAATCATTATTTTGCACGCCACCCCCTGCTGTTTGTATAGTGTGCGCTGGGAGACATGAGGAGAGCAGGCTAGGAGCTCCCTGTCCCTGTCCTGAATGTGTGGCCCCGGCGGTGAAGGACCTTTAGGCTACAGAAGCAGGCCAGATGGGTGTCCACGGTGCCATGTGGACAAACTCTGGGAAAACCGGGTCACCCAAACGCTGTGCTGACTTCAAAATAAAAGCTTCCAAATAGTGAGGGGCTGGAGGTGGCTGGCAGGACAATAGGGCAAGGTACAGGGAAGCTGGGAAGAGGGGAGGGAGCAGGGGCCAGAGATGGGGAAGGAGCTTTCCAGAGAAACAGGCACAGTTGTACCAATCGTTAAAATATTGAGATGCTTCTACACCAGTGAGTTAAAAAGCACTGCCCCTCTGTGCCTGTGCCCCCGCCCCCAGTCTGCCCCTGGACCCCCAGAACCTCCTCATAATCCGGCAGCTAACAGGTTAATGCCTGGTACATCAGGAGGCCTCCAGGACACTGCTCACGACTAGAAAATTGTGGTTACAGATTTTGAATATGACCCCTGGAAATATATAATGACATTAACTGACATGGATGTCACACTGACTCACAGAGCATCCACTCCGTGCATTCTCCCACCGGCCATACATGGACCAAGGTTGACAAGAGCCCCTGCTGTGCTCCAGGCCCTGTGCGAGGCCCTGGGGAATCAGACAGGAGGCAGGTAGAGCTCAAAGTCAGGTGGGGCTCAGAGACCTGGGAGTTGGTTCATCTGGCTGAAAATGGAGCGGGAGGGGAGAGAGAGAGGAGAGGTCAGCAGGGAGCAGACCACAGAGACCTGAGAAGTCAAGCTAAGGAGTCTGGACTTTATCCGGCAGGCCAGGAGCGGGCCAGGTGGGGTATGAACAGGGGAGTGGTCAGATCAGATTTGTGTTTTACCGAGAACTCCAAAGAAGCCGAGGGGAGGATGGGTTGGAGCAGGGCAAGACTAGAAGCTTAGATTGAGTAGCGGGCTGAGTGTGGACACAGGGGAGGGTTGATAGGGTCTGAGGAGAGGGGCAGTGGAGATGGGAAGACGGAAGGCAGATCACAAAATCGCTAGCTGGTTCCACCACGACCACATTGTGTACTGAGCAACGTTCAGGATCATCCCCATTTGAAAGACTGGGAATGTTAAGGCTGCAGAACAATAAAAGCAGCTCACCTTCACTGAGTGCTTACCGCCTGTTCAGCACTGTGCCAGGGGCTTTACATGTAAAGTACCCAGTGAGGTATATGTTCCTATGATTCCCATTTTACAGATGAGGAAACTGAGGCAGAATGGGTAACTAACTGGCCCGAGGTCACACTGCAAGGAGGCAGTGGATCCAGAAGAACCAGGCAATGCGAGAAGAGGAGAACACTCAGAAAGAGACTCATGCTGGCTTTGAAGAAACATAGACTCATTCTGTGTGTCTTTAAAAGGAGGTTCCAGGAACAGAGGTAGGAGCAACTACAAGGAAATGCCAGCTCAATATAAAGAATTTTCTAACAGTCCAGTCCGCCCTGGGAAGCACTAAGCTTTTGGTCAATGGCAGGATGCAAGAGCGAGGCCATGTCCCCGCGGGGTGAAACACGTGGAGCAGGGGACGTCCCTGAGAAAGAAGAACCGAGAGGGTTGGGTAAGAGGGGGGCTCTGGGTCCAGACTAATTGGGTTCAAATCCCAGCGTGCTACTGATCATCTGAGTGACTTCGGGAAAGTTACTTAGCCTCATTGTGGCTCAGTTTTGTCACCTGTACAATGGGGCTAAGAATAGTGTCTATCTCATATGACGATTAAATGAGCAAATACATGAGTTGACTCACCAGTGTCAGCATCCTCATCACACCCCTGGGGGGTGGGGGGGCTGTGGGTGGCTCTGTCCCAAGGAAGCAGGCCAAGAGCTAGTTAGTGGGGGACCCAGGCAAAGCCATCCGTCTCTGGATTCTCTTGATTGACAGACTGCAAGCAGGTTCCAAACACTGGGTGGTGAGCTGAGTATGACGTGTTTAAATCCACGCCTCTTCGTGTTTACTTCTCAGTTGTCCTCCCTTAGGGCTTAGTAAAGTCTTTTGACAGTTTCAGGCTGATTCCGCCATTCTAGGGATAAATGTTGGAAGGAGTTTGTGGCCCTGGTTGGGCTAGAACGTTAAAGGGATAGCGGTGTCCCTGCTCCAGCCCTTGAGGCCAGAGTGAAGGCGTGGACAGATCCAGACTCCAGGGAAAGTCCTGTCCACGGCCCACAAGGAAACTGGACTTCCTGTGCCCCACCTCCGTCTCGTCGTGTTCACACCTGCCTGTCAGGGTCATGGAGAGAGAGCTCGGTAAGTCATATGAGACAATCCGTCTCATTTCTTCATGGTCAAGCCTTATTTCTGAAGCAAAACGGTGTTAGACAGCCTGATCCTCCTTCTTCTTTGTTCCAAGACTGGGGTCTAAAGAATGGTTACCACCCCAGTCTTGTGCATCAGCCAGGGGCCAGCCAAAGGAGAAAGCACACCTGTTGTTTTAACACAGAGAATTTACTAAAGGGAATTGTTTAGACAGGTCTTAGGACCTAGAAGCTCAGAGAAAGGACCCCAGAGAGCTGGGACCTGGGGACATTACCAGTTGCTCAGGGATCTTGAGGGAATGCAATGGGGCTGGTTTTGTGGGTGCTGGAGAAAACAGGAGACATAACCAAGTGCTGCCACCAAGACGAAGGGCCATTGCTGGGGTGAAGACGTGAGGCTAGCGATGGGCAGGAGAACAGGAAGTGGAAGGGACAGCAAGGCCCTGCCCCTCCCTCCAGCCTCGCAGTCTCCCTCTAGCGCCCACTAGTGGCAGAGCCTAACTGGAGGCAGCTGGCAGCACAGATGTGGGTTTGCAGAGTCCCAGCCCCTGCACCACAGAGGGGAACACAGAGAAGGATGGGTTTGGGGCTGAGATGACAGCTTATTGTCCAGCACACTCGGGAAGGAGGACTATCTTCACCACTGGAGACCCATAGAAATGGACTGCAGGCCTTGGAGCAACTCCCAAAGCATAATTTAGGGGGATAAAAACTCTTTTACAAATAAATTATGATTACTCCAACATATATGGATCACCTACTATGTGCCAAGCACTGTGCTGGGCGCTATGGGGAGGCTTAGAACCAAAAAGATCATCAGGGTTGGGTGTTCAAACGCTGGCTCTTTATCGAGAAAAAATTACAAGACAAATGCTGGCCATACTATTGCCTGCTAGGTGAGCTCAGATAAGCACAGTTTTGACCTCTATTTCCCTGATCATAATATGCAAATGGGGTGGTCACCTTAGGTGTCGGCGTCATGGCATAATCAGAACAATTGCGTGAGCGGAGTAATATAAAGTGCCCAGCACACAGTAGCCTCCAGTTGGTCCTTCCTTTTTCCCTTCCTTTTCATTTGCCTCATCTTGGTCCCTCCTCTGTTCCTAGTCTTCCTTCTTTTCCTCCTCCTCTACCGTCATCACCACCATCATCACCATCATCATCACCATCATCATCATCACCACCATCATCCTCATCACCATCATCACCATCATCCTCATCACCATCATCACCGTCATCCTCACCATCATCTTCATCACCATTTATTAGGCACCTCCTACTTGGGTGCTGTGTTAAAGGCTTTACATGCATTATTTTATTTACTCCTCACAACAATCCTCTAAAGTGAGTAATATTATTATCCATATTTTATAGACAAAGAGCCCAAGTCTCAGAGAAGTAAAATCACTTGCCCAAAGTCACAATACAAAGTAGAAATTATTCCTCTCATTTTAAAGATGAAAACATTGAGGTCCAAATAAGTGAAGTGACTTTTACTCAAAGTCATCACACAACTTAACAAACGGCAAAGCCATTCAGATGCAATCTTCAGACCGCGTGTCTGGAATTTGGCTTGTCAAAAACCAGTTGCAGGTTTTCCTATTTTGTTTTATATTACATGTAATAGGATTTTTTTTAAGTCAGAAAATAAAAATGGGCTAATCACCCTCTGACCTAGATCATCCCCGTAAACTTTTTTTTAATAAAAATAAATTATGTACATGGTAAAAAAGGAAAAAAAAAACAACTCCACAGTATATTTCATTGTATGGCTAATCCATAAGTGTGTCCCGTTGGTGGAAATTTAAATTGTTTATAGTTTATTTTTGTTATTACTGGAATCTTCTGAAATAAACATTCCTTTGGGAGAATATTCATAAGGATCCGTAGAGTAACTACCTACCAGGTGGAATTTCTGGGTCAAAGGCTTGTGCATTTTTAATTTGCATAGAAATCACCAAATTTCCCTCCTAAAAGGGAAATTTACAATTCATCTCCTCATTGTCGCAGCTGGGTACCATTATATCTTAAAATTTATGCCAAATTTTAAGTAAAATTGCCAGTTTGCCAAATTGATAAGTAAAAAGAGTATTTCATGTTGATTTGTGTTTCCTTGATGGTAGACGAGGCTGGGCATATCTTATACATTTATTAGCTGTTTGTATTTCTTTTCCTTTACCCTCCTGTTTATGCCCCACGACTCTCTTTTTCTATTGAATTGTTTGTCATTTTCTCATTGATAATGGGCTCTTTGTCAATCAGCAGCAACTGGCCTTTTTTCTATTGTATGTGTTGCATATATTTTTCTTTCCACGTTGTTGCTTGTTTTTGACTGTTGATGGCGTGTTTTGCCTGGCAGAAGTTTTACGTTCCCCTACAGTCACGTTTGTCCATCCATCTATTTATGGTTTCTGGGCAGCTTCGTGGTTTAGAGCTGGTCTCTCCTTGCCAGCAGTTGAAGGAATTGCCCTGGGTTGCTGGGCGACTCGCTGACTGGCTGTGACCCTGGGCTTGCCCTCTGCCACCCCCATGTGAAGATGCTGCCCCCTCAGAAGATTCAGCACACAGGGCCCCTTGGCCTGTCTGAGAGGGCTACTGCCCCCCGTTTCACGGCCAGCTTCGGGATGCACCCCGCTTTGCTTCTCCCATGGCATCCAGCTCATTTTAAGGAGCTATGCACCTTATACGTTCCTTAATCCTCCAACTAAATTTACCAGCTCTTGTTTGCAGCCAAGACATCAGCTAAATTAAACTTTGGAGCCATGAACACAGTGCATCAGATGCCCTTCGGTGAGGGTAGTGGGAGCACCACGCCCCACCTGTCCTGAGGGCTGGGGGTCAAGCTCTCCCAATCCCTCCTGGCATCTTCCTTCGCTCAGAAACACCATTGCCCCGCCATTTGTATTGAGTACGTCCACCACCTCAAGAATTCATCCATTCGTTCAACAAATACTTCCTGATGCATTTTGCCAGGCACCCTTGTGGGGGTGGGGAAACCTTTGACGTTTCCTTTCTAAGGAGAGAGACGGATGATGGAGCAATGACTATGTAATCCCCAGTCAAGCAGCAGAAGAGCGTGGAGAGACTAAAGCAAGGAAGGGAAAGAGAGGCGGAGGGGAGGGCTGGGCGCCAGCATAGAATGGTGGCCAGGGCAGGCCTCTCCCACGAGGCAACATTTGTGCAGAGACCCGGATGAGGAACTAGCCAGAGCCCAGAGGGTGGGGTATCTGGGGAAGAGCTAGTGGAAAAGCCCCAAGAAGAGAAGATGCATGGTGCCAATCACAGGACCCGTGGGGCTGTCAGGGCTCCTGGAGCCTGTGGTGAGGGAGGAAGGGTGGGGCGGGAGGTGAGGTCAGAGGGAGTGGGTGGAGCACCCAGAGCCTGGCGGATGTGGGTCCTGGGTTGGAACTGGGATTTCCTTCCTCACGTGACGGGGACTCATGGGAGGGTTGAGAATTGGGAGTCAAGTGATCTAATTTCCATCGTTACTGGGTTCCCCTCTATGGCGGCCTATGCGCAGGAAAGGCCAGACATGGATCCTGCTAAGGGAGGCATGACTGGTACCTACATGGGAGCTTTAATGGTGATGTTGCAGGCACTACCACTGCTACTGTTCCATCACAGAGGCGTGCACGAGGCTCTCCCTGCTCTGGACACAGAGGCACATGCAGCAAGGCCCACCTTGCCCAAATCTACATCCCTCTCACCAGGAGGGAGGAAGCCCTGCCCCCATACCTAGAGACTTGAACCCTGGAAGCCCCCTGCCTGGGCCCAGCTGTGCCCCTGCGTCCCAGTGCCAGGCCCCAGCTGCTCAGCCTGGCCTCTGAGGACAGGGCAGGCGGGGCAGGAAGGGACCATCCTGTGCAGACGCCATAGACCAGGTCTGGCCCTCGGTACTGAAGGCTCCAGAGCCGAGTTGGCCAGCACACCCAGAGCTGAGCCAAACGTGCAGGCCTGCGCCAGCTTGTTAGGCTCGCAGGAACAGCAGTTATAAAGCACTATTGCACACCTGGTGGGCAGCAAGGCCTGGATAAATACAGCTCCCTCGCGTCTCCCTCTCTAATCACAGCAGGTGAGACACTCAGACACCCCCAGGGGCAGCTGAGACAGGAGTGTTGGGACCAGCCCAGGAGGAGCCCAACCACAGTTTGCTGACTTGACAACAACCTTACACACACACACATACACACTCACACACACACCGAGTCAGCTCCATATGAATAGGTCCCATCATCCATTTTTGTAGAGAGAGGGCATCTAGGCCCAAATATCACCCCCAGGATTCCATTGTTAAGCCTCAAATTCCACCATCAAATTCTATCCAGACCACCAAACTCTGCACATACATAACCATGGCCAAGCCTCACTTAATTTGACTTTTGTTGAACATACAGAGCACTATATGTCACTGAAAATGCCTCTTAGTCATTGACAGTGTTCCAATAAATTGGAGACAGAAATTTTGCACCACTCAGAGAAAACATTGCCTTCTGGGGGTAAATCATCAAAGCTTTGTGTGCATAGGTCCTACTATTGGAGCACCTGCAAATGTCCTGTGTGCAAATGCAACTTGATGGTCAATTCATAAAGAAACACAACCATGGCTTCTTTTAACACATTCTTTCATCTTCCTGCAAATATCTTCCTCCACAACAAAATTTGCTTTGCAGAGAGAAAAGAGCCTTCCTCTGCCACTTCCACTGCAAGTTAATTCTGTTTGAGTTGCTGGGATGATGACAAACATGAGAGAAAAGCTCTTAGGCACTGAAACGATGGCTCAGCATTTCCAGGGCCTTTTGAATGTAATCAAAGGAAGAAGCTGCAAGTTAAAACATCCCTTGACAGAGGAGCCTGTCAAGTCTGAAGAATATGCAGCAGGTCTGAGCAGATTAATTTCCTCCTGGCATAAAGTATTCCTTCTACTCATAAAGAATCTGCTCAGAAGTAACTCCAGCAAACCACAGAACTGTTACAGGAGAGGTGGAGTGACAAATCATAACTTTGATAGTGACAAAAAGAGAGAAAGTGAGTGTCTCTGGATTCAACTCTGCCCTTCCCTGACATCCTTCAAAAGCTAACTCTCCAGCCCCCACCTCACCTCCACCAGACAACATTAGAGCTCACAGCCTAGTATGAATTAGACTGTTTATGACCAGATGGGCAGGCAGCCAGATAACCTTAGGGAGAAAAGAGAGCAAAATGGTCAAGATGAAGACACAGGATCAAGAATTCAGCCTGGCTCCATGGCACCTTTCTGAATGTCCATCATCTTTTGCATCAGGAAACTAGAGTTCTCCAAGTGTGTCACAGGGAATGCGAATCACATAAGATGCCCCAGCAGAAAAGATTCCAGAATATTTAAGAAAACAGCATATTATAGATCGCTCCTTCTCCCCTTGAAGAGAAGGCCTCCATGAAAGAATCTTATTTACCTTTTGTTTTTCTACTGTGTGCATATCTCAAATTTATCTGGCCACGGAATATTCTATTCATCAAACATCTGAAACACTCTGTTAAAGTGGAAATATTTCCATCTCATTTTTAGCTGAGTGTCCAAGACAAGAGCTGCCAACTGTTCCCACATGCCAAAGTGAGATTCTAGATTGGAAAATTTTTCTTAAAGGGCCAGATAGTAAATACTTTAAGCTTTGTGGGTCATAGTTCACGGCCATTAAAAAAAATTATATCTCAATAAAATTTGCTGGGGAGGAAGAGTGGTTGGCTGCATTTGGGCTATAGTTTGCCAACCCCTGTACTAGATTCCTTATGCTGGTCTTGCAGAAACGAGAAGGTTAAAAACAGTTTTGTGACTCTTGGCCTCTCATCCACTGGAAGCAATGATAGGGTTAAAATTGGAGAGGCAGAGAAGTTGAAGGTTGCAGATTTCTCTTCAGATGGAGTTGTTGGAGGGTCATGTGCCCCACCCCCAACGGGTAATTGTTGGGGTATGTTTCAATTTCATTGCAAAACTTAATCTTTCATGATGTACTATTTCCAATGATTCTTTGGGTTGGGCAGTCGGGTGGTTCTTCTGCTCCATGAGGTGTCATATGGGGTTACTCATGTGGCTACACTCCTGGGATTTAGCTGCAACTGGGAGACCAAGGTGGCTCCACTCACAAGTCTGGCACATCAGCTGGGGTGGGCTGGATGGGCTGGAGGCTGGAGGGACTCCTCTCTCTCCATGTGGGCTCTCATCGCTCAGTGGTTTAGCCCAAGCTTGGTTACCTGGTGGCTGGATGTTAAAAAAGCAAAGGTGGAAATTGCAAGGCATCTTGAAGCCTAGGTGCTGAAACTCACACAATGTAACTTCTACCCGTGCTGTTGGTCAAAGCAAGTCACAAGGACATCCCAGAGTCAAGGGGATGAAAAAATAGATTCCGCCTTTTTGATGGGAGGAGTGGTATGCACAGCCAGGGTGAGATGGGGACATCACTGCAATAGATACTTTTGTTAAAAAGCAAGAAGAGAGAAAACAGAAGGCTCATGACAGTGAATGGGCCATAGCAATTTGAAATCCAGGTAGGCACATGTCGCCACTGGATTCAATATTTGCGTGGTTTCAAATCCCACTTCTGGTGCCAACTTCTGTATCACTTTTCTGTTGCTGAATAAATGTTAAGTCCAACATTTAGTGTCTTAAAAAAACAACAACTGTTTTGTTTGTTCATGATTCCACAACGAGGCAAGGCTTGGTGGGAATGGCTCGTCTCTACTCCATATGGTGTTGGCTAAGTTGCTTCAGCTAGGGTTAGAGGATCCAAGATGGTTTTGCTAACATGTCTGGAACCACAGAGAGTCACTGGAATGGCAGGGGGCTGGTTGGGCTTCTCTTCTCTCTTTTTCCCTTGTGTCTCTCATTCTCTAGGGCCTCTCTCTCCAGCAAGGTGATCAGATGTCTTTATGTGGTAGCTGGTTTTCTGCTGCACTGTGTTGGTCAAGGCAAGTCATGGAGCAGCCCAGATTCAAAGAGAGGGGAAATAGACTCTATTTCTTGATGAGAGAAGATGCAAGGAAACCATGATTATCCTTAATCCACCCTAGTCTGCCCTTTGGCCACAAATATCCCACATGTGAGATACACTTCCTCCATGCCAAGACCCCCAAAGTCTCATCTCATTTCAACATCAGGCTTAAGGACCAGGATCTCATCATTTCAATCAGGTGCAGACAAGGCTCCTCAGATGCAGCTCTTCAAGTTCAGTTTCCTCTTGTTTCAGACACTTGTGAACCAAAAAGACACGTTTCCTGCCCCTACACATCCAGCATATAATGGTGAGACAGGGACAAGATAACCACAATAGAGGCTCCCAGTCAAAAAGAGGAGGAAAGGGAAGCACATGGCCATCACTGGTCCATAGAAAATCTGGAAGTACAGCTGGGCACACATTACCATTTTCCCCCACTCTAGGGCGGCAAATGCTACTTCACTAGGGAGTAATCCCCTCGTCCACTGTTCTCCTTGGCTCTTGGTCTACCCTCTAGACACTCGGCTCCAATCTCTGAGTCTTCTTTCCTTTTCCATAATGCATGGCCCACATTTCCAGCAGAGAAGCTTTCTCAGCTTGCTTCCTAAGTGTAGAAAGTTGCGATCTCAAAGACCTCTTTTCAGTTTGAACTGTCTCTGTTAGAAACAGTGTTGAGTCCAGGCTAATGGTTCTTTCACCAATCACTTTCCTTAAAAACTCTGTAGGTTTCCCATGAATCTTATTGGCATTTACCCTGAGCCCCAAAAGACTCACCTATAATTCTTCCCAAGACAAATTTCCTTCTACTTTGAGCATGGCAGGTTGTCTGGGAAAACTCCCTTAAGATTTTTTAAACCCTTTTTTCTATCTGAGAGGGTCTATCAAGAACAACCTTAAATGTCTCAAAAGTCTTTTAAAAGAGGTCTTGTAGCCTTGATATGACCTCTAGCCTGAGGCCATATTTTACTGGCAGCACCCCACTTTATTTTATCTTTGCCCTGAGACTATTTCTTACTTTGGGAATTTTTTACTGACTGAAGAGACTGTCCTGGGTCCTATGCTTCGTCAAAATTCTACCTGGAAATTGTACAGTTGCATCTTTGACTTACTGTTTTTATTTTCCCCAAAGCCCCAGTAGATAGTTGTACGTCATAGTTGCACATCCTTCTAGTTGCCATATGTGGGACGCGGCCTCAGCATGGCCAGACAAGTGGTGCATCGGTGCGTGCCCAGGATCCGAACCTAGGCCGCCAGTAGCGGAGGGCGCGCACTTAACCGCTAAGCCACGGGGCCGGCCCTAACTTACTGTTTTCTTGAAATATCTTATTGTATATCACTAAAAGAAGCCAATTGTCGCTTTCAACATTCTGCCTGAAAATCTCTTTGGAAGATCCACAAATTCATGAGGTATGTTTTCTATCATCTGTGATACAAAGATGTTTCTATCATCTGTTATTGGAGGTAACAGTCTTGCTAAAAGTTCTGCTACTAAATAAAGTGGTCTCCCTTCTACAGCCTCTAGGAGCAACTTCCTCACTGCTCTTGCAGCCTCCTCTAACAATCTCCTCCCCGCCCTTCTAGCTCCACCTGCTGCCAAGTCCCAAAGCCAATGCCATGTCTTTTAGATTTTGTTCCAGCAGCACCCACGTCTAGGTACCAATTTCCACTTCAGTTTTCTACTATTGTGATTAGTAACTTAAAACAACAATATATTGTGTCTCATGATTCTGTGGGTCAACTGGGCTCTGCTGGGCATGTCTTCTGCTTCACATGGTGTCAGCTGGGGTCCCTCATCTGGCTGTGTTCAGCTGAAAGCTAGAGAGGTTAGAATGGTCGGGAACTGGCCAGGCATCTCTCTTTCATGTGGTTTCTCCTCATTCAGTGGTCTAGCCTGAGCTTCTGTACATGGCAGCTGGATCCCAAAAAAGCAAAGGTGGAAGCTACACAGCGTCTTGAGGTCCAGGCTCCGGAACTTGCATACTTCACTGTGCCTTTTTGTTTGGTCAAAGCGAGTCACAAGGTCATCTCCACCTATCAAAGGAGAGGAGGAAGAGACTCCACCTCTTGCTGAGATCGTGCACGTACAGATGGGAGGAGCTGTTGGTGGCCATCTTTGCTGATTCATTCACCAGGGAGCGCTTGAGAAGCTCCAAGCTGACCAACAGGAAGGGTTGACCCAGATGTCCTGGATGCTTATGGCCCCGTGGATTGCTGTCTGATGAAGTGCCAGGGGCAGCAGAGTACAGGACTCTGATTGACAAGTAACTGTACTCCCAGCTAGAGAAAGTCTAATGCTGTCTGACGAGTTTATTTTCTATAGACGTGGCCACACAAGAGAGCAAGCCAGCATAAGATAGTCTTAGATCCTGCCCTTGACCGCTGCCTGAAGGGGTGAAGAGACCTGAGCAGAAAACTACTGGAAGGGTAGAGCAGGGTGCCCAGGGGTCAGGAGAGGAGTCTTCAGTGTCCTTCCTGAGAAGCATCACCCACAGAAGGGGAGGAGTCCCTAGCAGTGATGATCTCCAAAGAACCCACAGAAGTAGCCTCCTGACTCAGCTTTAAACACTGCCAAACCCGGAAAGAGCTGACGCCAGTTCCCGAGAGTGCCAGAGAGGTAAGAACCTCCCTGCCCTCACCATCAATTCTTAGTAAGCTGGGGGATGAGTGATAAAAGTGAAATCAAAGGAACCAGCAAAAAGTGGGCCCCGCCCCCTTTCCCATGCAGGCTCCCCGCCTTGCAGCTAGAGGAGCAGCAAAGCTTTAACTCTAAGTAAAGTTTGGAGCTTCCATTATTTTGTGTGTATGTGTGAGGAAGATCAGCCCTGAGCTAACATCCAATGCCAATCCTCCTCTTCTCGCTGAGGAAGACGGGCCCTGGGCTAACATCCATGCCCATCTTCCTCCACTTTATATGGGACGCTGCCACAACATGGCCTGACAAGCGGTGCGTTGGTGCACGCCAGGATCCGAACCGGCGAACCCCTGGCCACTGAAGCGGAGCACGCGCACTTAACCACTTGTGCCACCTGGCCGGCCCGAGCTTCGATTATTAACAAAACTGGATGTACTAGTTACTGAACCGACAGATCTGGGGTGGCTACCAGCACGAAAGTGTTTTCATTACCTAAGAGGGAGATGGTTTCTCCAGGAGCAGGGCAGGGTCTAGCCTCACAGCATCGGGGCGGGTGGGGCAGATAAAATTGCTTTCTGGTTATACCTGTTCCGTCGATGTGACAGTTATAAATTTATTTCCATCAGGAGACGCTGCTCGGGAAAGACCTGATGAAAATTAGCAAGAGGCTGGAGCCTCCTTCACACCAGCAGAGCTTGGTTCACACGGTGACGCACATGCTCTCATTTCTGGCTTCATTTAGAAGAAGTATTCCCCTCCACCCCTGTGGACAAGATACCAGAACATCTCATCGACCCTACATGCCTGCACTGCAACGTGGTGGCTCATAGCATGGAATTCAGGGTCAGAAAAACCTAGGTTCAAATCCTGATGCTGTGACTTATTATTCTTGGGATATAGACTAATTCACTGAATTTCTCTGTGCCTCACTTTCCTCATCCATAAAGTGGGGAAATTATTGTGCCTCCCTCACAAGGTTGTTACGAGGGCTAAAGAGGTAATAGGTGCAAAGCATTTAGTGGGTGCGGAGGAAATCCTCGATGCGTATTCATGTGTGCAGAGGGCCACCTCCTAATAATAAAAACGAGAGAAGGCTGCATCTGTCTGGAATTGCTGCTGCATAGACACAGACTCTCTCTCAAAGGAAACATAAGAAGCTGGTGACATTGGTGGACTTCGCGGAGCGGCCTGGGTGCCTGGGACAGGGAAGAAGGATGACTTTATACTGTTTAGCTTTTTAACCTTCTGAATGCCGAACCATGTAAATGTATTAACTATTCTAAAAGTAAATTTCGATTTTAAATTTTCCAACATTTTATTATGAAAATTTTCAAACATACAGAAAAGTAGAAAGAATTTTACTGAACACCACATACCCACTGCTGAGAACAACTATTAGCATTTTGCCATACTAACTTTATCTCATAAATATTAAATTTTTAAAATAAAAATTAATTGATCTCTAAGGCCTAGGCAAGGCACTTTACTATTAGATCTTGATTTTCTCTCTGTAAAATGAGAATTGTGGATTATTATCCCTGTTATTCACTGTAACCAGAGCTAATCTGAGTGGCACAGCTGCTGGCTGTCTTGCCCATATAGCATAAGCACCTCTTACGGCGGCTCCCTGGTTTAAAACTGTTTCCTCTCCTTGAGAACAGCCCCCGTCACATATGTGTAAGTCCCCAGTGGCCACATGGGTACTACATGGCCTTGCCCCCCCGGGATGAGTGGTCCAGGGATGCAAGAGTAGACACCCTTGCTGCTCACGGGTATTTCTGATTCTCCCTCCTTCAGGGCACAGCTGACGACTGCACGTCCTGCCTCTTGAAGTTACGTGGGGCCAAGTGACGGGCTTGGCCAGTGAAACGTAGCTGGAAGTAAGGTGCGTCCCTTCTGTGGGAAAGAATTTGAGAGCCAATGTGGTATTCTCCACGCCCTGTGTGCCCCTGATGCGCCAACTAATGAGAGCCCGTGTTCCAGATGGTGGAACCTCCCTCAGCCCGGATCCTTGAGTTGCTAAAATAAGACAGTTGCCCCGGAAATCTGTCAGGGCCCTCAGTGGTCCATGTAACCTTTGGATTGAATTCCATTTGAAGTATGTTCGGATCAAAAAGTACATGCTAAGGACAAACTATGCATAAGGCTCTGGGTTTTGCATTTTGCAAACACTTCCACTTGCTGCTCGTTCATTCATTCATTCATTGAAATCAACATTGACAGAATACTCACCATATGCCCAGTCCTGTGCTGGATCCCGGGGATCCAGCAATGCATATGACATACTGGTTGCCCCAATAAGCTCACGATCTAATTTGGGCAACAAACATGTAACTAGAACAACAAGAAGAAAAGGAATAGTGGATACTTAACGAGCACTTTCCATGTGGCAGCCACTGTGCCCGGTAATTGACACGCACCGTCTGACTTGGTTCTCACAACGACCCTGTGAAGTAGTATACTCGTCAGTGCTTCAGTTACCTATGGCTGTGTAACAAGCTACACCAAAACACAGTGGCTTAAAACAACAATCATTTTATCATCTCTTTAAATTCTGAAATCTGAACGGGGCTCAACTGAATGGTTCTTCTGCTTTTGTCTGTGATCCCTCACGTGGCTGCACTCAGCTGGCAGCTTGACCGGGGTCTGGGCTCAGCTAGGACACCTGTGTGGTGTCTGGACCTCTCCCTCTTCGTGTGGTGTCTCCACATGGTCTCTCCAGAAGGTTCCTGAACTTACACGGCAGCTCAGGGCTCCCAAGAGCACAGAAGCTGTCAGGCCTTCTTCAGGCTTAGGCCCAGAACTGGCACAGCATCTCTTCCATCCCACTCCGTTGATGACATCAGATTGCAAGCCCTACCCGCCATCAAGAGGACGTGACAGCACAACGGCATGATGCTAAAAAGCATGGTTCATCAGGAACCCTCAATATCATAGACTATCATTGTCACGATTCTTTCAGCTGCAAGTGAAATAAACTTGACTTATGCTAACTTAAGTTTTAAAAAAAATGGGTTTGTGTGGTGGCAGGATTTATTGGCTTTTGTAACTGGGAGCCCAGATGTGCATCTGTCTTCAGGAACCGCTGGATCAAGGAGCTCATATGACATAATCAAGGTTTCATCTTTCTCTCCATTTCTCAGACAGATTCTATGTGGTAGGCAAGATGGCTGCCCACCCCTCTAGGTCCACATCCTACTTGCTCAGCTACCCCTGTGTGAAGAGACAATCCCTTTCCACTTTTTTACTGAAAGTACCAGATAGGTCTGGATTAGCCCATTTGGGTCTACAAGCCCATCGTTAAACCAATCACTGTCACCAGGGGATGGAGCACTCTTACTGGCCAGGTTTGGAACACCCGCCCACCACTGTTGGCCTATCAAACCACATGGAATGGATTCCTTATTTAAAAATAAGGAGGAAGGAAGGAAGCAGGGTGGGAAGGAAGGGGAAAAGAAAGGCTCTGTTACCAGAAAGAGGATGGGATGCTGGGCAGATAGGTGGTATGAGCATCCACATTTTACAGATGAAGAATCTGATGCCCAAAACTGGTGAAGGGACTTGCCCAAGTTTACAAAGCTGGAAGATGCTGCAGCCAAGCCGGGAATCTGGGTCTCGCAGATGCCGAAGCTCCTGTTCTCAATGGCCAAATTATACAAGAGTGTTTGCCAACAAACAACGACAGGACAGCGTGATGTGAGTAAGGACAGAGAACCGCCACGGTGCAGAGATAATGCAGCAGGGCTGTTTGCTTGCAAGGGTGGGGTGATGAGTCAGGGAGGACTTCCCAGAGGAGGCAACGCTTGTGCCAGGCCCTTAGGGGGGTCACTCCAGGACAAGGGATCAGCACATTCAAATGGACCTCAGGAACCTGCAAGATTTTGGAAGAGTGGGAAACAAAAGTGGTTTCCAAGCTGAGTGCTAAGGATCTCTGGGTCCAGGATTTATTATAAGAAGTCTGAGAATTTACCTCTGAATCCAGTTTTATAAACTGAAAAAATAATATATCACATATAACAATTTATCAAATACATTTAAAAGTGTTGCTGAACTAGAAGGATGTGCAACTATGACATACAACTATCTACTGGGGCTTTGGGGGAAAAAAAAAAAGGAGGAGGATTGGCAATAGATGTTAGCTCAGAGCCGGTCTTCCTCACAAAAAGAGGAGGATTAGCACGGATGTTAGCTCAGGGCTGATCTTCCTCACAAAAAAAAAAAAAGAATAAAAAAAAAGTATTGCTGAAAAGTGGTAGCTTTTTGTTGGTAGATGTTTTCTCAATCAATAGCTACTAAAAGTAGAACTATTGCCATGCTTGGCTCAGGAATTATTTTGATACTAGAAAAGAGGCTTTATACTAAAAAAGATGAGAGACACTGATCTCAAATGCATGTCACAAAGGGGCCACTTCTAAAAATGAGGTAGGGAAGGGTAGCGGAACCTGCCCAAGGGGTTTCACTGCCATCCCACAGGCAACAGGTGGCCGCTGGAGGATTTTAAGGAAGGAAGGATGGTCGATTCAGCGCATGTGTGGAGGGTAGTTTGAGGGGCTGATTCTGCAGGCAGAGGACAAATCAGAGGCTGCTGCTGGGGAGTGTCAGGAGAGTATAGGATGAAGACACAGGCTCTGGAGCCAGACTGCCTGGGTTCAAATCCCAGCTCTGCCACTTACCTGCTGTGTGACTTTGGACAAGATACTTAACCTCTCTGATGCCTTTGCACTACCATCTGTAAAATGAGAATGATGATAGTTTTAGAGGATAAATGAGTTGGAAAATGCAAAGTAGTTGGAATTACATCCAGGTTTAACACCATGTAAGAATATTATTACCTCTTATATGTATATATATATATACATCAATATATATATTTATATATATTGATGTATATATATATATACACAAATATATATGAATGAATATTTACTGTTATGAATATGTAAATGAATATTTACTGTTATGGTCCAAGAAAGACATGGCAGTGGCCTGAACTGTAGGGCATAGGAACCTAGTGAAGAAACTCTTGGAAGTATATACATATTTATGTACATCTACAAAGTTACATGTATCCATGTATATAATATCTGTATTGTAACTGGTTCGTATACTCCTTGAGCAGAAGCATTCTCCTGGGTGTTTCGCTCAGTGAATGCCTGCTGGAGAGGGACTGACTGATTTTCACCAGGAGAGAAAGGCTCCAGGGTCTGCTTTGTCTAAGGCAGTGAACGTGGACCTGGAGAAGGACCAGGAAGACTCCTCTCTTCAGCCCAGGAAGGGCGGTCCGCCCGTGGACCTCTGAGGGAGCCTCACAGAAGACAAGTGAGATGTGAGACGAGCTTGGATCTCCTATTTTCTCAGAGCTTGAGAGTCAGGGGGATGGGGAGCAGACCAGGAGGGCAGCCGAGGGAGGGGTGACAATTCCCCAGAGCAGGGTCGGCTCCTCGGACATCTCCACCCCCCGCCCCCACTCAGCACCTCCAGGGCTCAGAGGGGACTGAGGAGTCCCCACTGACTTTACAGCTCACAGACTTCCCTTCACGGGAAGGCGGGCAGCACGCCTCCCCTACTTTCCAGAGAAGGAAACTGAGGTCTGGAGAGGTGAGTGATTGTGCAGGGTGTGAGAAACAAGTGCGAGGAACAGCAGGGACTGGGCACCTGTGAACCAGGCTCTGTGCTAGGGCCTCAACCCCGCATCTCAGACAGAATCTGCTGAAGTGGGTGGATTATGCCCATTTGACAGATGGAGAAACTGAGCTCAGGTGGTTGGAGCATTTCCTTCAGTTCCAAACTGGTCTAGAATTTGCAGGGCATTTCTTCCCATTACAATCAGCAGGCAGGGAAGTGAGAGGAGAGATGTTGGGGATCAGCTCATGTTTTGGGTTCATCTTGTTGACATTTCTTTATCACTTGTGGATTTAAGACTTTAATTTCACTCCCACCCTGGAATTTGGATTCTTTAGGGAGCTGCTTGCTCTAGCCTCTTCAGCCTGAAGAGGGGGGCCCATGTGTCCCCCACCTCATTCCAAGGTCACTCAACTATCGACTTGACTTTCGCTTGCCCTGGAGAATAACCTTGGTCACGCTCTTCACCCCTACCTCTCACCCTCCAAAAGGAGAGGGGTCTTGGCCCACACTTGTGGTCTGACTGAATTCAAGTGAGGGCACCACTTCCTGTCTCTGCCCACCCCCCGCACCCCACCCCTTGCCTGCTCACTCTCTGCCTACAAGACCAGGCACCAGCCACGCCAACAGGAATAGAACTTCCTTGCTTGTCTGCAAATCATTTTAGGAATTTGGGTAGGAATTTGGAGTCCTTGAAAGCTCACTTAGTGAAGAATCTATTGAAGACCTAGCAAAGAGCTGCGTATATTTACCTTTCTGTTGCATGACATTATTCTCCAATATGGTGTGTGTATTACACAGGCAAGAAGTCACGGTGGGATGCTCTGTGTATCCGCAGTTACTGAGGGCTTCCCGTGACCCCCTCTCTGCATCACGTCGTCCCACCAGTGTGTTCATTTCACCCTTGCAACACCCGAGGGAAGTAATCTCCCAAGTCCTGATTTACAGGAGTGGAAGTGAGGCTCAGAGAGTGCGAGTCTCTGGCCACATCACACAGCTAGAGCCAGTAGCTCAACCTAAATATCCTTTCCTGTCTATCGCTGTCCCCAGACACTCAGCCCGAGACTCAGCTCCCCCAGCTCCCCGTCCTGCACCACTGCCACCCTCCCTCCAGACACCAGGCTGCCCCGTAGCTGAGACACGCTGCCCAGTCTGTTGTCCATATGGTCAGCGAGATAGTTTGAAAATATTCAGAAAGGGCTGAAACTTTGGGAAAATAAAAAGCAATGTAACAATAATAATAATGAGCAGGAGGAAGCAGAGTTAAACGTCTCACAGGGAATGAGATTATATAACCAAGACTCCTTGGCACAGCCCTATAAGGAGAACATTATCTTCAATCTCCAGATGTGAAACTGATGTTCCTGAAGGTTAAGCAACTTGTCCCGAGGTCACAGAGCTAAATAAGCTGGCTGAGCCAGGTTTTGAACCCAGGTGGATGTGGCACCAGGATCTGTAAGGTATTTTCCTTCCCACCCTGCCTCAGGGTCCCTGACCCCAGCGAGCTCACAGACTGGGTGGGGAGCAGATGCGTCCATGGGTAATTGCCCCACAGTAATGGTCATAGCAAACACAGGGAGCCTGCAAGGGGCACGTAATCAGGGGGAAGGAATCAAGGAGGGCTTCTGGAAAGAGGTGACGTCTGAGTTAAGCCACAAGGGACGAGCGGCAGGGGTCAAGGGCCTGCATGAGGGAGAAGGCAAGAAAACGTCCAGAGAAAGGAGCACGTTGTCACTTGTAGCCGTTACTACAAGCCACTGGCAGTGGTCTATGAAATCCTTCAAGGCAAACTGAAGGTGATGTTTCCCTTGAGGGTGACACACGTGACTCTATCAGTGAAAAGAGCCATCATTTGATATTTTGTCATCTACAGCACTCACTAAGAATCTGGCTGAAAATAATGTTTTTAATTGAGGTGACAGTCCCATGACAGAAAGTCAACCATTTTAAAGTGAACCATTCAGTGGCATTAATGCCTTCACAGTGTTGTGTGGCTACCTCTATCTAGTTCCAAACATTGCTACCACCCCATAACACAACCCTGTACCCGTTAAGCATTATCCCCATTCCCCCCACCCCCAGCCCCTGGCAACCACCTCTCCTGTCCCTGTGGAGTCACCTATTCTGGGAATTTCATATAAATGGAATCAGACAATATGTGACCTTTTGTACTTGGCCTCTTCATTTAGCATCATGTTTTCAAGGTTTCACTTGATATTTTACACTTTTTCTAGCTGAGGAGGAGTGAGCAGAGCTTGGACCACGGTCTGAATATGACCCAGCCCCTCCTGCCCCGGCTCTCCCTCCACTGCCTACCCCTCCCTGAGGCACGTCCTACCCTCCTCACGTCCACAGGCCTGGACGTGAGTCCTCGCTCACCGTTTCCCTCCAATGTGTTATGTCCTCTCCGAGCCTCAGGCTTCCCATCTGTAAAATGAGATGGTTGACGCGACAGTGTAAATATACTGAACAATACTGAACTGTACACTATAAAATGGTTAAGATGGTAGATTTTGTTATGTATTTTTTTTATCACAATAAAAAAAGCAATACAAGGAAAAACCTAAGAAAAGGGGATGGTTGAATTGATTAATTGTTTGCTAAGGGCCCCCCAATCCTATAGATCTATAAGACCAAAGACTCGTGATTGAGAGTCGGGGAAAAGAAAGGCTGGCTAAGGGAAAGAGAGTGAGTGGGAGAGGAGGGAGGGGGAGGGGAGGGGGAAGGGAGGGGGGGAGGGAGGGTGCTGTCCTGCAGTCCCAGTGGGTCCTCCTCTGCCTCTCTTGCCCACGTGTTTATTTCCCCATTCTCAGTCATTGTCATTCTTCAAACCTCAGTCTTAATCTCCAACGTGATCTGTGGATTGGTCTACAGTCCTGGAGCAAGACGGCAACTATCAGGTTTTCAAACTGATTCAGCTTCTGTGATTTAAATTTTTTTTTCCAATAGTAATTTGACCCAGAATCAGGACGCAAGCAATAAATATTTGATAAGAGAAAACAATGGTTCACCCGTGTCCTTAAAACACATCGGTGGCGTGACCTAGGGCTTCCACACTTGGTGTCAACATCACGCCTCTCCCCATTGGCTGTAGGGACACCAAGATGCATGGGGACCACAGTCCAGATTCGCTTAGCATGGTTTCAAACGTCCAGTTCCCTGTTCCCCAGAGCACCCTCCCTTATCAGAATACGAGCTGCAGTGTTGGGTCAGGAAGTGAGAGCCCTTGGATACGAGGCTTGAACCCCAAGGGAAGCCTACAGTTCCTGAGAGACGAATTCTGCACCGGCAGTCACCCCTAAAGTGTGGGTGGATAAGTGAATTTCGACGGCATTATCAGTAGCAATCCAAGAACGTTTTAGAGAATCACCACTGTCCACACACAACCAAAAATAAAAACATCAGTTTGATTTATTCTCCTTGGAGGGCCTCCTGGAGAGAAGCTGGATGCTGGTGTTGGTGCCTCAAACTACCAGATGAAAAGGCAGCTGGAAACACAGAGGGAACAAGCAGAATCATAGAGCCATTGTTGAGATAGTGATCGAGGTAATACAGGTTCTAGGAGGGGCACGAGGTCAGGGGCAAGAAACCAAGGAGGGCTTTCAGGAAGCGGTGGCACCCTAGCTGAGTCACCAAAGTGGACGGCCCATCAGAAGTGAGAAGGCCAGAGCCCCCAGAAATGCTCATAGTGGTTGGACTTGGGTAGCAATGGGGTATTGGTGACTGCCCCTCCCCACTGAGCCCCTCTATGTTCCACTGTTTCTTTCAAGTGCACATATCACTTTTTTAATAAAATTTTTTAAACAAAAAGAAAGGTAACCACTTCAAAGGACTTGGAGAGTTTTCATGAGAGCGTGGGCCAGCATCCGTGTTGTGATCGTGGGAACGGAGACCCTTTCCCTCTTGTGCCCCCTCCAGGAGCTCTTTCCATCGCTGGTGCGTTGGTTTGCTGGAGGAGCCTCAACAAAGGCTGGGGGACTTAGATGACAGACATTTATTCTCTCACAGTTCTGGAGCCTGGAAGTCTGAGATCAAGGTGTTGCAGGGTTGGACTCTTCCGAGGCCTCTCTCCTGGGCTTGTAGACGGCCGTCATCTCCCCATGTCCTCATATGGTCTCCCTCTGTGTGTCTGTGTCCTAATCTCCTCTTCTTATAAGGACACCAGTCACGTTGGATTAAGGCCCACCCTAGTGACCTCATGTTGACTTAACCACCTCTCTACAGATCCTGTTTCCAAAGACAGTCACATTCTGAGGTCCTGGGGGTTAGGACTTCAGATGAATTCTGGGGGGACACACTCAGCCCATAACACTGGGGTACAGATACATGGGTCGAAATGACTCCTTTGTTTTCCCCCTTTGCTGTGAGAAAATTCAGAACACTAGTACTTACCTGATTCTGATGCCAAGATGCTGGATGCTGGAGAGGACACCTGTGGATTGTTAGAGCTCCTCGCCCACCTGGGGGGAAGTGCCAGGCACTGGCTGGGAGTCCCGAAAAATACAAGGAAAGTTATCATCTGCCACCTGTGGGTACGCATGCGCACGCACACACACACACACACACACACACACACACACACACATACACCACACACACATCACACACACACATATATACACACCTCTTTCAGTGATCATTCTAACTCTTTGTTATGGGATGTGGGTTGTTATGGTGATGGGAGCAAGGAGGCACTGAGGTAGAAGTGGACGGAGGAAGAGATGATAACGTGAGAAGGGCTGTCGCTGTATGGATCTGAGCCGAGCTCAAAACGTGATGTCGTCTGCTCCCTGATGGCAGCAGGCAGCTGGGAGCCCAGAGTGTTCTGAAAGACTCTGCAGACCCACCTCTCTCTGCTTCTCCTCGTGCATCCCCCAGCACAACCCAAGAAGGGAGAATCCCAGAGACTGCCCGCTACCAATTCCGACCAAGTCTTCCGATTCCCACAGCCACGACCTTGGGTGCCCTGCTCCCCGTTATAACTCCACCCCCAGGGACCAAACTCTGCCCTGGTTTCCTCTGAGCACCACTGAGACGGGAGGGGGTTTTCAAGGGAAGGACACAAACCGGGGTGGCCAAGAGCCAAATTCACCTCCACTCCTCCAGCCGCCACCTCCGCTCGCTCCCCGAGTCCCAGCCCCGGCTAGCACCGTGCTGGGTCTGAGACCCACTCAGCCCTGCCACCTCCATGTTCTTCAGTCCTTCCCTCCTCCCTCTTATCCGTAGCTCCCGACTCCCCAGCAGAGACAGAGTTCTGGTCTTGGAGACCTTCCTGGGAAAGCCAGGGGGGGTTAGGGACCAGCACTCCCTGCTTCTCCACGTTTCCATCCATAAAGCCGCTCCGGGGTCCTCTCATCAAGTAGCAGGACAGGAGCAAGGGTGAATTCCTCACGGTGATAGCCACCCTGATTCTCCTGTGCGTAGGATTGTGTATCCTCCAGACCCCTTCCTCAGACATGGTCTCATTAACCACTCACCACAGCCTCCTCTTCAGCTCCATTGTACAGATGAAGAAACTGGAGCCCAGAGAGGCGAAGTGACTGGTGCAAGGTCACACGGTGGGTAAGCAGCAGAGCCGGAGGAGGGACACAGGGCTGTCCACCTACATGCCCCCACCACCCTTAGGACTCGCCACCCCTTGGCCTCTCTCTTGGTGGTGAAATTGTGTTGAAATACAGGTGAGGAGCGGGAGGGGAAACAAGGCCCCGGGCCCAAGATCTGGCTCTCAGGAACGGGGCCGAGGTTCCTTCGAGTTAATACACGTCATCTCACAGGGCTGGCCTCATAAATATCATCAGATCCCGCAGAATCCATCCAGCCCGCCAGGGCCCTGGACGTGAGGAACTCTGTACCCTGTTCCCAGCCACAGCAGGTGGAAATAGTGTGAACTAATGAAATCTCACCAGCGAAGCTAACAGCTGAATGCTCCTGGCAGACGGCAGCTGAGACTGCTGACCCACACACCGGCTGCCTGCCCTCCACCAGCTGGGAGGCCAGAGTGGGCTTTGGGGAGAGCACTGAACATGAGTGGAGGCAGACAGACCAGGCTCTGGTCTCAGCGTGCTGTGTGACCTTGGGCAACTGACTTAACTTCTCTGAACTTCATCTATAAAAAGAGGATAATGGGAACCATTGCAGTAACACATACGTGGGAGCATCCAGCTGAGGGCCAGGCACAGTATTGGGACCTAGGGGATAGAAGGGGGGTCAATACGGGGATGTGACATCCATCCACCTACCCAGGCGCCTCATCTCTGTTCCGAGTAAGAAACCCTGATGCTGGGGGAACGTTCCAGTGGGCACTGCTGCTGCCTTTAAGCCGAGGTCCAAGGTGGGGAGTGGTGCCTGTTACACCTCATGAGGGACAGGATGGGAGTGGGGAATCTCTAGTCCAGAAAGTTACTCTGGGCCCCAGAGGGAATCATTCTCTAGAAGGTTGATGCATACTGCCGTCAAACGCACCAAGGACTCAGGGCACAAACCTCCCTAGTGCCTGGCACGCTGGGGCGCCCCCTAGAGACTCACCTCAGTGCACAGTTCGTGAGCTTTGGCATCCCAGAGCCCCTTACCTCTCTGTCCTGGTCAGCCCTCCTCCCACGCAGTTCCAGTGACGGTGACATTCTGTCCCCCCCAAGCCTGAAGGTGCCTTGCGACCCAGGCCTTTGCCCCCCTTGCAATTGACAGTGGCTGGTTCAGGGATGGTGTGTGACCAAACCGAGCTAATCACAGCCAATGAAACTCAACTCTGGGACTTTCGATCAAGCTCTCAGGGCAGTGGACTCTCTTTTCCCCACAGGACTTGGACCGGAAAGTTTATAGCACTGAGGGGACGTCCAGTCTGAGAAGGTGACCAGTGCAGCACAAGGTATTGCCGAGAAATAGAGAGAAACAGCATTCTCCTGGCAGCGTTTGAGTTCTGGATCAAGCCGTACCTCAACCTTCATGAACTTAGCAGACACATGAGCCAATAAATCTCCCCTTTGTGTTTATCCAGCCTGAGTCAGGCTTTCTGTCACTTAAGTCAAAAAAGGCCTGACTGACAAACCCATTCTCTGGCATCAAGGCCTTTGTAAAACCAAATTAATAAAGTGATAGCTACTTGAATTAGCACAGGCTCAGAGCAAAAGGAACTAGATCATGTTTCAAGATATTCTACTCAGGCTTTAGGACATCTCTACCCTACTTCAAGTGTTCTGGGGGAAAAAAGCTTCAGAATTGGAAAACTTGAGTTTAAATTTCAGCCTCTCAGTTACTTACTAGATGTGTGACCTTGGACAAGTCACTAAACCTCTCTGAGACTCTTATTTCTTCAAACCTCTGAAGGCTATAACAAGAGTAAAATGAAATAATGTGCATAAAGCACTAAGTACACAGTAGGTCCTCAATAAATGCACCCCCACAATGTGGCTCAGCCCATCTAGATCTGCTTAATTACAGGTACAAGAAGAAGACATATGGGGACAGAGAGGAAAGCCATTCTGTTTCCCCAGAATTCACTCATGGTGGATCTCGCCCCCAACGTGTATCTTCTGTTGGTCTTATCGGGAGGCAGGAGGGTACAGTAGAAAGGAGCAAGGGCTTTGGGGCCAGAGAGGTCAGAGAGACCTGGGTTTAAGTCCCACCCCTGCTCTGTGACCTTAGGCAAGTCGCCTAACCTCTCTGAGCCTTGTTCCCTCATTAGTAAAATGGGGAAGGCAATGCCTACGTCATAAGGGGATAGAGGATGAAAGCACGATGCAGTGTGCACTGTACTCACCAAGCGCGCTTATTTTCCCAGGCCCTGGCCAGGATCTTCCTCAAAGGTTGGTCCTCAAGACTCTGCCGCATTCCCGTCTCCCTGAGCTCAGCCATGCCTGTGACTTAACTCCTTGGGCTCCCTGCTGACCACCAAAGCTCTGTGTCCAGCCCCGACCTCTCTCCAGAGTTCAGACCTCCTGGGTGTCTCCACCAGAAGGTCCTCCATGTGCCCCAACCCCAGCACAAGGTCCTGGCTCGTCCACTGCTCTCTGTGTGATCTGGGTCTGTCACCTCAGCCTTGGTTTCTTCACCTATAACATGAGCAGGTGGTGGTAGGCCACTACAGAGGCTCTCCCAGCCCTAACATCCTAGGATTCTCACCTCCACCATGTCATCTCCCCAGCTCAGCACCACCTCCTCCCCAGACTCACCACCTTCAAAAGCAGCCCCACCATTCTCCAGCCAACCCCAGCTCGAAAACTTTGAGCCAGCTTGGATTCGTCCATCTCGTTCATCACAGCCCCCACGCCTGGGAGCATCTCCCTTGGAGATGCTACCCTATCTACCCTCCTCCCAGTTGCCACCACCATCATCCTAGTCCAGACCCTTAGCATTACAAGCTCCAGCACTGGCTTCCCCATGCAGTCCATCCTCTACTCTCTCCATCCACGGAGCCGACAGTCAGTGAGGGACTGGGGCAGCCTCCTGCCCAAATAGTCTTCGCATGGAGGCTGGGCCTCCTCATGTCACCATCAAGAGCTGGACTTCACTGTTGACAATGCCAGTGCCCTGGAGATTTTTTTTAAGATTGGGGATAAGGAGAGAAACCTTTCATAGTGTTCATACTAGATAGTCAATAAATATTCATTAAATTTGTTCATTCATTCATGCTTTTCGAAACACACCCCTGGGATGGTCATCTCCAGTCCAAGACAGACAACACCAGAGATCCCTTTGCGAATCTCACAAAAGCTATGGGCCTTTGCTTCACAAATGCACACTTGCACGTGACACTTTGTGTATAATTTCAGGGGTTCATAGCCCCCCGAGCCCATCTACAGAGTAAAGGTTGCCTGATTAAGCTCATTTTACAGATGGGGAGACTGAGATGCAAAGAGACAAAGGGGTATGTTGGAGAGCATGCAGAGCGTGTCTTCCTGCCAGGCAGTAGACCATCTCATGACAGTGCCGGATCCACTCCTGGCTCCAGACCCACGCCTCTCGGTGATAAGTCACATAACACCTTACATCTTTGTGCTGTGTCCTCATCCATGCAAGAGGGACCAGGCTGCACTGTGAGGCTGCAGAGAGAAGATGCTGTGTGTAGAGGAACCCAGCCCAGCCCCGGGCATGGAAGACAATTCCTGTCCCATTCTTTGGCTTGCCTTTTCTCTTCCTCTCTTTGCAGGACTTTGCAGCACAGAGACATCACTGCCATCTAAAGTGGCCGCAGAACGCTTCGTGGAAGAGATGAGCCTGCCCGAGCTTCAATTTTGGGTGCTGGAGGAAGGCAGGGGCCAAGGGTTATTAATAGGCCTGGCTTGATGGGCCCAGGGAGGTTGAATGTGATACAGACACCCAGCATCCCCGGTGGGGAGTACCTGACACCAGAAGGGGAGGGAGCTGGGGGCCAGGGGGAGCGCCACCTCCCAAAATAGCCAGAGCAGAAGCCTATATAGGTGGCCGTCCCACAATCAGGCTCACTTCCCAACAAGACCTCCCACCAACCTAGCCTTTCAGTGTGGTTCCAGCCCTCCACCTGCACCTGAGGTGAGTGGCAGCTACTGAGGTTGGAGGGGGATGGAGGGATGGAGTGGGAAGGAGGCCAGCTGGAAGGGACAGCCACATCTCGCCTTGCCCCAGTGACACAAAGGCTGGGGGAGGGGATGCCAAAAGGTAGGCAGCTGCAGAGTCCAGGGTGAGAGTAGGGAACTCCAGTGCTCTCCATCCTGACCCCTGGGGAGACCTGGGGCAAATACCTCCCACTGGCTGGGCCTCAGGCTCCCACCTGAAGAATAAGGGGGTGGAGCCCGACATCTGTGGACTCCAGTGATGCCATCAGAGGGGGCCATGCGTGGGCAGAGGAGGCGGGAGGAAGGAGTGTGGAGGGCTGACAGGCTGACCTGACGATATTGTCTGATACTCTGGTGGGTGGACTCGGGCTCAAAGGGTGTCAGGTTGATGGGAGGCAGCATGGAGAGACAGAGGAAGGAGGGAGAAGGATGGGCCTCTGTTGATGCTCCAGCTTTGCCACAGGGGTCAGTGTTTGAGACTCTCCAGGAGCTCATCTGCGGCTCAGACATGTGGGACTTGATAGGGCTGGGTCCTGAGCCCTGGGGAGGAGCTCCGCGGAGGGGTCACTGAACTCTAAGTTAGCCAACCTGGGACTGGGCCCCTCTCTGCCGCTGCCTCACTGTGTGTCCTTAGCCCATTCACTGACTCTCTCTGGCCTCAGTTTCCCCACCAGTGTAGAATAAGTATCCTTCATCTGGGGAAACAGATTCTCTAATCAGGCCCCCCGAGTGAACTGAGCCCAGGGGTTGAAATGATAGCGCAGAAGCCCAGCATGTTCGAGTTGGGGACAGCCTGGCTGGGGACGGTGTAGCTGAGGTGTCCGGGGAAGTCCTCGTGTCGAGAGAGACCAGCTCAGGAGCTGTAGCCTTGGTTCCCTGGAAGCCAGCTGGTGGGCTGTTACCTGAAGGAGCTGACTCACAGGGAGGGGGCCAGGCAGAGCCAGCAGCTTCCTAAGGTTTCCAGGAAGGCCGAGCTGAGAGAGACAGTGCTGACAGCCAGTGCCAGGGAACTTGAGCTAATGGGCAGCTGGGCAGCTCTCCCCAGCCACCCCTACAAAGGGCCACCAGTCTCAGCCCCTGCCCGCACGCCCACATCTTGAGCTGGGGTCTCGAGGTTCCGCCACAAGGGACCACAACACCATCAACACAACAGAGGGAGACAGAAGCCCAGAGATGGGGAAGGTCACCACCCAAGGTCACACAGGCACTTAGTGCAGCCCCAGATCTAGAACCCAGGCCTCCTGACTCCCTGTCCAGTGCTCCACACACTCTAGAGACAGCTGGTTGCAGCCTGAATCCTTGGGTGACCGTGGGAAAGAATGCAATTGCTCTCTGGCCGCATAAAGATTAGGAAGTGTCACATTTCCCAGAGATGAAATCCAGGCCATAAAACCTGCTTAAGTCGTCTAGAAAGTGTGGTCTGAAGGTGCCACCTTCTCCCCACACTCGGGCCTTCTGGTCTCCAGGTGGGGGAGGGTGCATAGAGATTCCAAGCAGCATCTCCCACCTTACCCTCCCCCAAAAGATTTGTGGGAGCAGGAGGAGTCTGGACCCGGCAATATACTCTGTGGCCCAGGAGACCAGGAAAGTAGTGAGCGGGGATCTGAGAAGGGATCTTTGAAAAGTCAGACTAGAAAAAAAGAAAAAAAAAAAAATCAGGTTTCAGAACGCGCATCCCCGGCCAGATGTAGGATAGGGCACCTGCAGAGGGCCCCGGCAGTGCCGGCCTATCCCAGCCACCCTTTCCCAGCGTCCCGTGGGTCAGGTTTCCAGACCTCAGCGCTCAGATTTTGCAGCATAAATTTGCATCCAGGACAGACGAGAGCGGAGGCTTAGGTAGGAGCAGAGAGAGAATGGGAACAGGGCCGAGGGGTCCAGTATCCTCCCTGAAGCTGCGGGACATCCCCGAGGTGCATCGCCTCGAGACCCTCCACTGCAGCAGGCTGGTGCCTCCTGCGTGCCCTTGACGGCAGGTGAACACTCCAGATCTGGCTGGTCACGTAGAGGTCGCCCCTTCCCCTGGCGCCCTGGCCGCAGCCGCTGGGATCCCGAGGACCCCCGGCGGGGGCGGTGCGGGGGCGGCAGCGGGACTGCCCGGCCGCCCGGCCCGCGCAGCCCGGCGGCTCGGCTGGACTGAGCTGCTCTGGCCGCGCGCCCAGCCCCGCGCCCCCTGGCTCCGCGCCAGGCCGGCGGGCGTGCGCCCGGCGCGCAGCACTGCAGCGCTGGTCATATGAGCAGAAATGATGAGAAAAGCACTTTTTAATCTTTTCACACTTGCTCTGCCCGCTCAAACAGTTGCAGGATGTCGATGACAGACTTGCTCCACGCTGAGGACATCAAGAAGGCAGTGGGGGCCTTTACCGGTGAGCACCGCTCTCCCCTTCCCAGCCCTCTTCCCTCATCCACCACCCTGGCCCCTACACCCCCGTGGGCTCCGCGGCCGTCCAGTACTCCCCAGCGCTCCTCTGTCCACGCATCCCGCGGGGCGCGGGCCGGGCGGGGAGGGTAGTCCTCAGCATTTCCCAGACTCCGTCTGGACGGGACTTGGCGCAGGGAGCCGGCAGGGAGGCCGGACAACCGAAACTTGCAGGCGCCAAAGGCCAGGTGGCTGCGCTGCGAGGACTGGGATCCCGGACCAAGGGCGAAGACCTGGGTAGAAGGCGGGGTCTCCGGGTCCTTCTGGGCTCTCGGGACTTCCCCTTTAAGGCCCTTTGCGGGGGGTGCTGCAGGTGCGCACGCCTTCTCTCCAAGCGACCCCTTTCTGAGATCCCCATTCTGGACAGGACTCTTCTCGCCCGGCAGTGGCCTTTGCTGGCTCCCTGGCTGTCCAAGCCTCCTCTCAGGGGCTCAGAGTCCCCTCTCTCCCCAACGGACCCGCGAGCGAGGTGACCTTCCTGCGGCTGGCGCTCTACTCTGCCGGACCCTGCGCGGAGCATCCTTAGTGCTTGTAACTTCCAGCCTCCTTAGGCAGCCGAGGGAGGCAAGCCGGCAGTCTCGCCTCTGAGCTGCTCTGGACTTGAGCGCTTAGCTGCCTCCTTCCTTCTCCCTGCGGTCACCCAGATGCGTAAACTGAGGCTCAGAGAGGGCTAGAAACTTGCCCAAGGTCACCTAGCTCTGCAGAAGGGGGATTAGAACTGAGGTCACCTCCAGGTCGTGGTCCCCTAATGTCAGAGGCAGACAGAGCAAGCTTCCTTCCCTCCTGCCTGGGGCTGAGAGCAGGAGAAACAATCTCAGCAAGATCCCCCACAGGCACATACACATTATTCCATCTCACACTGTACCCTTTCCCAGGTGTTCTTAAAAAGGATCTCAGGACATAGAAAATTGGGGACAGGGTCTCCCATTTCCTTTCTGTTTGGCACCCCCTCCCCCCTGCATGAAGCAGCTCAGGGAGCCCCCTCCCAGGGGGCTGCAATAGCCCACCTTGCTCCCTCTGAGAAGAAACTTAACTGGGAATTCCTGGGGAGACTTCCGACACCAGGCCACACTCCCCCAGAATGGGTTTCTGCAGCAAAGCCACAACTTCTGGGTCCTCCCCCTCCTCCACTCACTGTGTGACCTTGAGAGAAACTTGTCCTCTCTGTGTCAATTTTCTAGCAACACAACCTGTGGCCAAGAAAAAAGCTTGACCCCCCACCCTCCACAGACACACACCGTGTTCACACCACCTCCACTTCCCCAGCCCACTCCCGCTCAGCCACCACCCACAGGCTTCACGGACACCAGGAATTTCCTCTGCCTTCAAAGGCTACCTCCCCCATCAGAGAAGGGTACAGTGGAGGGTGGGGGCGGGCTTGGAAGCCAGGGAGATCTGGGTGCAAGCCCACCTCTGCCACCTCTAGCTGGGTGACCTTGGGCAGAGCACCCTGTCCTGGGCACCCTTAGCCCCCACGTGGACGGGCACAGGGGAGTCAATAGACAAATGCTGCCAGACACCCCCGTTCTCCCCTCCTTCCCACTGCCTCCTCTTTGTCCTCATGTTAACCTGCTCCCCCCACAGCTGCAGAATCCTTCGACCACAAAAAGTTCTTCCAAATGGTCGGCCTGAAGACAAAGGGCCCGGATGACGTGAAGAAGGTGTTCCACATCCTGGATAAAGATAAGAGCGGCTTCATCGAGGAGGAAGAGCTGGGGTAAACTGAGCCCTGAGGGCTGCCCAGCCTGTGGCTCCGGGAGAGGGAGTGGGGGTTGGGACGCCTGCTTCTGGGTTCCCATCAGATCTGCCCTCTCTCTCACAGAAAATAACCCTGCCTGGCTGCTGATGCTTCCGCAAGAGTAAAATCCTCAGCAGAAAGTGCAACAAACTAGGTTAAATTATAGCCACTTAATATTGCTAATGGAATGATGCTACTTAATAATTTAATACAAATGAAGAGGCAGTTTTTCTCGCTGCCTAACACCGTAGGCCAGACAGAGAGCGCTCGCTTGAGTATTTCATTGATTTTCATTTGTCTGAAAGGCACCTTCCACCGCCCTGCAGACCCCTCCCTTCCACCGCCCTGCAGACCCCTCCCTTCCGTACCAGTGCGGCCAGAGCAGTTTCTGGGCAAGTCAGGGATGCAGACTAGCTTTGGGGGTTCAGGAGTCCTGGGAGCAAAGTGGAGAGGAAGAAACTATGACCAGGAAAATGCAAAACTGCATCAGCAAAGGAACCTCCCACCGTCACCCCTCAGCCACCTGGCCCGTGTCTGCCCACCTGGCTGTGCCTTATGTCACCCTCTGGCCAAGACTGCCTTGAATTTTGTCCTAAAGGGAAGGGAAAGAGTGTGGGGAGGGGCCTTTCAAGTAGGGACTTCCCCATCCATCCAGTCTTAGCCCAAACCATCCCACAAGGGTACCCTTTGACTAGAAACTTCTCCTTCTACCCACCCACGCCCAGTATGCACACACACATGCACACACACAGAGGCTGACTTCTGCCTGTCCTCCAGGCATCTCTAGGAAGCTCCCCTGACTCTTCCCCTCACCCCAGGTGGGATAGATGCATCCTTAAAGCATCCCTCTCTACTCCCCCATCATTGCATCCATCACCCTGTGTGGTCCCTCGGAGCGCTTGACCTCCTCCTCCTGTTTTCAGGCAGCTACCTAAGACCATCTCTGTGCCCCCAGTTTCCAGCATGGCCCCGGCACAGAGAAGACACTTTTGTGTTTGTTGTATTGGCTGAAAAATAAACAAATGCAGGAGCCCTACCTGGAGTGAGGTCAACCGTTCGCTGAGGACAGCCTGTCCTTCCCTGCACGCCCACCCAGGAAGGCACAGCCCCAGCCGGGGCTACCTGGCTCAGCACAGCTGCACGCGTGCCGG
Organism: Diceros bicornis minor; assembly: GCF_020826845.1. Taxonomy (NCBI): domain Eukaryota; kingdom Metazoa; phylum Chordata; class Mammalia; order Perissodactyla; family Rhinocerotidae; genus Diceros; species Diceros bicornis. The sequence goes on from NC_080764.1 coordinate 12,844,168, forward strand.
CTGCTGCCGCCTGTCCCAGCTGCCGACTTCCCTGCGCAGATGCCAGCCCACCATCCGTGTGGTGTTCCTCCAAGGTGACCTCGACCTGACTCCCTCCCTGGCTTTTCTCCCCAGGTTCATCCTGAAGGGCTTCCTCCCAGATGCTAGAGACCTGACTACTAAAGAAACCAAGACACTGCTGGCTGCTGGGGACAAGGATGGGGACGGCAAGATTGGGGCCGACGGTGAGTAGCCATGACCTGGGGCCTGGGCACATTGTGGAGCTTGGGATGTTTGGATGCTGAAAGCTCAGAGCTGCGTCTGTCACCTGAAAGGGAGAGGAGGGGTCCCACATTCCCTAAGATTAGAAGAAAAAGGCAATCCATTAGGTCTGAGAGCTCTGTCATGAAAGCCAGGCAAAGAAAAACTGGTATATTTTTTCTAAATTTGAACAACCCAAAAGGAATAGATTCTTTTTTCTCCCTGCTGTGCAGGGATCCAGGAGAATTTGGCATCTTCCCTGGACTCTGCCTGTACCTTTGCTCTGGTTCTGGTCCCAGCTCTGTGACCTTGAGCAGTCTCTCTCCTTCTCTGGGCCCCAGGCTCCCATCTGTAACCTGAGGAGATGAGGCCAACTGATTCCCAAGGACCCTGCTGGCTCTCACCTTCTCGGATTCCAGGGATGGAAATTCCTTATCACCTATCCTAGTCAGCATCTTGTCCTGGTGTCCTATAACTTCGAGTCTCAAAACCTGTTTTGGCTTCACCCAAATATACAATTCCAGCATTGTAGGAGAGCCAGGAAAAGCAGCCAGCCAGGAATCATCTGGGACTTAGGAAAAGGAATATCTGGCCCTGTCTTGCTTGTCAAGCTTTGCTTTCAGAACAGGTGAGGGGCTGGTGGTCCACCATCCCACGTCCTCCTCTGTTCAGATCTAACCAGCATTCACAGAGCACCTCTCAGCATCATTATCTTTCTTAGCATCACAGCATCCTTGGAAGTTATCTCCATTTTGCAGATGGGCAAACTGAGGTTGAAGGTGTTTAGCCTGCTCTAAGAGCTAGGACATTAGTGGTGGAGCAGGGATTCAGAACCAGGTCTGAAGAACTCTTTCCACACGCTGTGCTGCACCACTCCCAGGATAGTCCTTTCTGTCAATCTAAGAGAAAACTGTGTGTTGGTGCCAGATCTCTGGGCCCAGGCTGTCGGTTCAAATCCCAGCCCTGCCACTTTCTAGCTGTGCGACTTTGGGCTGTTCAAGCAACTACTCTGGGCCTCAGTTTTCTCATCTCTGAACTGAGGATTCAGAGTCATAGGACTGTTGTGAGGACAGATGGGGTGTGCAAATGGGGTGCACAGCTTTATTCTAAGACCCACTTTGGCTTGTTGTGAAAATGAAGTGGCTATAGACACAAAGTTGCTTTGGGAAAGGTACAAGGATTCTAAATATGGGCACCGTTTATTAAAGTTTTATGCCAGAATGAGAATGGAGAAACTCTAGCTAGGTCAGCCACAGCGAGTCCCCTGGACTTCCAATGCCAGCTGCCCTTCTCGTGGCAGGGAAGGCGGGAGGAGGTTTTAAAAGAGCCGGAGCAGAGGGTGCTGGAGGGAAATTGGTGGCTGGTCTTGGTTCCAGGGAGTGGCACATCTCCCCCACAGCCCCATCCTCACCAAGCCACTTATCAGAGAGCTCCGCCCAAGCCCGCGTTTCTGCCGTGACCCCAACTCAGGCCTCCATATGCGCCTCCCATTTTTATTTGCAGCCAATATGTCACAGCTCAGAAGCCCTAGGCAGGGTCTTCATGGCTGGCTGCTCATGAGGAAGCTACAAGATGAAGAGAAACCAGGCCAGATCCTGGCCTGCTCCCCGCTCCCCTCCCCCGCTCCCTGCCGAACTCAGATCTTAAGGAGCTAACACAACTCTTCCAACAGACCCGACACACATTTACTGAGTAGCAACCCTGTGCCAGGCAATGGCAGACATAAAGATGAATCATGCCCAACTCCCAGAGGTACCATCACTCAGCTGGGTGCCCCTAAGCCCCAGTTTCCTCATCTGTAAACTGGGCAGGACAACACACACCTCCCTGGGATTGTGTGGGACTCCAGGACACGACGTATGGGAGCGTGGAGCCCAGCACATGGCGAGGCTGCCATCCTGTTCCGTGTGCACGTGGCTGACAGCTCTGTGTATACACACAAACGAACGGTAAGACCGGGCTGAGGCCGGGAAGTGCAGGTGAGCTTCGTGGAGGGGGAGACAGCGGGCACTTGTGCAGATCTGGAGGCTGTGGGCAGGAATGCCGCGGGCTGGCAGGGGCCGAGGAGGGAGGTCCAGGCGAAGCGTTGGTATCAGCAAAGGCACTGAGGCTGGGAAGTTAGGGCGTGTTTAGACAGGGGCAGGACGATTGGTTTGCTGGGGTGGGAGGGGAGAGAGAATTGCACCCGGGTGTGTAACGTGTGACCAGCCCGGTGCTGGGGTCTGCACACATCACCTCATTTGACCTTGGGATGACCAAGGTCACAGGTGCATAAAGGAAAAGAGCAAAAAGAGGACTCTGGTGCCCAAGGTGACACTGGATTCAAACCCAGGTCTGTCTGCCAGCACCGTCCGGGCTCAGGCCGACCTGGTGAAGGCCTAGAGGTCAGGGCAGAACAAAACAGGGGGGCAAGAGACGAAATGGGCAATGAGAACAGATGGCCTGAGGCAGTGGAGCCCCATACTTCATGCTTTTGAGGTGGGAAGGTGCAGACACACCCCGCCCCAGCCTCCACCCCAATACAGTCCTTTTTCTGGAGGGTGACAGGACGGGTGGGTGTGATGATGCCCGACAGGCAGCGAGATGGGAGGCAGAGCCCTTTGCGGGCCCAGGAGGTTCTATTTCAGGTGCGCTGCTTTGCCGCCTGCTCCCTCTACAGGCCAAAGGGCCGGAGCCCAGCCCACCAGCTGGAGGACGCTTCAGCCCCCGGTGGGAACTCCTCTGACCTTCAGGTGCCTGCTCTTTAAAATCAGGGGTCCCTTCCGGCTCTGGGATGCCCTGGATGCCCCAGTGAATAAACCTCTAGACAGGACCAGCTCAGCCCTTAGGCTCAGCTGTGTGGCCTTAAATAACAGTGGCAATGACATCTAACCTCAGGGAGCACTGACTGTGTGCCAGGCACTGTGCTTAGCAATTCATTCACTCCATCTTTCTGTCTCTCTTTGAGGCAGATACTGTTACTATCCCCATTTTACTGATGGGGACACTGAGGCTCAGAGAGGGTAAGGGTTTGCCTAAACTCCCTCACCTAGGAAGAGACAAGGTCAGGATCTGAGTTCAGGGCTGTCCGCATCCGAAGCACGTGCCCTGTGCTGCCTGCTTCATTCATCATCAACGTTTCATGAGCGTCCACCATGAGATGATATCGTCTATTGACTTATGCTTGCTTCTCTCTCCCCCACTGGGATGTCAGCTCCACAGGAGCCAGAACTTCCTTTTGTTCAGTTCTGACTCCAGCACCTGGAGGGGGGCCTGCTGCACAGTAGGGGCACAAGGCAAGTTTGTTTGTTGAATGAATGAATGAGTGAATGAATATGTGTCCAGCAGGGGATGCAATGATGAGGAGGTGTGATGTGTAGGGCTGGGCACTGGCATGTAGCAGGTGCTGGGAGATTCTAGAACCAGGGACAGCCTCCATCACCAGCTCTGTTTGCCCTTCTGAAGGTGAGTGATATTTACCAGGTCCTCCAGGACCCCAGATTGAAGGGAAGGGGCAGAAGGACAAAGTTCTTGTGATAACCCCTTGCATTCCCATCTCTGGGGCAATGACTTCCAGGAAGCTCAAAGACTTTTATAGATGTGGTCGATCGATTCTGGAAGGCCACCCTTAAAAGGCTGGTGCAGAGCTGGTAACGGAGGGGTTTAAGGCAGGAAAGGAGACAGACCTGGACAGAGGTGGAAGGTGGCCAAACACCCTGCCGCAGTTGCAAACCCAGGCACAAATAGCAGGCGAGACTATCAAGTGGTAGCCTACCTGTGAAGGTACTTGCCCTTCACAAGGGTGCATCTCATACAGGACCCGGCGTCAGACTTACCTGGCTTTTCACAGCACAGGTGGCTGTGCCCCACCCAGAATTTCTGATTCCTTAGGTCTGGGATGGGGCCCACGCGTTTGCATTTCTACCAAGTTCCCTGGTGGAGCTGATGGTCTGGGGACCACACTTTGAGAATCACTGTCTTACAATAATCCTAGAAAGTAGGTGCCATCACTCTTCCTGTTTTACAAATGGGGAAACTGAGGCACTGAGAGGTTAGGAAACATGCCCAGGGTCATTCAGGAACAGAGCCAGGATTGAGGCTCCCTGGTCCAGCCAAGACCCTCTGCTTCCCTGCCTCTCACACGGCCCTGTGTCCCAGCCCGGGCTCTCCACCCCCATTGCTTGCCCGAGTGGAATGTGCAGGCTGGCAGGGAGAGTGGTTACCATCCACTGGGCACTTCCTGTGTGCCAGGTGCTGCCCACGGGCCTCACCCCTTTTAGCTCGTGCAGTTCTCACAACAGCTCCCCAAGATACACCCTCACTGTACAGACAAGGAAACTGAGGCCCAGAGAAGTGGAGCCACTTGCCCAGGATCACACAGCTATTCAGCATTGGGGCCCACTTCAAACCTTGACACTCAGGCTCCAAATAGCTCTCTCCTTGCCACCACGCTGCAGACAAGATCTGCACACCCTGTATGCACGCAGTCCTGGTGAGGGTTTTCCTGAAACCCGATCCCCTGGCAGATCCAGTTTCCTAGGCTTCAAGCCTGTTCCAGCTCAAGAGCCTGTGGTTTGCTTTTTGCTTCCGTTGCTGCAAAATTTAGTCATAATTATTGCCTGACCGTTGCAGGCGGCTCCACTCACGTGCCTGAAGGCATTTGCCTTTTCTGCTTCCTTCTGGCAAAATCCGTTCTCTTTTATCCTTAAGTAGCCTATTTAACGGGGGAGGCGGGAGTGAGGGAGCAAGCCCTTGGGCTGAAACACCTGAAGTCAGGCGGAAAGTACGCCCCGCCGAGTGCGTGAGTGCGTGCTGCCAGCCGTGTGAACGGCCAAGTCTCCTCTTCCCTCTGGGCATCCATTTCCTCATCCCAGAGTGGGAATAAGAATATCCACCTCACAGGGTGATTGCTTGAATTGAGTGAGTATCCTGGAAACGGTTCCTTTCCTCTTAGTTTCTATGTATGCTGTCTCTTGTAAGCCAGTCCTCGAAGAAAACAACATTGAGTCTAAGATGGGAGGAAAGTGAGAAGGATGGCAGGAGAGGCTTGCCCGCCTCCCTGTAATTCCAGCCCTCCAGCCCCTGTGGGATTTGATTTCTCAGCGAGGCAGGATGTGCACACCAGGGCCAGCCCGCAGTCCTCATGGCAGGGCCCTCAGGTGTGCAGTGTTGTCCCCTCTCACTGCATCCTCATACCAGCCTCATTTGGTCTGAGGGACAGAGCCTGTGATCCCCAAGGAGAGATGTGGAAACTGAGACCCAGTAGACGTGAAGTGCCAAAGTCACATAGTAAACCCTTGGCCGAACGGAACCCAGGTCTCCTGACTCTACCATTCCCTCCACCGAGCTGAGTGGAGACCTCCCAGTTAGAAACGGTTTCTGTGCTTCACAAGATGCTCGCTGTAATTCCCGTGTGGACGCTCCCTAACTCTGGCCTTATGCCACACTGGATAAGGTTTAGCAGAGGGAGAGGGAGCAGCCCTGCTTACATAACTGCCCTCCTGTGAAAAGGAGCAGTAGTGAGTGCAGAGGAAGACATTCTCTCTCGGTTTATCCCTCTCCTGCCTCTGGGGGTTACAGCTTGAGTCAGAACCCAGGGCCATTCCTCTGCATCCTCTGAGAAAGACAGCACCCTGGCATGCGCCATGCCTGAGTTAGAATCTTCCTGGCTGAGTGACTCTGAGCCTCAGTTTCCCTGTAAGTAAAATGGGGATAAGAGAGCCAGTGAGGATGAAATGGGATGACGCACAGGGCCATGCCTGGCACACGGTGAGCCCCCAGAACTGTTGACGCCAGCTCCTTGCAGCCCTCTGGCTCAACCCCGAATGACCCTGCCTCCCGGTTCCCGGGGGTGGGAAAGTGATACCTGCTTGCAATACCAATTTATAAGAAACCCAGCCCTGGAGCTATTTAGAGACGAGGTGATAAACCAGGAGGCCGGTGCCTTCATCCTGGTCATCACGACAGAGGGAAGAAAGAGGCTTCCAGGCACTGACTAATGTCTGTCTCAGTTTCATTTCAGGCTATCAGCGTGTGCTGGTCTCACCTGTCAATGGCTTCTAAATTTGTCCATTCCCACAGCACCTGGGACTGGGACAGACCTAATTAGGCTAATTTCAGTTTCCTAAGGGAAAGGAAAGGACTGAGTCGTCCGTCCCATTCTCTGACCCTCCATCTGCTGCTCCCCCCCACCGCCATCCCTATCTCTTGTCTCTTTCTCATTGGATGATGGAGAAACAAGCAAACTGGCCCCAGGGGCCTGGGGGGAGGCTTCAAGGGCAAAGGTAGGGCTGTTCCTGCATGCTTACAGGAGGAAGGACTCTGGGTCCCTCCAAAGGGACCCTTGCACCTCAGCAATAAGCATTGATCTAATTGCGCTCCCTCTGTGTGCCAGCACCGCTATACTGGGCACTTATCCATTATCCCACGTAGTCCTCACCATAACCCTATGAGGAGATGCTTTCAGTCTCCCCATTCTACAGATGCAGAAACTGAGGGTCAGAGACTAAGTTTCCACGGATGAGTGTGCTGGAGGTGCAATCCTAACTCAGATGGGATAGGCAGTGTCGGAAACTCGTACCAGGTCAGCTGTTGGCTCTTCAGGCTTCCCGCATCCTCTGTTTACATCTTCTTTGTCTTCGTTTCAGGATTTTTGTGGTTATTGTTGTCATTTCAAAGCTCCAACCTGTGTCAGTGGTACCGAGGAGATCCAAGGGAGGTGGGACTAACATTTGTAGACCACCTACTGTGTGCCAGGCATCTCTGTATTTTCTCATCTCATCTTCCCAATGGGTGGCAAGTTGGCCTTATCATACCCAATTTACAGACGAGAAAACTGAGGCTTGGAGAGGTAGTGACCTAAGGCCACCTAGCCAGGAAGTGATGGAACGAGATTCAGACCCAGCTCCAAGGTTGCTGGAAGGTTGCAGCCAGGTGCCAGGGCAGGGACAGGAAATGAGGGGGGATAATGACAACAACACCAAGAACTAAAGGTTACGGTGCCATTTGCCGAGTCCTCACTCGGTGCCAGGCAGTGGCCAGGCATTTTATAGTCTTGGTTTTAAGGTAGTTGGAGCTGTAGAAGCATCTTGATAACAACGGCTACCAAATGCTGAGTGCTGGCTGTGTATCAGGCCTGTGACCAAGAGCTTTCGTGCTCATTACTCAGAGCAGCCCAAGGAGCTCCATTTTACAGATGAGGAAACTGAGGCACAGTAGGCAAAGTATCTAGTCCAAGGTCGTAGAAGCAAGAAATGGGAGTTGGGAGTTGACTCCCAACTCCCAACTGTGGGAGAGCTGGAAAGGCATGTTTTAGACCCGACACTGCACAGATAAGAAAATGAAGACCTGGGCAACTGAGGTGTCTCGTCCAGGGACACGAGTGGATGGCAGAGCCAAGACTAGACCCCCATCATCTGATGCCCCATTCCCTGTCCCAGCCTCCTACCGCCAAATCAGTTGACCTAGACTTTACAGTCTTGGTATGTTTATTCATTTGTTTTTCTTCAAGGAGAGACGTGGACATTTTAGAAGAAATGTTTTTTTGATAGGAGAGCTGTTTGTTAATTGACTGGTTCCTAAGCCCTCTGCCCCGAGGGAGATAGGAAAAGTACAGAAGAGGTGACCTCTGTCCTCAATTTGTCTACAAAGTGCCCTGCTCCAGGTTCCGGGAGGATAAAATTAGAATCTTGTGTTCTCTGCAAAAAGCCAGGGCATGTGGCCATTGTGACATCCTGGCTGCTTCAGAGTAGATCCCAGGGTAGGCAGAGGGGTCTGTTTTCAGAGGTTTTCGAAACCCCACAGGTTCAAAATATCTCCCGCAGTCAGGCTCCAAAACGCCTGACTTGCAAACCCCGAAAAGTCCCTTGGTCGGTGTTCCTTGGTCCCCCTCGCACTGACTGCACCAGGTGCCGACCAGTGTGAAGGTGACTAATGGGCTCTTTGCTGATGGGCATCCTGAGAACCTGTAATTTCTAGGGTGAGGGTTAGGGAGGTCAGTGCAGGACGGGAAACAGTAAGGACCGACTTTCCCTCCTGACAGTCTCTCCATGAGCTGGTGTTGAGGATGGGCTCATGCCTCCTTTATCCCAGGACAGAGCAACTCAGTGCCCAAGGACGGGATAGACTGGCTCTGGCCAGAGTTCCACGTTAAATGGTGGGTTGAAGCTGGAGAGAGTTCATGCTTCCACCCAATCTGGGACGCTAGCCCAACCAGGAACGGCCTCTCCACATTCATGTAGGGGGTGTTCCTGAGACCACAGGCCAAGTGCTAGCTCTGCCTCTTATTTTCCACATGCCCCTGACACTTCACCTCTCCAGGCCTCCATTTCTCCTTCTATAAAATGGGAATCGTCCCACTTACCTCCCAGGACTGTCATGAGAATTATGTGAGGTAAATTGGTACTTGTTGAACCCTAAGGAGGACTCATGGGCCACCCATCCATCCATCCGTCCATCTGTCCATCCGTCCATCCATCTCTTCATCCATCCATCCATCCATCCATCCATCCATCCATCCATCCATCCATCCATCCATCTGGCATCCATTCACTAGCTCCTGCTTTGTGTCAGGTCTGTTCTAGTGCTAGGAGAGTGGTGAACCAGACAGACAGGGCCCCCTGCCCTCCTGGAGTTTACATTCTAATAGGAAGATACCACAAAAATAAGTAAGTACAGAAATTAGATCATTTCCGAGAGTGCTAAGTACCATGAAGTAAATTAAAAAGGGCTACTATGACAGTCAGGGGTGGCGATATGTGAGCTGGCTCGTGTGTCACTCTATACCTAAGTCAAAGTAGGTCAGAAACCTCTGGGGTAAAGAAGGAAGCCTAAGAGCATCGTGCTTGAATCACGTCCACTGTGTGATCTTGGTCAAGCTTCCTAAATCTTGGCATGCAGCCGAAAGCATCCCTCCGATGGTGTAGTCATGAGAATTTAATGAGATAATATATGCAAAAAACTTCCCATGTAGGCATTCAATAATTAAGAATTTTTTAATTCTATAAAAATGGACAATATTAATCAAAGCACTAATGATAAAAGACACCTCAAAAGAACCACCTGCTGTAGGATCATGGGAACCCAGGGCTGAGAAAGTGAACTCTGACACCTGGCCCATGGGAGGGATTGTTAGAGTGTTTGGTGTCAAGTTCCATCCCTGCCACTCACTGTTATCACTCAGCCCATGACCCTGGGGGTTCTCAGGATGAGCTGGAGGACCCTCCCTCTCTCCCACCTTGAGTCATACCCAGACTGCCTTCCTGTCCTCAGGGACAGCCTGGGGACAGGAGTGGGTGGTGTCCATTTCCCAGATCACACCCTAGAAAGATGAGGAGGCCGGGTTTGTTTCCTCCACATGGGGGGTCAGCGCCAGTTATTTCCGTGACAACAGCATGTATGGGTTTGGTTGGCTTTTGTTTTATCCCTTTTTTTTTTGTTTTGAAATAATTCTGGCTTTACAGAAGAGTTGCAACAACAGCCCAGAGAGTTCCGTATACCTCTCACCCAGCATCCCCAAGGCCGACATTTTACAGGACCCTGGTGCAATGATGAGAACTAAGAAATTACACTGTGAGCTTTTTACATAAGTGCTTCATACAGAGCCTGGGAGGGTGGGGCGAACCTCAAGGGTGCCCCAGATATCTCTTGTGGCCATTTTGAAGCCACTTCACATCCAGTGTTTCGTTTGTCTCTCACAAGGAATTGTTACTGCCCCCCCCACCTCACTCTACTGACATATGGGGGAACTGACGCCCAGAGAGGTACATTTCCCATCAAATGCGGTGGCTGCTTCTGGACCCCCAACTCTTGATCCCCCGTCGTGCTATCCCCACATCACGATGCTGCATTTTCTAGAGGCGATGGGGACTTACCTGGGGCCCCACACTCTGGCAGACTGGGGACATGGCATCTCAGAGACACGTAGTGGCAGAGGGTGTCAAACTCCTTTTGTCGTCTCTCGTCTCCTGGAGAGAAAAATAACAGAGAGGACACTCCCTGGGCCCCTTGATTCCATATAAAGGTCTCAGAGGGTCTCCCTGCTGAGCAGTCCCCCCTTTGACCACCTAAGCAGGGACACAGTTGAGAGGAGATGGAAAACAGGGGCAGAGGAGCTCACAGTGGGGGCAAGGACCTCCCGTGTGCCAGGACATATCTCTTCTGACAATCTCCAACTCAAGAAGCAGAGCTGACTTTTCTTCCTTTTACGGATGGTGACAATGAGGCTCAGAGAGGTTAGGTGCCTTTTCTGAGGCCACACAGCCCATAAGCAGCAGAGCCAGATTTGGGTCCCAGGCCTTTTCAGCTGCACGAGTGCTATCACATAGATGCCAGCCCGGCACGGCTACTGGGTCTTTCCCAAATACACCCCACTGTTTCCTGCCCTCTGAGCCTGACAGAGAAAGGCCCCATCTGCGATCCCTTCCCGCATCTGCTTTTTCCTATGGGAATCCTGCATCTTCTTACAGGACTCCGCCAGACCTACCTTCCCTCTGAAGGTTGTGCTGATTCCGTAGAAGGCGCCTTTTCTCCCTGTGAAAGCAAAGTCTCTGTGCCCCCTCATCCTTTCACAAATATGGGGGGCCCCTCAGTGTTGGGCGCTGAGCCAGGTGGTGGGATGGAGCCCTGAACAAGGCGGGTGGGGTCTGGAGAGTTCCAATGGGAGAGGCTGATGACAGATGAGTAAGCAAGATGTACTCAGAAGTATTTCGAGGGTGGTAAGTGCTGTGAATATAATAAAAAATGGTGACCGCAAAGAGGATCACAGTCGGGTGGGCCACTACATTGGCCAGAGTGGTCGGAGAAGGCCGCTTGAAGAGTGACACTTGAGCCGAGACCAGGGGAGAGGGAGTTAGCCGTGAGACAGTCTGGAGAGTGTCCCACTTGGAGAGAACAGCAGGGGCAAAGATCCTGAGGTGGGAATGCCCTTGGCATGCTGGAGGTTCAGAGAAAGGCCAGCAGCACGGAGCACCTCCTGCCAGATATAATCTTCTTCTCCAACTAGACCAGAAGCTCCTGGGCAGGACTATCTCCTCCTGCTCCCCATGTCTCCCCTCACCTGGTTGGGGCCATCCCTTTGTTCATTCAGGTGGAGTTGGATTCACTAGTGGCACTTGATCGCCCCCTAGTGCCGACACTAGCCTCTGACATCGTTAATTAACATTAGGTGAAGCTGGGGGGAACTTGGACCCCAGACCCTGAATGGCAACTCAGCCACTTACAACCCTGGAGGCTCTGAAAGTCAATTCTCCTCTCTGGGCCTCAGTTTTCCCTTCTGTAAAATGGGGATAATAACTCCCAGTGTCCTGAGCATCTGTGAAGAGTGTTAAAGGAGGAGCTGGTGAGACAGAGCCCACTCCTTCCCAGCGCCTGTGCCGCGCTCACCCCTCTCAGCTACGTGGAGAGGTCACCACGTGTTCAGGGCTCCTCCGGGGTCTTGCTCGGTCCCCCGAGGAGGAGGAGCACAGGGTGGTTCTTGAACCTGGCTGCTCACCAGAATCATCTTTCAAGAAATAAAATAACTTGTCCCTTACCCCACCTCCTAAGTCAGAAATTCCAGGGCAAGGGCCTGGGAATCTGTATCTTCTTAGATTCTGCTGGTGATCCTGATGGGCAGTTGGGGAACAACTAGACAAGTCGCTGAGAAAGAGCTCAGGGTCCGAAGTCAGACAGACCTGCGTCTGAATCCTGGCCCTCCCTCTTACTAGCTATGTGACCTTGTAAAAATTGCTGGCCTCTGAGCCTCAGTTTCCCCAATGTAGAATGGCAATAATGATAAAATGCACATTATAGGGTTATTGTCAGAGTCAAAAAAGATATTGCATGTAAAGTGTTAGAATTGTGACTAGCATGTGATAGTCATAAAATTATCATTACTATTATTATTGTCGTTATTAAGAATTTGTGTAATAATAATATAATTTGTAGTTATTGTTAATAATTTAATAATTATTATTATTAATAATAATTAATCATTTGCTTTATGACATCATGAAGCAAAAGATGTGGTAGGCTCGCCATTTCCCATCTCATTCATTCATTTGTTCATTCACTCCCACACTCACTCATCCCATAGCTCCAGGTCTTCGGCAGCAGATGTGAGGACCTAGAGAAAGCGCCGTGCGGGTCCTGGCCCTTCTGCGCTGTCCGCCTCTGACTCCCTTCTTTGCCCTCTTCTTTCGCAGAATTCTCCGTTCTGGTGGCTGAAAGCTAGGAGGCTCCCTCTGCTCCAGGTCTCCCACCTCCCTGCCCCGGACGCCCCATCTCAGCCCCTCTTGCCTCCCTCCTGCGTTTCTGTTGAGTTTGTTTATGTTATTTTTTACTCCGCCCTGTCCCCCGCGGCCCTGGAATGACACCATTCTTCTGGAAAATGCTGGAGAAACAATAAAGGCTATACCAATCGGATTCTGCTGCTCAGGAGGACTCAGGCCTGGGGGTCGTGGATCCTGCCTTGGGTTTCCAGACACACCTGCACAGGGTGGAGGCAGGACTTAGAGGAGATGGGATGGAAGAGAAATGTACTAAGCCCCTCCTCTGCGTTTGGTACTGAGCATGGTGCTCTACATGGGCTGCCCATTAATCCTTGAAACCACCCCATAAAGGTAGGTGATGAAACTCCCATTTTACAGATGCAGAAACTAAGTCTTGGAGAGGAAAGTGATGTATCTAGGCTGACATAGCTAGGACTTGTGGATCGATAAGACTCTTTTTATTACAAATGATAGAAACCCAACTCAAAGTGACTTAAGCAAAAAAGGAAGAAAAAACAAAGATTTGATTGGTTATGTGCCTGAGTAGTCCAGGGATAGGTCTTCAGGAACAGCTGGATCAAGGGGCTCAAGTGATATCATGAGGATTAAGTCCTTCTTTCCCCATCTTTGCACTGCTTTCCTTTGTGCAGGATTCACTGTCAGGCAGGCTTCCCCTCAGGATGGCAAGATTCCTCCAGCAGTTCCAGCAGTACCTTCAGCAATATCAGAAAAAAAAACTTCTCTTTCCCAACTGCTCCATCAGAAGACACCAAATGTAGTCCCACTAATGCCAGAAGCTAATGTTTATTGAGCACTTCCTCTGTGCTGAGCCCTTTACATGACTCCATCTGTACGACAACCCTATGAAGTGGGGACTGTATTATCGCCATTGTACACATGAGGAGACTGAGGCACAGGGAAGTTAAATGTTTGCCCGAGATCACATGCGAGGAAGTGGTGGAGCACAACCAAAACCCTGGCGGTCACCTCCAGGGCCTGTGTCCCTCCCTGAACAAGTCACAGTGGCCAGAGGATGGGGCCCTGATTGGCCCATTCTGGATGGTGCCCATCTGCCGAGACACCGAAAGCTCGTGGCCTGAGGGTTGGGCAGAGGTGTCCCAGGGGAAATGAGAAGAGGGGGTGGAAGCTGGGTGAGCGAACACAGCAGCAGCCGGCAGGGTGGCTCCTGCCCTTTCCCAGGACAGCCGTGGGCTGGCAGTTGGAGTGGCGTCCTCCCTCTCACGAGTGGGGTTTCCAGACTCTGTACCCAGCGGTGCCACTGACACTTCCCCGGGGCCCCGAGGTGTCGCCCTGGGCAGGGCCGTCAGGGAAGGTGCTCCCCGAGGGTGGGGCCCGGGGCAGGCGGCCCCATCAGGATTCAGGCTGCAGGGCAGGGATGGACAGGCCACCTTCCAGGGTGGCAGCCGGGCAGAGTCAGCAGGCCCAGGCCTGGGAGGGCACTTGGGGCCAGAACCGGAATTGGGTCAAAGCAGCAGCAACCCCCAAGGGCCGCCCTGCGGTGGGCTCAGCCTGGCGCTAGGCCACGGGACCTGCAGGGTGGTCTGCGCACGAAGGCGGCGGGTGAGCCAGAGGTCGAGTGAGTGGAAGTGGGCTGGGTGGTGGGAACCGTGTGTGTGAGAACTTCTGTGTGTGTGAGAAGAGACGGCGTGTAAGAGCATGTGGGCCGGTGTGAGGGCACGCGTGTGTGCACGTGCCGCGTGCGACAACAGTCAGGACCAGGGTGGACCCAGGTTTTCCCGTGGGGTCCAAGGGGCCCCAACTTTGGACACTGAGGACGGGGTGGGGCTGGGGAAGCTGAAGGGGGGCCACCTAACTCTGGGCCGCGTGGAGGGCAGGAGTGGGGCTGGGGCTGGGGGCCAGTTCAGGGCCCTGCGAGGACAGGCAGGTCAGGACAACAGTGGCAGCTGCCGCTTCTGCCGGCCGGGGGTGGCCTTCAGTGCCTCTCACCCCACACCCACATGACAGCCCCCACGTTGCAGTTCAGACCAGGGCGGCATGGGGCGCAGCAGCCAGGCGAGCTGGCGAGCAGGGCCGTGGTACCTCATAGGGGACACAGGACACCAGCTCCAGACTGTCCATTTGGAAAGGATGTCCCTGGAGCCAGGGCAGGACAAGGGCAGGACAAGGCGGCGCACCCTGCAGGGGGCCGGGGGGAACAGCAGTGTGGTCAGGGAGGGGGTAGTGACAAGTGACAGTGACACAGCCGTCAGTCGCCAAGCCGTCCTCCTCCTGCCTCCTACGTGGTTCTTGATTCCGCCTATTTCCCTCGGCCTCTCTGCCACTCCGAGTCCAAGCCTGATCACGGGGCGGGGTAGGGACCCAACTCTACAGAGCCGTGTGGCCTGGTCTCACTTTCGAGAAGAGCCTCCAGTTTGGACTTCAGGCATCTCTTCAAATGAGGTAACACCTCCAGTCGCTGTGACTCAGGTTTGGCCTTTTCACATACTGGGACCTCTACCACATGGAGGTGCCCTGGCTTCAACCAGGCTCTGAGAGACACTGGTGGGCGCTGCCCGGCCATGGACAGCCGCAGCGGTCTCCTCGCCGCTCTCCTGGCCTCCGCTCCCTCCCCAATCCACTCTGCACCCAGAGCCCCCGAGGGCTCTTTCCACGTCAGACCAGGTCACACTGTTCTCCTACTCAAAACTGTCCAGTGACTGCCCCATGACAGAATCAAATAATTCTATTTTGTTTATAATTTTATAATATGTTTATAAATATATTTATAATAAAATATTCTATAAATCATTATATAGAATAAAAATCCAAGCACAGCCTTCCCTGCCCACGGGATGGCCCTGCCTCCCTCTCCCACCCATCCTCCATCTTTGCCTTCTCCCTCAGTCCCCGGTCACTCCCTCTGGTCTGTTCCCTCAGCCTGGACCTCCCTGCCTCCCTGCCCTCCCTGTCTCCCCACCCCTTTCCCTGGCTTGGTCCTATTTATCCTCAGGAAAGCCGCCCTGGATGGATGTCCGCAGCCGGGGTTAGAGCCCTGAACTTCCCCCAAAAGTACTTATCACAGGTGAAATAAAAAAAAAAAGCATGACCACCTAATTCACGGCCATGCCTCCCAGAGACCGCAAGATGCCCGAGGGCATATCTGCGGGGATCCCTGTGACCCCAGGGCCTAGCACACTAAAAGCTGTCATGACACAGATGTGGCCACAGAGGCCCAACGTGACCAGTGACTCACTCAAGGCCACGCGGAAGTGCAGAGCAGAACAGAACAGTCACCTGCCACGGGGTCCCTCATCCACAGACCTTCCAACTCAGCAAGGAGGGAGGGCCCAGGAGGAAGCCGGTGTCAGCGGCTCCAGCATCCCCCAGCCTCCCCGCCATCCAAACCCAACACCTCCTCTCCTGGATTGCTCATCAGCCGAACACAACTCCTTTTCTTCATTGTTACGCTCAGAGGAGCCTCTCTCATTATCTCTGTCCCCCTCCTGTCTGGGAGAGGCCGGGAGCAGGGAGGGAGGGAGGGGCTGGGAGGAGGAGCTGGGTTCCTGAGAGGCTTTTGATAAGAGGGAGCAGCCTGCACAGGGGCAGAGTGTGAATGATGGACTGAACGTCCCTGTGCAAGGAGAGGATGCAGATAAGAGAGGAAAGAGGGAGGGAGGAAGGATCAGAGGTGGGTAAGGATGGACGAGAAGAGTCGGGGCCACGGGCTTGGAGAAGATGACTTGGCTCCAGCTTCCAGGCTGGACAGAGCAGCCTTCCCAATCTGCCTTCCCCTCCTTTGAGCACCTACTATGTGCCAGATGCTTAGTAGGTGCCAGCTCTTAATCCACACCATCACCCTCCAAGGAAGAGAACAGTCTCTATTTTGCAAGTGAAAAAAACTCAGGTTCAGAGAGGTTAGGTAATTTGCCCAAACCACACAGCTAATAAAAATGAAAATAGAAAACAAAAAATGAAAACGTTTATTCATCCACCCAACAAATAATTTTTGAGTGCCTCCTTGTGCCTGACACGGCTAAGCACTTTAGAAGCACTGCCTCACTGAATTGTCGTAGTAACTGCTAGAACTCTTCCCAAAGCATTCATCCTTCTCTAGCTCTGCCTCCCACAGTAGATTCCCCACCCCCAGGGCCCCTGTGGCCGCTCTACGGGGAACATTAGCCCAAGAAGATTCAAATTGGGTGAATGTGATATTCAGGTTTATATAGGAATGAGGAGGTCATTTATGAGGGCAGTTCACAGCGGCAGAGGGGTCTGGAGCTCTCTGCCCACTTTGCGTCCTCCTCCATCAGTCCGGCCGGAGAAGTGCCTGGGCAGCCAGTCTGGACCCCAAACCATGTGGCAAAGAGCCCTCACCTGCCTTACCTCCATTTCTGCTCTTCTTCTACCTTCTCAGGGTAGTGGTAGAAGAAGATGTGTCCACACTTGGGGCCTTATGAGGGTCAGATTTAGGGCTCCCAGGGGCCAAGGGCAGGCTGCCCCATGCATAGTGTCGCTCAAGCCAGTGAACCTTCATTATTCCTATGTTGCAGATGAGGAAATGGAGCGTAAGTATCTAGGCTGAGATTCCAGCCTCGATTTGCTTGACCCCACTCTTTGCCTGATGGGGGACAGAGCCAGGATTTAAACTCCGAGGAACCTCAATCCAGAGCCAGAGCCCACATTCTCCCTGCTTCCCCTACATGCTCTGCAGGGTGCCTGAAAGTATCCCTGGGCCTTCCAGTGGCTTCCACTCATTAACTAACACTTCCCTGCTTTGTGCTCCCGCTCTCTTTCTCAGAGGGCCCCAAACTCCTTAACAGCCTACAAAGCCCTTTGTGCCTGACCCCTTCCAACCTCACCATTCTCGTCACTCACCACTCTGCCTGTGTGCTCCTCTCTCTCCGCCCCTGCTTGGCCCCCCATTCATTGCCTGCATTCTCTGCTATGACTAGACAGGGCTCAAAACCACAGGTGTGACCCGGACACTGTTTCTTCCCTGCCTGGCTAATTCCTACGCAACCTCAGCCCTCAGCCAAACAAGGCTCTTCTGGGAAGCCTTCTCTGCTCCCACCGAACCCCCAGGTTTAGTTGCTCACTTTCACTTACAGCTCTTTATTAAGCATCCACTATGCATCAGGCACAGTGGGGGCCCCACCATCAATAAACCGGATGAGGCTTTGCTCTCGTGAAGCTTCCATTCTGAGGGCCCCTGCTCTGTGCTCCGTGCTGCCTTCAACACCCACCCCAGTTCATGTTTATTGCCTCTTTCATAATCCATCTTCCTGAAGTTAAGAAAATATTTGCCAATCATGTATCTGGTGAGGGATTGGTATCAGGAATATACAAAGAACACTCAAAACTCAACAACAAAAAGACAAACAACTTGTATTTGTCAGGGTTCTCCAGAGAAACAGAACCAACAGGAGATATATATATATATCCATAGATTTATGATTTATTGTAAGAATTGGCCCACGCAATTAGGGAGGCTGACAAGTCGCAAGATCTGCAGGGTGAATTGGCAAGCTGGAGACACAGGAGAACCAGTGGTGCAGGTCCAGTTCAAGTCTGAAGGCAGGAAAAAAGCCAGTGTCACAGTTTGAAGGCAGTCAGGCTGAAGAATTCTCTCTAACTCAGGGAAGTCAGCCTTCATTCAATTCAGGCCTTCAACTGATTGGATGAGACCCACCCACGTTAAGAAGGCCAATCTGCTTTACTCAGTCTATCAATTTAAATGTTACTCTCATCCAAAAGCAGTCTCACAGAAGCACCCAGAATAATGTTTGACCACATATCTGGGCATCCCATGGCCCAGTCAAGTTGACACATAAAATTAACCATCACAAAACCCAATTTAAAAATAGGCAAATGACCTGAATAGGCATTTCTCCAAAGAATATATACAAATGGCCAACAAGCACATGAAAAAAGTGCTCAACATCATTGATCATTAAGGAGATGAAAATCAAAACCACAATGAGATACCACTTCACACCCACTAGGATGGCTATAATCCAAAAACGAAAATAAGAATTATTGGCAGGGATGTGGAGAAATTGGTACCCTCGTGTATTGCTGGTGAGAGCATAAAATAGTGCAGTCACTGAGGAATACAGTTTGGCAGTTCCTCAAAAATTAAACATAAAATTCCTATATGCCCCAGAAATCCACTCCTAGGTACATGTACAGGAGAAATGAAAACATACGTCCACACAGAAACTTGTATACAAATGTTTATAGCGGCATTATTCTTAATAGCCAGAAGGTGAAAACAGCCCAAATGCCCATCAGTGGATGGATAGATAATCAAATTGTGGTATATCCATACAATGGAATATTATTCAGTGATAAAAAAGAACAGAGTACAGATATACGCTACGACATGGATGAACCTTGAAAACATTACACTAAGTCACAGCCAGATACAAAAGGTCACACATTGCATGACTCCTTTTATATGAAATGTCCAGAATAGGTAAATCCATAGAGAGAGAAAGCAGATTAGAGGTTGCTGGGGGCTGTATGGAAAAGGGGAATGGGGAGAGATGACTTAATGGGTATGGGGTGTTCTTCTGGAGTGATGAAACAGTTTTGAAACTGGAAAGAGGTGATGGTTACACAAGTTTGTGAATGCACTAAATGCCACTGAACTGTACACTCTGAAATGGTTCATTGTGTGTGATGTGAATTTCACCTCCATCATCACCACCACTACTGTCACCATCACCTCCATCACCACCACCACCATCACCACCACCATCACATCACCACCATCACCACCACCATCACATCACCACCATCACCACCACCACCATCACCACCACCACCACCACCATCACATCACCACCATCACCACCACCACCACCACCACCATCATCACCACCACCACCACCATCATCACCACCACCACCACCATCACCACCATCACCACCACCATCACCACCACCACCACCACCACCATCACCACCACCATCACCACCACCATCACATCACCACCATCACCACCACCATCACATCACCACCATCACCACCACCACCACCACCACCATCATCACCACCACCACCATCATCATCACCACCACCACCATCACCACCACCATCACCATCACCACCACCATCATCACCACCTGTCTTCCCTATTTGGCCTTTAGGTTTCCTGAGAGCTGGAATCACGGTTATCTCACTCACCATTGTAACCCCAGCACCCCACACAGTCCCTGGCACAAAAGAGGTGCTTAATACATCTTTGTGGAGTAAATAAACACGTTAAGACAAACATTCACAAGTGAAAAAGAAAGCAAAGCGTCACCAGAAGGAGGATGTTAAGCCTTTCCAGAATTAAAGGCAGAGAGTGCAGCCTGAAGAGGAAGTGGGTTTATTCTGGGTCATTCTGCAGGCCCCAAATCAGGACCCACTAGGGATATTTATAAGGCAACGGCTCTTGACTAAACCTAAGGAAGCCCTGTCTACACTTCGAGCTCCTGGGCAGTGAGATGGGCTGTCCTGCGTGCCAGTGAGCATCCTGTCATGAGAGGCATACAAATGGAGATGAACTTGTTCAAAGAACTCATGCATCAGCAGGAGAATTCCCCTAGAGCGTGAGTTCCTTCCAACTCTGAGATGCCGTGATCTGAGCTGACCTACAGGCCATCAGAAAGCCATTTAACTTCCTGCTGGCTGCTTGCTACTCTGTTGAATCAATCATCCACCAGATAGTTATCGAGCACAGATGTCACGCGGATGGATCCAAAGAGCGTACCACGTCCAAAAGAGGCAGAGAAGTTTCCAGGTCGTTCTTTTCATTTTCTCCCTCCCCACCTGACCCAGTGCTCAGAGCGCCACCTCGGGAAGGCTGTGATGTGCTGATGTCATCAGGTTCATTTAATGTCCCTCCTGCAGTTTTCTGCTGTCCCTTTGGTGTGCCCACCACCTCCTGGCCCCGGTGCTGATTTCTACCTGCAGCATCATCTCCAGTTGCTGCTCCTGCTGCGTCTGATGCCACTCCGCTGGGCTGACCTGAACGCCACATCCTGGCCCCTCTCCCTCAGGGCCAGGCCCCCATGTGCAGAAAGGAGGCTGCTGCAGCGCCAGGAGGGACGAGGCTGAGAAAAGTTATGGGCGCCCCCAAATAAACTACAGTGTGTCCTGTAAACAAGACATTGTGGATATTCTGTAATAACATGGGGGAAGATCTATGATGTGAATTTTAATTGTTTATAGGGGACACATTTATATTATATTATGTTATATTATATTATATTAATTTGCCTACTCATCATTACAGTTGCCTACTTACCACTAATTCACCCCTCTTCCTCTCTCTCTCACAATCCCACTTGGGGGTAGGACAGCAACGTGCCCTGTGAAAAATACTCACCTGACCTGGAGACACAGTTTTGGTCTGTGAGATAGCAACAGACATCCCTGGGTGGGGCTTGCATGAAAGCTTCTGGAGAAGCAGATCCCCTCAGACTTTTGGCCTTTGTCTTCCTCCTTCACCCTGTCTGGGATGCAGCCTTGGTGCCCAGAGACGGAGCTGGGGATTAAAGACACAGCTGACGACGGTGCCATTGGGAAGCCAGGTGGAGCCCGGTCCCTGACGGCTCCTTGAAACCATGGTACCAGCCTGGAAGCTGCCAACCTTCGGAGACAGGAGGAAAAGAAGCCCCTATGTGGTTAAGTTGCTGTGGGTAGTACAGAATTCTAACCAATGCAATCGTAATTAAAGAAAATCTACAAAATGAAGTGTAGTGGGTTGACGCCATATGTCTTCTTGGAACCTCAGAATGTGACCTTATTTGGAATAAAGCTCTTTGCAGATGTAATTAAGGTGAGGATCTCAAGATGAGATCATCCTGGATCAGCGCGGGCCCTAAATCCAACGACAGGTGTCGTGAGAAGAGAGACAAAAGGAGAGGACACACAGGGAAGACGGCTGTGTGAAGACGAGGCAGAGGTGGGAGTGATATGGCCACAAGCCAAGGAACGCCAGGAGCCACCAGAAGCTGGAAAAGGCAGGGAAGAATCCTCCCCAAGAGCCTTCCAAGGGGAGCGCAGCCCTGCCGACACACCTCGGTTTCAGACTTGTGGTCTCTAGCACCTTGAGAAAATAAATTTCTGTCATTTGAAGTCATCAAGTTTGTGGCCATTTGTTACAGCAGCCCTAGGACACTAATATATACAGAAAAGTAGGCATTACAGAAGATGTCACATCTAAGCTGGGCATTTGAATTATAGATAGGAGTTCTTTGGTTAAGAAAGAGGAGAAGGGCTCTCTAGAAACATGGGTAGCAAACTATGATAACAGTAGCAACACTGTTGAGCACATCCTCTGCTGTGTGCCTTATATCCCGTCTCCCCTAATCCTTACGCCAAGCCCCAGTGATGGGTACTGTCATCCTAACAGCTCGGGAGACTGAGGCAGAGAGGGGTTAAATCCTGTGCCGGTCACAGCAGATGCTGCAGGGCCCCCGACCCTCCCCCTGAAGACCCAAGACCCGCTGTCCAAGGGGTTTTTATTCCTCGCTGTGGATGCCCAGCCCCTGCACAGGACACAGCAGATGTGCTGGGGGTACCAGCCATGCAGCCCTGGACCAGTGCTGGATGGTGAGCCGGGTACGACCTCGCCAGCTTCCTAGCCCTCAGCTGGGTGGCTACAGGTATGCTGCACACAGTCTCCCCGAGTCCCCAGCAGGCCTGAGCTGCCCACAGAGGCAGTCGGCTTAGTGGTGCGCCCTCCTGGCTCCTTTCCCCTTGTCGACACAAATAATCCATAATCAATCTATAAATCAAAGTTGGGGTGAATTTATTATGTGACAGGTCTGAGGACTGTAGCCCGGGACCTTCCTTCCCCAAGGAAGGAAGGGCACCAAAGAAGTGGGGTGAACAGAGTGGTTATATACCGTCTTGGAACAAAGAGCACACATCACATATGATAGGAACGTCCCTTTTACTACTGTCACGAGATGCTGAGCTGGCACAGCAGGTCAGCGGTCAGCAGGTCAGTGGTCACAAGGTGAGCACAGCAGGTCGGTAATTAATCCTTAGTTTCCAGGAAAAGATGCTTATCCTTAAAAAGATGCCGATATGGGGGGAAATTACATCCGTATCTTTAAGGGCATCATTCTTGTCTTTGGGACATAGAAAATGTTTAAAGCAGATGCACAATGCATGCTCAACAGGCCACATCAGGCTCTTTTAGTAAAACAAGGTCAGGCCGAATTAGTTTTACACCAAATGCCTTCCTCGTATACTCCCATATATCCTATTGCTTGTCATTTACTGCTCACCCTCCCTGTCTCATGTCCCCACTCCCCATGTGGGGCTTCCAGGAGTCGGCTCACAGGAAACCGCTGTACTCAAGTCCTTGCTCAGAACCCCAAAGCGAGGCAGTGTTGGAGTTGGGGCCCATCCCTGGTTTGTCTGACCCCAGAGCCCAAGCTCAGAACCACTAAACTCTCTGCCCTGTGGGGTTATGTGCCTAACAGCCCCGATGAGCATCCCATATTTAGGGACACAAACTAGACGGAAGCTAGCTGTCTGCAGCAGAGAGCAGGATGCAGCAGGAAAGCAGCAGCCCAGGGACCAGCGTGGGGGCCGTTCTGCTGGTGGAGGCTCTTGAACGTCATGCTGCAGAAACAGAACGTTCTCACGTTTTCTGTATTCACCACGACGCCTGCAGTGCCGACTTGGATGTGCTCCTGCAAGGAGCCCGCCCCTCTCTTACCACTCCAGCTCCTCCAGGTCTCAGGCCACTTGTCACCCTCTCTAACACTCACATCTGTTAACTCTGAAGAAATGAGCAGAGGGCGATCGGTTCGGTAGAGTGCTTCGGAGACAATTCTGGGATGGCTGCGAAACCTGCTGGGCGAGCCAGCGCCAGCCGAGAAATTGCTATGCCCCAGCAGTTTTGCAAAATTCGAAGCTTTTTGCTGGAGCAGAGGGTCAGTTATTGCAAGATTTCTTGCATAATCATCACAAAACACCACCTTGTCAGCATTGCCAAAGAGACTGTCGCGGATGGTCTGCTCGGGGCCAGCCCTTTCTCTGGGTTGGGAAAGATCCTTCAAGAATATGAATTACACAGAGAAAGCGATGGCCAATTCTTCTGCCATGATAAACTGCTTCAATGGGCGCTTTATTTCCATCTAAAGGAAATTGCCTTCATTTCTTGGGTTTCTTGCAATGAAAGCTTCCTATCCTCTGGTAGAGGGTAGGAGTACATTTACTTCATTCATTCATTCATTCATTCATTCATTCAATAACAGCATGCCCAAGAGTAGTCATACCACTAGCATTTGTCAAGTGCTTCCCCTGTAGCTTGTCAAGTGCTCCACATGCATTATCCCATTTAATCCTCTCAGCTCTCCGAGGTCAGTCATTAGCCCATTTTACAAATAAGGAAACAGAGGCTCAGCAAAGCTCATTAGCTCTCCCAAGGCCACCCAGCCAGTCAGCAGTGGAGCTGGATTTGGAGACAGTAGACTTGAATTCTAATCCCCCTCTCCCTTCTTACCAGCCATGCCCTATCAGACACATCATTTAACCGGGCCTCAGTTTTCTCCTCCGGAGAGTGGACATGCCGACTGTTGAAGTTTGGGAGAACAGAACAGAGCTATCAGAGGTGAAGTGCCAACACTTGGAGGGACCACGTCACACCATCTGGTACCTGCTCTTCAGTTTCGCATATCCCAAAACTATTTTCTCCCCCTCAACAAAGACTAAATTTGTGAGATGTTAAAAATCTTCCCCAGCAAGCAAGATGTCAGAACTTCTCTTTGGGGATACTGAGGGTGGTCTCATTGAGAGGGTAGACCAGACACTCCTTTTTCGTTTAGAGTCAGACTCCAGATCCAGATCTGCTGACTTATAAATTTGTCCCCCTGTCCCTCTGGGCCCCGCAAGAGCCAATGCATGCACCATCGGGTGCAGGGCCCTCGGTCATGATAAGTTGAGTGGCTCTGGGCTGCCTGTGTCTCCCCAGTTCCCTCTTCTAGAGCACGGGACGCCTGTGTCTGGAGGCAATCACGCCTGTTTACAGCTACCCGAGGCTCGGCAGGCAGGCCCAGAGGCCGCCCACTTAGGTAATGTGCTCACCCAGCCTCTGTTTACCCCTGTGGTTCCATTTGGAAAAGGTCCCTGGACCCTTCATCCTGAATGGCTATCAGGCATTTTCAGTCTGTTCAAAGGCTGCCAGATTCCAACTCACGGATGCCATGGTCGGGTGCTGATGACATGCGTCGAGAATACTTGTGATACCGAGCAATGGGCTCGCTCTGCTAGCCGCAATCTGAGCCAATCAATCACAACAAGTTAGAGATTGAGAAATGAAGTTTAATTAGATTAGCCAGCAAATCGGAAGACAGGTGACTAATGTCTCAAAAACGCATCTTCAAAGATTACAGAATCTTGAGGCAGTTATATAGGGAAAATGGGCAGTGAGGAGGGGGGTCCAGGGATGTTGGTCTCCAGGCATGACAGGCTCCAGGCATCACATTGTTCCATTCTTCTGTCAGCTGTGATGGATCCCTTCTATGTGTGTTTCCCGCCTGTGGTCAGCCTGTTCCTGGAGAGAAACTCATAGAACAAAGTTTTTAATTTATCGAGATATTGGGGAGTACATACATAAGCAGAGGCCATAAATCAGGAGAGCATGTGAATTTTTTGGAGTACATGCAGCGCAGCGAGTAGTCACACGGAGGAGGGGCTGGGGCCATTTAGTGTAACAAGATGGGCTCATTTATGCTCACTTACACTCGGAGCAGGGGACAGGAGCCGACTTCCAGATGGAGCCGATCATGGTAACAGTGACAGCCCTCACCTTTGCCAGCACCTTACAGTTTGCAAGGCATATCTTAGGCAACATGCAGTGTCAATTTTGACCCTCAACGTAACTCTTTGAGAGGAGGAGTAGGTGGGGGTATGGTTATTCCCAAGTCCAGCCGTGTCATGGGGCCTGTGGTGGGAGGTAAGTCACGGCCTGAGTGCACTGACCAGGAAGAGCCCAGAGGGAAGGGGGGCGGAGCACAGAGCCCTCGGGGACCATCCCAGGAGCAAGGAGCAGAACAGCCTCCAGCGCACTGGAGAAAGACAAGTCAGGGGCAGGAGGAGAACCAGGAGAAAGGGCGTCACCGAGCGAGGCAGAGAGAATGCTGGGAGGGAGGAGAGGCTGACCATGCCAACTTGGCAGAGATGCCCCATCAGAGACAGTGTGGCAGAGAGGCCCAGAGTGTGGCTCATGGAGCCAGCCTGCCTGGGTTCGAATCCCACCCCACTGTTCCAAGCATACGATCCTAGGCACATCGCTAAACCTCGCTGTGCCTCAGTTTCCTCATCTGTAGAATGGGGATAACAATAGTCTCCACCGCACAAGGCTACCCTGAGGCTTGAGTACTTATCAGGGGTCTGACACGTAGTAAGTGCACAGCGTCCTTGATTCCTGTAGCCTGGCATGGGGGTGACCACTCGGCCAGGAGTGACCTTTGACCCAGGGGCATACTGTTTGCAGTAGATTATGGAATAACTGGGAGGGGAGGGAATGAAAGAGGGCTGGGCGAATCCTCTCGGAGGAGCCAAGCTTTGCAGGGAGGTGCGGGGACACAGGACTGAGGGACAGTCTCCTTTGGAGAGCTGGGAAGGACCTGAGCTTATGCGGGCAGTGTGGGGGTGGGAGACCGGTGAGGGCAAGGGGGCAGAGGAAATGGAAGGCCCAGGAGCAAGAGGGGGCAACTGGCAGAGCAGGGCTCGGAGGGGAGAGCAGGGGGCCTGCACCCAGGTGGAGGGATTGGCCGCCTCCCCTCTTTGAGGGTCCCGAGGTAGATCGGGACATGGGCTGCCAGGCTGGAGGAAGGAGGGCGTACTGGAGTTGGGTCTCAAAACCTGCCCAGAATTGAAACAGGCGGAGACAGAGAAGGGTGCCCCTGAGAACGGCCCACCCTCAGTCACAGAGATAACAGTCTTTGAGTCAGGACAATGTTTCTCAAATGTTTATCGTTTCCTAGAAGGCTTCCTGGGCTTGACTCCTAGCTCTGCTCCTGTGTGACCTCTGGCAAGTTACTTAACCTCTCTGTGCCTCCGTTTCCTCACCTCGACAATAGGCACAATGACACTACCTACCTGTCAAGATTCTTGAGAGGATGAGATGAAATAATTTAAGGCTGAGCCTGGCGCCGGGCTCAGTTACTATCGGCTGATATTATTAACCAGTATCACAAGGGGCACAGTTTAAAAATGCTGGGTTAAGACAGCAATTCCTCCAGGGACCCTTTCTCCTGTGTAAACATGCCCAGGAAGTTTGGCCCACATTTATAGAATTCCTACTCTATACCAGGCACTGGGACACGACCCCTCCAAAGAACACATGGTCCCTGCCCCCAGGGGTTTGCTCCCCGGGGTGAAAGAGACCTGCTCCTATCACCCCGGACACGGAGGCTCGTCCTGTGCTTACTCATCCTGTGATTGAATCCTTGCCACAAAAGCCCAGGATGAAGGATCTGTGATTGCTCCCATTCCGCTTGGCAGAGAGGTGTGGCACGCTGCCCAAGGTCGCACAGCTACGAAGTGGTCGAACCGGGATTTGAACCCCAGGAGTCTGGCCTTAGAGCCTGTGTCTTAATCACTGTGCTACGCTGCCAATAACTACAAACTATGGTCACCGCTGTCATGGAATGTACAGGACATGTGGAGCAAGTGATGTCTGAGCTGAGAAAAGCACAATAGGAGCAAACTAGGTTAGGAGGGGAGAGCAGGGGCAAAGGCCCTGGGGCAGGAGAGGCAGGTCAAGTTTGAGGATGGAGAAAGCCTGCCCTGGGCACAGAAAGTGAGATGAACCTGGAGATAGGCAACGGCCTGCTCACCAGGCTGGACAGCTCTTTGGGGAAAGCAGACTTCACCCCAAGGACAGTAGGAAGCCTTTGAGGGGGTTGCAGTGGAAATATGACAAGATTTAGAAAGGCCACTCTCTGCAGTGGAATAGCACACAGCCATAAAAAAGGACGAGCGGCACTTTGGGTGCTGACACAGAACCTCCCCAAAGTATATTGTTAGGTGGAAGAAGCAAAGTGCAGAAGAGTGTGTGTGATAGTTTCTACTTGGTGGGGGAAAGGAGGAGAGAAAGAATGCTCATGGGTATTTGCTGCAACGTGTGTAACATGTCTGAAGGGCGTACGAGGAACCGTCCAGAGCGGTGGCCCCTGGGGATGGGAACGGCAGGCCTGTGGTCAAGGGTGGGAGGAAATGTTCTCCATATACTCTTTTCCACCTTTTACATTTTAACCTAGGGAAGAGATTGTCTATTCAAAATTTTAACATTTTAAAGATGAGCCTGGCGGCTGGGTGGAAAATGCAATGGAGGGAGTGAAGAGCAGATTCAGGGAAATTATGAGACTCTAGAGGGCTAAGTTTTTATGACGAGGGGGCGGAGAACCAGGGAACAAGGTAAGACGGGGCCTGAGTGTGGGGTGCAGCTGCGTGGGGTGCTACCTGGGAAGGGCACTGTGTCACTCAGACCAGGCAGGACCAGGTGGGGTGAGCGGAAGGGGTAAAAAAAAGTAGAGCAACGGGAACCAGCTTAACTTTGCCCCTAGCAGAATTCAGCCTAGGTTCAGACTGAGCCATTGGAAATAGACAGGCTAAATGTGGAATGTTCTAGAAAAGCAGCTCTTGGCTCCCGCAGATGAGCTATCACGGGCCATTAAAGCCTCGGGTGGCTCTGGAGGGATGATTTACTCAACTTTAAATACGCGCAGCAGCGAAGTTAATCAAAACCGTGGCAGGCAGCCCTGGGCTCCCTCCCGCAGCAGCATTGTCCCAGCCGCTGCTGCCCCCTGCCGGCGGAACCCGGCAGCCTCCGTGCCATCCCGAGGCCGCAGCTGGGGGCTCCGTTTTGCATTCCGGGCGCACAGAAGGTGAGTCAGGCACGTTTCCCCTGCCCTTTGTCGAGATGGCCTCCGCCAAGCAGTGCATCAGCGGAGGCATACACACCCAGGCCCACGTGAACAGTGGAACACCGAACAGCAAAGGTCATCACCGCGAGAAGGCGGCCTACCAGCAGGCAGATGCGACACAGCACACTGCAGGAAGTGGCAAAACAGACGCCAGGGCCGCAGTGTAGATCACCCTAGGGGGCTTCATCAGCATCCCAACGGCTGTTAATAAGAGCTGGTGCTTACTGAGGCTTAGCACTTGTCGGGCGCTGTTCTAGACCGCGGACGTGTGTTAACCGGCTGGTCCTCGAGGCACCCACAGGAGCAGGGACGAGGATACAGACCTTAAGAGGCAAAGCAGGATTCAAACCCAGACAGTCTGAGCCCCCATCCTTGCAGATTCCTTTAAAATCAATATTCCCTCCTTACTGAGTTCATACATCAGTGGTCCTCATCCATGGATGATTTTGGCCCCCAGGGGACATTTGGCGATATCTGGAGGCGTTTTGCATCACCACAATGAGAGAGATGATTCTCGCATCCAGTGGGTGGAGGCCAGAGATGCTGCCAAACATCCTATAATGCACAGGTCAGCCCCACAACAGAGAATTACCCAATCCGAAATGTCAATAGTGCCAAGGTGGAGAAACCCTAATCTAAACACACAAAATTCCCACAAATCCCGCAGCCCTCTCTTTTGCATTGCCCCCTGACATGAAGGCATTAGAGCAAATCCGCTCTAATGTATGAAGGATATTCTTCTTGAGGATTCATGCCGAATAACTCTCAAGAGGCCTCTCCCCACTAATTTCCCCTAAAGCCTCTTATTTATCCAGAGGGATTGTTTTGGATCCAACGATCCTGCTAATACACTCTACAAGCAGGGGGGCTCTGAGGAGCGGCCCCGGCAGAGGAGACACCCCAGAGCGATGGCGGAGGGACTGTGCCCGGCACTGGGCACGGTCAGCTCCGGCGCTGAGCGTGGAATATTGTGGCTGTCCCTGGCACCGCGCCGCAGCTCCCACGCATGCTGCCTGTCAGGGCTGTCGGGAAGCAGTCAACCCCAGGATGATTGAATAGTCCCTGGGAACAACATGTCAGCAGCTGCCCCTCCGCCTCCTTCTCCCCCAAAGCCCTCGCTGCCTGATCAGCCCAAACAGCCCAGACCCCGGCTGTGGGGAGGAGCGCTGTTAACCCCTCCTCCTCCATGGAGCCTACGGAGCTGTAGGGTCTGTAGGATCTACAGGTGTGGAGCTGGGGGGGTGGCGGTGTGGAGGCCCCAGGCATCAGGATGCCCCCATCTGAATGGCCATGGCACTCCCTCCAGAAATAAGTCGGTTACCTGCACAAGAATGGATGCTCCAGATTGCTGCTTGTTGAATGAATGAATGACCAGAAGGGTAAACCCTATGAGATTCATTCATTCATTCAAAAATATTTGCTGAAGATCTTGCCATGCTGGACACTGTCCCAGACACTGGGAGGACAAGAGACCAATCCCTGCTCTCATGAAGTTTACCTTCTAGAGGAGGGAGACAGACACTACACAAACAAACAAATAAATATAGAATATAATATTGGGTAGTACTGAGTGCCATGAAGTACAGTAAGGCAAGAAGATTGAGACTGACAGATTGGGGGCAATTCTTTAAATGGGGTGCTTGGGAGGGCTTCTCCACGGAGGTGACATTTGACCGAAGATCTGAAGGTCAAGAGGGAAAGAGTCATGCTGCCATGTTGAGAACAGTAAGTGCAAAGGCCCTGAGGTAGGAAGGGTCTTGGGGAGTTCGAGAAACAGTAAAACAACCAGAGGAAGTGAATAAAGGTGGGTCCTGGCATGACTTAAGAGCAGTCATTCTCAAACAAGAGCTTGCATCAGAATCACCAGAATGGCTCATGAAAACACAGATTGTGGGTCCCACCCCCGGTGCTCAGTTGGGCACTTCTAACAAGTCAGTGCGTGATGCTGATGCCTCTGGCCCAGGGACCACAGTGTAGGATATTTTTCTTTAATGCAACAAGTCCTTTGCTACTCAACACTTACCACAAGCAGTCACAGATAATCATTGCTTGATTATCCACCTCCCCACTGGGCTGGATGCTCCCTGAGAACAGCGACGATGATGGTTCTGTCCATGGTGCTTAGTAAGTACTCAATAAAATATCTGTTGAACGAATTCTTCAAAGAACATTCTCTGCCGGGCCTTGCCTCTCTTTTGCCTTTCTGCTGTATGTTTGGCTTCAAGCAGATGCTCGGGTCACACCTAGTCTTATCAGTCTCCCATTCACACCTGAGCAAAGAGTGTCACCTGACATTCTCCAAGGTGGATGCACTCCCACAGCTCCACGCCTTTGCACATGCTGTTCCACCCAGGATGTCCTTCCTCCTGTGTCCGCCTCGTCAATTCCTACCCATTCTTCAAGGCTCTCCTTCCAGAATATCCTTCCCAACTCCACTCCACCGATCCAGGGTTAGGGGGTGCCCCTCTGGGTCCTGTATCCACTCATGTCATATGGATTTGATCCCACATTTGTCTTTCTTTCTCAACTAAACATTGCAAACGGGCAGCCCCCGGGTTGAACCAGTCAACTGAGGTGTTCTACTGCGGCTGCAGTGTTTTAAATTTAAGTACATTGCCAAAATTTGAGAATCAGGGGATTTCAGACAAAAATTCAGATTCCCGACTCTTCCAGAAAATGCAGGGACCTGCAACACTGGGCTGGCGTTCCCACGTGGCCATGATCTGCCAGAGCTGCCTGGGACTCTGTCACCTCCACTTCACGGCCCCAGCACAGTGCCTGGCCTAGGGAAGGCACTCAAGAAAAGCTTATTAGTGAAACCAGCAAGACCACACCAGGCAATGGAAGAACATCGGTCCCGAGAGCAGGAGCCCTGCAGCTGGCTCTGGTTCTGGCTGCCTTGTCACATGACCTTGGGCTTTCTATGGACCTCAATTTCCTCGCCTGTTAAGTTGAAGCAATGATAGTTTCCACTTCCAGAGTCGTTGCATCAAACAAGAGAGTGGATGTGATTTGTTTAGCACGTGCCTGGCATACAATGCTCAATCAGCGAGAGCTGCAACTGCAAGGAACTCAGTACACACTTACTGTCTAGGATGGGAGAAAGGGTGAGAAGAGTTAGAGGCAGGAGAGGCCCCTGTTCTGCCAGGGGGACAATGGTCTGCCTGTGTTCAGTCCCCAGTTCTGCCATTCACTAGCCTTGTGACCTTGGGCATTTGACTTAACCTCATTTGGGCCTCAGTTTTCCCATTTGTCGAATGGGGATGATACAGGCCTCATGGGGGTTAGTGTGAATATCAAATGTGAACATGAATATTAAATTAATCCTTTAAAGCACTTAGAATGAGGCTGGCACTCAGTATGTGCTCAACATACACCAGCTTTAGCTGTTATAGCTGCTCAGGAGGGACTTAGACTAGAATTTCTCAAGGGCCCTCATGGCTCCTAAACACTCTGACCGCCTTAAACCCAGTGACTCTGGGCCATGCAGCTGTCATTCAGTCATCAAGAATGTACAGAAGGCCCTTGAGATGGTGCAGGGAGGGGGGTAGAATTCACTATACAGGGTTTACCGCCTCTCTGGAAAGATCCAAAATGCTCTTACGATGGTGCTGACTACAAACATACAGAGCAGCAGCAATGACAGGGAGAGAGTGGATGTGGTGCAGAGAAGAGCCCTGTGTGGGAGGTGCCATTATGACCCCCCATGCAGATGAGGAAACTGAGGCTCCAGAGGCCACCTCCAGATGGATCTCAGTGTCTCAGCTCCACGGAGCTGCCTTGGAAGGCTGACTCACTCAAGGGCTCCTTTAAGGGATTAATGGGGTCATGGGGAACAGGACAGCCTGGAGGGGGAAGCACGGAGACCAGGCAGAGGCTTTCTGACTCACCGAGGCCTGGGGTGTCTGAGACAGACTCGCATGACATCTCTAAGAAGAAAAGTAGGTATGAGGAATGAAGCGGAGACAGGTCTTAACCATAACACTAGGAGTGACTCCCAAGGGAAGAAAATTTCAGACAACTTGCATTGTTTTACTCCAAATTCAGGGCTGAAACTTTCATAGCAGTTCGTGGAGTGTGTGTGTGTTCAGGGCCCTGCGCAAGGCTGGCAGCCACCCTAAGACACAGAGCAGCTGAGAGAAGGTCCAGGTAACTGAAAGGTATGTGATGGCGAATCCCGGGCGCAGGCATCTTCCAGGGGGGCTACTCCTCCCTTTCAGCATTGGCCATCCCAGGGGCGCAGCAGGAGCGAGAACAGCGGGGCATCGGGCCGGTCCATGATGGCGATGATAAACCAGACCTGTCCAGATAAATTTCTTCTCATTCAACACTCACTGTTGAGCACCCACCATGTCCCAGGCACTTACGTACTTTCTCTTTTAGTCCTCAGGACAACCCATGAGGTGGGTTCTACTAGCCCACCTTTAAAGATGAGGAAAGAGGCTCGGGGGTGAGGCCTCGCCCGGGTCAGGAAGATGGCAGTGATTTCAGTCTGGGTTTTCTGGCCACAGAGCAAGAGGGGCCTCTCCGGAAAGTCAACAGACATCGGCAAAGCCTCCGGTGTCCGGGCAATGTTCCTGGATGCTTGCTTTCATTCAATATGTGGTATGTGCTATGTGCTCCATCTTACAAGAGAGGAAACGGGCTCAGAGGAAAGTATGACTTCAAATGCCCTCCTCAAAGTTCACTTGTTCTCCCTTCTGCTCACAGACATCACTTGAAACACTTTCATACTTTAGACTTTAAAACGCATAACATCCCTGGGCTTGAAAAATGAGATTTCCCTGCGGGATGCGGGGCAAGGACTGCATTTCTTGATGCACCTCATAGCCGCGCTCCCGGGCACCCGGAATCTGGGGGAGCGACACGAACCTCCGCGACGCCAAACCCGCTCAGAGCTCGGTTCGGGCAACTGCGGCCTCCTCTACTGCGCAGGCGCCGCTGCAGACTTGAGCGCGCCCGACGGGCCTCGTGGGAGAACTCATTTCCAGAAGGGCAGGGGGGTGCGGCGAATCCCCATTCCTCCCGAAGATGGGCCAAGCCAGCCTCTGGCCAATCAGAAAGCTTCTTTTATCACCGCTCTAGCTGCACGAGGTTGGAGCTGCTTTTCCCTGAACTTTCCTGCGGGGCGGGTGCGGGAGGTGTAAATGGTTGACACCTCTTGCAACCATTCGCCGAGAGGGTTGAGCTTGAAGAGCAGATGCCACTACGAATTGCCTCACAAGGGAGGGCTGTTATCCCCGCCCCCTCCTCCCACTGGCCTCCGAGAACCTTCGGGGCGGGAGCTCTTGGCGGCAGCCAATCGAGGGTCAGCGAGGAGAAGGAGGAGGCGGGGCAGGCGGGCGATGGTTGCCCCGGTAGCGCGGCTGGCGCGGTGCTGGGGGCTGAGGGGCTGCGGGGTTGCTCTTCCAGGTCCCCGCTGCTGGGGGCCGGGCTGAGGGGTTGGACCGGGAGCGGGAGCCGCGCCGCCTCGCTCGCGCCTTTCCCGGCTGCCTTCTGAGGCCTGGAGCTGGGCCGCATCTGGCACGCCCTGCGCCCCCGTCCCAACCCTAGCACCCCTTATCCGCCCCCCGCGCAGCCCTGCGGGTCCAGGCCCCGTCGTCCCCGTCCCCACCGCGTCCACAGCCCCTTGAGCGTCAGCCCTCCTCACTTCCCTTCCCAGGCAGGCCTGCCAACTCCTCCAGCCGCCGCTCTTCCCCTCTCTGGTCCTTGGAGGTGGTTGGTTACCATGGTGAAGCTGGCAGCCAAGTGCATCCTGGCAGGTGAGTCTGAAAACTTGCGGTTGAATCCAGTCTCTGGAGTCCAACGACTTCCTAAGTTATCGAGAGCTTTGGTTCACGTAAATTGTCTGCCCGCTTTCCCTTTCTCTTGCCCAAAGGCGAGTTACTGCCGTTACTGATAGAGTCAATTCCTCTAGGCGTGGAAGAACTCTCTTCCAGAGCACGGTGGTAGCTCCGGCCGAGTTTCCCGCTCCTTGTCTACTCTGAGACCACCTTCTCCAGTCTGAGCTGTACTCAGGAGGAGTCGACGCGTTAAAAAATCAAGCTAAGCACACCATAAGTGCTTCACCGGAACCCACGGGCTGTCCCGCAGTTAGGCTTCAGTGACTGTGGTCGTCTTTACCTGTGGGATGATTTTCCTGACCCCATCCCCTCTGATAGCAGGGATAGGAGACGGTGATGTACGCTTGACTGGAGTTTGCAAAAGGCCCATGTGTGTTGTCTTTAAGACCCAAAGTTACTGTGCTGCCCACGCTCAGAAGGGCATGAACGTTGAGTCCTCCAAAGGCAGGAATCTTTGCCGACTGATACATTCCTAGCACCCAGAACAGTATCTGGGACATAATAGGAACTCAATAAATATTTGTAGAATGAATGAATTTGTGGCGTGCACATTTGTGGTGCTCTGTTTGTATCAGTCTGCACCTTTAGAAAAACATTTGCCTGGATTAGAGACCTGGGGCCACAGAACACATATGTCCCCTACTAGGTGAGTCCTATGTATGTGAGTCCTAACTGTATGCCAGGCACATGTATTTCATTTAATCCTGTCACGGTAGCCCGCTGGGGTCCGTGCTGTGTTGTTCTGATCTTACTGATGTGCTGAGAGCTGAAGAGTCTTGCCCAAGGTCACCCCCTAGTGAAGGAAGGTCATAGGATTTCAACCCCCAGATCTGCCCAATTTGAAAATTTTTGTGTTACCATTGAAACGTAGGCCTCTCTGGGGTTCCCTGACCAGCTCAGAAATGAAACGGTGAGACATTATCTAGCGGAGAAGGATTCCTTTTTTTTGATTCCGCTCTTTCAGACTGAAAATAGATGATATTTTTAATGACTTTTCTAAGTTGGACATAAAAGGGTCACACAGAAAGATGACTGACAGCAGTAGCTCAAATCATACTGGAGCAAAAGGAATTAATGGTTCTCAAGAGAGGTCTCTGGTTTCCAGAGCGCCAGGGGAGGCAGTATTGTGTCACAGAAATCATCTGGCTCTTCCTCTGATCGGCTGTCTCATGTTGCACAGAGCACTTCTCTGAGCCTCAGTTTCCTCAGGGATAAGGTGGGAACGTTTTTATTTTCTGAAGTTAGATTTTTTTAAATGGGCTTCTCTCTCTCTAACTGTTCTTTTTCTTATTTCTTTTTTAATTCAGCTTCTGTCATGGGGCTAGCTGACTGAGTACCTTTCGTGTGTCAGTACTGTGCTAGACCCTCACCACAGGTTGTCTCACTGAATCCTCACAACAATCCTGTGGGGTCGGCATTATTGTCATTCTCATTTACAGATAGGGCAGCTGAGGCCCAGAGAGGTTAAGACACTTGCCCTGGGTCACACAGCTGGATCTGATTTCCAGGGCTTTTTTCTCAGCCCCAAGCGATACCGTGCTCAAGCCTCGATTCTAGACTCTTTGCCCTTCTTTACACCCACTCTCCCAGGTACTGTTTCACCTAATTTCAGTAGCTGCCTAAGTGATTGCTGAACTCCAGCCTCACCCTCAATCTGCAGCCTCCTTTCAAGGCCTCAAGGGTATGTCCTCTTAGAAGTTTGCAGGGGCCAGGAGACTTCAGCACCACCAGCCACCAAATTCGCCTTCTCCATACCACCTCCACCACACACCTCTCTTCACTGGTTTTATTTTTTTCTTTCCCCGCACAGACCTAATCAATCTGTTTTTTCTCTCACATAACTAGTCACTGAGGGACCTGATATTTACTTCGAGTGCTTATTCATTCAACAGATGTTTATTGAGGACCTACTGTGTGTGAGTCACGAGGCAAGGTGCAGTGGGACTACAAGGAGAAATCAGGCCAGCCCCGACACTCAAGGAAGCGCTGAGATGTGCATCATAACTTATAATTCAATTCAAACACAAATCGAATGTCCTTTGTGTACCAGGTACCAGAGAAATACCTCAAGGCACAGCTGCTGATTGTTCTGGTTCAAATGAAGAGAGAAAACAACACTTGACATTTATCTATATTTGTTTAAAAATCACTTAAATATTACTAACTATATGTCAGGCACTGTACATGTTAACTCTTAAATCCTCAAAACAGTGCTATGAGATAGGTGCTATTGTTACCCCCATTTTGCAGATGTGGCAGCTGAGGCCCAGAGAGGTTGCTGACCCAAGGTCACACAGCGAGTAAGTGAGGGAGCCGGAGTCTGTGCCCTAAGCACTGTGATACGCTGCCTGTGGATGTGCGTGGGGATGCTCACAGTGCCTCCCTGGAGGCCTGCTCTGCCATCAAGGCTCGTGCTGCCAGCAGTGAGCCATGTTACCCACACGGCTAAAGACAGGAGGGGGAGATGACCTTCAGAGGCCAGGCAGGAAGGACCCTCTGAGCTTTGCCTGTTAGAAAATGAGCAGGATTTAGCCTTGGACCGGAGAGACCTGGAAGGAGGTTGTCTT
This sequence comes from Diceros bicornis minor, assembly GCF_020826845.1. Lineage (NCBI taxonomy): Eukaryota > Metazoa > Chordata > Mammalia > Perissodactyla > Rhinocerotidae > Diceros > Diceros bicornis. Next base: position 12,880,950 of record NC_080764.1, read on the forward strand.
CGAGGGATTTTCAGAGATGAAGAGATTAGGAGTGTGGAGCCCATATTTGGGGTGAGGGAGGGGCGGAGAGAGAGTTGGGGAGGGTTAGGGGTGACAGTGGAGGGGGGTGTGCCTGGAAGGAATCCTTGGGGGTTCCTGTGTGAGAGCCTAATAGTGAAAGTGCCGTGTTATGAGGGTCCGTCTGTTGAGGCTGACGGTGGGTTTGAGCAGGGTGAAAAGCAAAAAGGAGAGAGGGCCAGCTGGGGAGTGTGCTCAGTCAAGACCCAGTCAAGAAAACAGGAAGTACCTGAGGCCTCTCGACAGAGACATTTTAATGCGTGGCATTGGTTCACCTGGTGCTGGAGACCTGGAGAAGCAAGAAGACGACATTGAGATGGCACGACGTGGTCGAGAGAGGTTGGGGGGGTCAGCTTGAAGAAGAACCCCACAGCGCTGCCCGGCTGGGCTGGCACCTCAGGAACTCAGTCCCCCAGCGTGTGAGGCCGCCACATGCCACGGATCACTAGGACCCGTTGCCCGCTGAGGGGAGCTCAGCCCCGTGTTCAGGGCAAGACAGGACCAAATCGATTCCAGACCATCTTGAGGGTCTGGGAGACCACTCTGGGTACCAAGTGCTGCAGGAGTCAGGGTGCAGGTGAAAAGCAGAAACTGCTCTGGGTATTTCCATGGGATGTAGTGTGGGAGGTTAAGTAAACAGGTGCTGGAGGACTGGAGAGACGAAAGGGGACAGTAAGGCAGCACAGAGATAACTGCAGGAAGGAATTTCACCCCAGGGCTGGGGGAACAGGGGGGAGAGGGGGTTATCAGAGCCTCAAAGCTCGGGAGGGCCCCGGGGAGCTGGGATGCAGATCTCTGAGAAGGGGGCGCTGCTCAATGACGCTGGTATCTCTGAGCCGGTGTGATAAGGCTGGTCTGAAAGTGCAAAACCAAACAAGACCTGGAGACAGCAACCGACTGCTGCTGCTGGGGTGAAGGCCATTGCTAGGATGATGCTGAGAGAAACCACAAGCAGATGGGAAGGAGCAAGCCCCGTCTCCCCCGCCAGCCTTCCGTTCTTGCTCTAGAACTCGCATTGGCAGAGCCTGACGGGAAGCCCTCGGCAAAGGAGAAACGCGTTTGCAGTGTCCCAGCATCACGAAGCAGAGCCTGGACGGGTGGGTTTGGGGCTGCAGCAAAGCCCGATGTGAGATAAGAGGTAACCAGGGCAGTGTCAGCAGTGACGACAAAGGAAGTGGGGGCTGGGGATCCAGCAGAGGCCGTCAGGAATGAAGAGGAGACCCAGCAGGTGTGGGAGGAGCCCGTCAGAGGTGACTGGGGGTGAAGTCTGGGGGTGGTGAGGACGCATGGTGACATCACAAACAGAACAACTGAGACAGGTGGGAGACCACTCGGCACCCAGGAGCAGGACACGAGCCTGGCTGTAGACAGAGGGAGACTGGGCGGAGGCCCTCCGTTCCAGTGGAAACAGCCACAGGTGGCCGGAAATGCAGACAAAGCTTGGAGAGAGGTCCTGACCTGGGAAGTAACAGGCAAAGTAACGAGAGTAGATGGGAACAGAGGCCCAGGACACACCTACAGGAGAGTCGGCGTTCAGGAGGCAGGAGGAGGAGGCAGAGCGGATGGAGAACCAGGCCAGCTCAGGGTCACCAGGGCTGTGGGGCTAGAGGGCTGGGAAGGAGGGGCTGCTTCAGGCTGACTCATCCTTCAGACCGAGAAAAAACCACTGGACTTGGCGATTATGAGGTGATGGGTGACCTCGCACCATGCCTGTGCAGACGTCACCCCCTCTGTCCAGCAGTGCGCACCCTGCTGTCACTGCCAGGCTCAGCCCCACCCCCAGGGAAGTCTGCCTGCTGATGAAACCGCGCACTCCTGTCTTTCCTCGGTGCGCCCTCAGATGCTTTGGTTCGCAGCTTGTGCTATTTGAATTTGCACTTGTCATCTTGTTGCTCTGCAGACGTGTTTATCACTTACCCCCCTCCCTGGGCCTGGATCCCTCCTCAGCAGACACAGGAGGTATTCTGTAAGTGTGGGTGACTCTGACTGACAGTCGGAGGAAGGATTTATGAAATTAACCAGAACAAATCTGTGGGGAATTTCACAAGCGGGAAGAGCCAATTTCCAACTGGATTCAGAAGCAGAATTGGAGTCAGGAGAGTAGATGCAGTCATCGCACAAGAAGGAGAGGGACGTGCTCTGTTTGCTCCGAGATGGATGGTAGCCGGTGACAGTCCAGCCTGTGGCTGCCTCCGATGTCAGGGAAGGCTGCGGCAATGAGGGCCTGAAGGAGCAGGGTCAAAAATGGGTCAGAAGTATCCCCGAGCTCTAAGAGAGGAGTGGGGTCTGGTGGAGAGGACGTGGTGTTGGAATCCTAGGCCAGTTACCCTAGGCTTCTCTGAGCCTTGGTCTCTTCATCTGTCAAGTGAGGTTAGTGATAGTCCCCGTGGGGAATGAGGCTGGGAAGGAGGGAATGAGATTGTGTGAATGGGCTCATGAGGGAGGCTCAGCCCATGTTGGTTCCATCTGAGAAGTGGTGGTAAACAGAGAAGCCAGACCTGAATAGCTCCCTCAAAGCTGGAGGAGTTAACATGAAACGAAATGCCACAGGTAGTCAAATAATTGTCTCACAAGAGAAAATTATAGGTGGGAAAAGTCAAAACTGAGACGAGGACAGAGCAGCAGGCTCTCGAGAAGTCAAGTGAGGGGAAGCGTTGGAGTCGACTGTAAAATGGGGGCGAAGGTGAAGAGATGGCACCGAGGGGTGCAGGCAGAGGGACGCGAGCGCGGCGGTGGTTTGCTAAGGATCAAGGGGGCGAGAGGGCAGAAGACAGCGTTCTGTCAGGGGGCTGGATGATGGGGGAACGTGGAAAAGGTCTTGCCAATGAAAACAGCGTGGCTCAAAGGAGGCCAAGCAGAGCCATTGGTGGCGGAGTGGGGAGGGCACAGGGCAATTGAGGGCGGGCACAGAGAGCCTGCAGAAGCCTTGGTGGCAGGGGAGGACCTCCAGATTAAATTGCTCCTGACAGTCTTGTGAAAGGTCCAGATCTCATGCTGAAACTGTGACATAAACCTTTAGTTTTGAGGTACCAATGTATGGGGCTGTCGACTAACAAAGAAAAGCTGAGGAGATAAACCCAGTGGGTGTCAGACGGCTCGGAGGAGACAGTGGCTCTTACAAATAGAATTGGAGGAGAGGCCCTGGGAAGATGGGTCCACAGTGGGCACAAAGGGGCACGTGGAGGTGGAGGGGGAATCCATCACTTGGAAATGGATTGCAGGGTGGCGAATGTAGCGTCTGACTTCTTCCCATAAATGCAGAAACCCTCCCAACTCCCACTGCCCCGCCCCCCCCCAAAAAAAAGTATGCAGGGTCCTCAGTGTGGAAGCTCTAAACTCACACTGGTTCAGTCAGTCAGGTGAGCCTCTGCTCTGCGCCTAGTCATACCTCTTTAGCTTCAAGACTTCAAAGTGAATTCATGTTTGGAAGTGACAGTTTTCCCCATAGGACGTGTCAGTGGAAGAGGGTCAGTTCTGTCTCCAGTGCTCTAAAGCCTGCCTTACGCTCTCTTGCCTTCTGGGTCATTTCTTTGGGATGAAAGGATTGCCTGGGAAGAAATGTGACTCTGACTGTCATGGGTTTTGAAGATTGGTCTCATGGATCCGTTGCCCTGCCAGCGACCTCAGAGCAAGTTCTCATGAGAATCAGGCACATTTTCTCTGAAAACTCATTGAGGTTTTTGCTTTCTCGCCTCGCGTTCTGGAGTGGGAGGTTCTCAGGTCAGATTAGGATGGAAGTGATATTTTTCTTCTGCTCTGACCGCATAGGAGACTCCACAGTGGGCAAGACCGCCCTGGCGCAGATCTTCCGCAGCGATGGGGCCCAATTCCAGAAGAACTACACCCTGGTGAGATTTGGGGGTTGTGGGCCTGGCCGGGGCTTGAAGAGAAATGATCAGACAGCCCTGAGGGAGTGACTTTCCAAAATTCCTTAAAAAGCCCTAAGAGATCTGACAAGAGGCTGCTCCAGTGGCCACGTGGAGATCCTTTTTCCACAAGCCGCAGGGTGTGGGGCTGTCTGCCGAGCAGAGCGGCCAGTGGTCAACTTTGGTCACCATGGACGGCTCGCTTGTGGGCAGGGAATTGGGTGAGACTGGTTGGTCCTCTCTGACCTCTGCACCAGAAGTGAGTCCAGAACACAAACACTTAAGCTGGGGATCTGCCTGTGGGCGTCGGGTGCCCGTCGTGTCCTCCTGTGACACGCCTCTCAGCGCCCTCTGACACGCACGTTCTCGGTTTTCCTCGGCGCCCTCTGACACGCGCGTTCTCAGTTTTCCTCGGCGCCCTCTGACACACGTTCTCGGTTTTTGTTCTCGGTTTTCCTCGGCGCCCTCTGACACGCACGTTCTCGGTTTTCCTCGGCGCCCTCTGACACGCGCGTTCTCGGTTTTCCTCGGCGCCCTCTGACACACGTTCTCGGTTTTCCTCGGCACCCTCTGACACGCGCGTTCTTGGTTTTCCTCGGCGCCCTCTGACACGCACGTTCTCGGTTTTTGTTCTCGGTTTTCCTCGGCGCCCTCTGACACGCACGTTCTCGGTTTTTGTTCTCGGTTTTCCTCGGCGCCCTCTGACACGCGCGTTCTCGGTTTTCCTCGGCGCCCTCTGACATGCATGTTCTCGGTTTTCCTCGGCAGACAACAGGAGTGGACTTGGTGGTGAAGACGGTGCCAGTCCCTGACACGGGGGACAGTGTGGTAAGTGGTGCCCTGGACCTGAGGGAGCTTAGTGCTTCTCCAGCTGGGCCCGAGGTCTCCTCCTTGGGAGAGATGCAGAGCAAGGACTTGGCCTCAACTTGTCTGAGTGTTTGGACACAGGATCCTGGAGCACGGGAAGCATTTTAGGGAGGGGCTGACGAAGGGGAAGTACGGAGACTGGGCCAGGGCCCGCCCTCCCAGAACTTACCTTGTATCAAGGTTCTTGCCCTGGGTCCCTCTGTGGGAATCCACGCTCTTGAAATTGAGTTGCAAGATGCTATGTTTGTACGTACTTTCCTGGAGAGAAGGTTTGAGAAACACCAGATTCATAAAGAGGTCCATGAGCATAAAACAATATTAAGTACCCCGGCTGCAGTGAGAAGGGATGAGATGAAGCCCAGACGACCAGTGTGCAGCGCAGATTATGTCCTGACGTCCACAGAGCGTGTGCCGGGGGCAGACCAGCCAGGGATGTCCAGTGCCTGGGGGAGCTTCCGGAGGAAACCAGGGGAGACTGCCGGAGCAGCAGCACTGGGGAGGGGCTCACACAGGCTGGCTAAGGTTTGGACAGGCGGGAAGGGTGGTCCCGCGCCCGCCGGCAGAATCACAGCTTGGCCATCCCAGAACGACGACAGGCTACCCTACTTTAAACGCCTTCTCCAGGCCTGCTCAGTGACCTCCTTTAAAAAGAATTGTTTCAAGATTTGAAAATCAATTTGGTTAACAAAGTGCAGAGTGACCTTTTGGAAACGGGAGCACTTGTCAGCCTGTGTAGCATTCTGTTCTGCCAGGTGGGAAGTCAGCTTGTTCCCGGTATTTTTGCACTCGGGGTTAGGAGGGGTGAGATGCCACACAGAAAGTGCTGGTGGGTGTGGGAAACCCTCACACTGCCTCTCTAAGACTCTTGAGCTCGTTCCTTTTCCCATCATCTTCCTCGTGCCTTGGGGAAAAGATGGGGCGCGTATGAAGATGTGTGCACACGTGCGTGTGTGTATCTCACCATTGAGACAGGTGGACGGTGAGCTGAGAGCAATATCCGTGATTTGAGCCAGTGGCTTCCCCACGTGTAGACTTTCTTGGGACATGCCTTTCTGATTCTAGGAACTCTTCATTTTCGACTCTGCCGGCAAGGAGCCGTTCTCTGAAATGCTGGATAAGTTGGCAAGTAGCATTCAGTCTTTTTCCCAACCACCACCACTACCACCTCCTGCCAGAAAGTCTGCCCCTTACAGTGCTGTCACAGGAATGTCCCTGCACTCTGGCCGCCATGGCAAAATCCTTTCAGGGGCGTTCCTCCCAGCCTTGGGACGGTAAGAATGGCTCGCGCCTGTGATTGGGGATTGTCCCCTCCCCCAGCTCTGGAATGGCCGAGTTCCAAATGTGCCAGAGCCATGGGGCTCAGTCCTTGCAGCCGCCCGCTCTGGGGCCTCCCTTCTTTTGAGCAACCTCCTCCTGTTTGTGTGCCTTCGCCGCTCCTCCTCAACCTCCCAGGACAGGAGCAAATCTCTGCTTCCCCTCCAGGGGGTGCCCTAGAGGCCCCATAGTGGGGCTCACCTTCCCGCCCACCCCCGGGGCCCCTCCAGGTTTGCTGTGGGACACGCCCCTGCTGCCGTCCAGGGCTCATCATGCCCATCCGGCCATCATCTCAGGACTCAGCTTGCTGTCCCTTCCCAGGTAACAGTTCCGCAAATCTGGGCCAGGGAGCTAATGAGAAGGCCCGAGCTCTCCCGAGCCCTCCCCTGCCTTTCCAAGAACACCTACGTTTTAATAGAAACTTTTCTGCCCCTTTCTTTGTTGTCTAAGAGAAGTAGATCTAATGATGGTAATTTCACCCAGGATTGGCTTCATACATCAATTCATGATGTTTACCACGTGCCTACTGTGTGCACGTCAGGGTCAGCCCACACCCTCCCTCCAGCCAGCCCTGACCCCGGGCTCCCCTGCGCAGCTCTATCCCGGGCCTCACCTGGCCCCCCCACTGAGGCCTAGAGGAGGGAGGTTTCTTGAGTTAAAACCACGCTGTGGTCTCTGCTGCGTGCGCATAGGGGAGGTCAGTGTGATTCTCGCGAGAGTTCTCGAGTTAGTCTCTGGAGCGAAGGTGTGAGGGTTGTCCGTTCAGTCCAGCCCCTCCCTGGGCCAGTGTAGCCTTGAGGCGGGGCGGGGGGAGCCCTCCAGAGCCAATTCTGGGCTGACCCTCCAAGGACAACCAGAGGGAAAAGGATTCTCCCTTGCACCCTGGGAGGTCACTGACACCCAGAAGTATACCAGGCTCTAATTGCGCAGGGTGAGGGTCCCCAGGGACCAGGGCATGGCCAAGAGTCAGATGCATCAGGACAAGCGTCACAGGCTGAGCAGAGCTGTCCTATGTCCCCGTGCCAGGCAGCAGGACGTCCCAGGACTCTGAGCAGCCCCTGGAGGCGACAGCCCCCTGAAGAGCCCTGGTTCTTAATTGGGACAGCAGGCCCTGTCCGGTTGTGGGGCTGGTTTGGGTTACGGCTGATACACTGCAGGAGAAGCAGAAAGTGCCCTTTGCATTTTGAAAAGCCAGCCCTTATTAAGAAGATGCAAGCAAACAACTCCCTGTGACTGGCTGATGAAAGAAGGGGTGCTCTTTTAGGCTTGCAAAGGAGAAAAACATAACAACTTGCATGATAGCGGGCCCTCAATAAGAATGAGTGGAAGAATGAATTAATGAAACGGGTGGCGGGCAAAAAAGCATTTCTGCATAGAGAAAAGTCCTCCTTGGTCTCTTATTTTTAAAGCATGTCTCACCTGGACAAGTCAGTTACCCTCTCTGAACTCGGGTTCTTCATCTACACAGTAGGGCTGTTCAGACCAGCCCTGCCAAGTTGGGAGGTTTCACAGTGATGCGTGGAAGGCGCCCAGCAGAGAGCGGGCACAGAGCACCTAGTCCCTCCCCACCCCCGAGCCCAGCCCTCCCATGCATGCCTCCGGGTGAATTGTTTTCTTCTGTGGGTGCGCCTCGGTTTTCTGACTCACATCCCCTTTGTGGTTTTTCATTTCCCTCCCCCTAGACGTCCCCTCCCTTGGAAGGCCCATTTCCCCCCCAGTCTAGAAGTCACTTTCACTGTTGCTGACATGTGCTCATCCTGTCCCTCTTCACAGTGGGAGAGTCCCAACGTCTTGTGTCTCGTCTACGATGTGACCAATGAGCAGTCCTTCCAGAACTGCAGCAAGTGGCTGGAGAAGGCTCGGGCACAGAGTCCAGGCGTCTCCCTCCCAGGTAGGAGCTGCAGGCGTCCGAGTCTCCCAGTAGCACTTCTTTCCTTCAAGTTCAAGAGCAAGGTCATTACGGAGGTGGCTGTGGGTGCAAAAAAGGGTGCCCTGGGCTTGGCGTGTGATGGTCTGGGTCCTACACTGGCTCTGCCTCCTAGCAGCCACAGAAACCTCAGCGAGTTAGCACAGCTCTGTGAGTCTGTAAAATGGGCATGATGACAACCCCCCCCCCCGCACGGTTGTGGGGGACTAAAGATAATAGGGGGGAAGGTGCTATAATATGAATAGCACTTGTTATTCCCAGAAAGCTAACCCCAGGGAAGAATTCCTCACTCTCTCCTGTGTGTGGGGCACAAGTAAACATTCGAGTCCTGTTGTCACTTCTGAATGCTTTACATCAGTTTATTTTTCATCCCTATGTGAGATCAACAAGTTCTCCTCATTATAGCCCAGGGAGAGCAGTCTCCAGAGACAGGCTCAAAAATTAGCTGCAGCTGATGCAGCCGGGAACGGAACTAAATTACCTCTGGATCCCTGACTCTGAGCCCGGTCCTTAGATTAGTAGTAATGACCATTTTTAAAGTTTGCTCCATGTGCTAGGAATTATCGTAAATGTTCACATAAATTTGGCCCTCGCCTTCACGGTGCTCGCAGCCTGAAGCAGACAAGGCAGACAGGTACATGTAAAGTCTAGAGAAAGGGGCTGAACAAAAGCTGTGTGTGAAAGTGGAGGCCACCTGCTGTGCTGTGGCCGCCCCCCAGGGGCCAGCACAGAGTCCCCTGCTCTCCCTGTTGTGTGCCCACCTCCAATGGGGCAGCCTCTCTCCCACGATGTTTTACACCCCCGAAAATTAGTGTGCTTGCTCTTTTATCTCCCCAGCTGTCCTCCCAGACTGCCACCGTTCAGTGCGATGTTTGCTTGTTTCTTTCGCGTAGGTGTGTTAGTGGGGAATAAGACAGACCTGGCCAGCAGACGAGCGGTGGAATCAGCGCAGGCCCAGGCGTGGGCGCTGGGCCAAGGCCTGGAATGTTTTGAAACATCCGTGGTGAGTATCTCCCCTGGCTCTGGAGCCAGGTCTGGAGCGGGCCTCTGCTGGAAGCAGTTTTCACGTGACCTCACATGCGTCAAGTTGTTATTCCACCATATACAGAGTCTAATTTGGAACTGATGTTTACATTCTTAGCCCAAGATCCTTTCTCAATATAGCAAGAGCCACTCGTGCGTTAGGATGAAGCAGACCAGCCAGCCCTGGGAGAAGTCCTATGTCAGTTAGAAACACAAGTGTATTGTGTTCAATGATAGTGACCCTTGACGTTTGCATGAGATATTATGGGTTACAGTGTTGTTGGAACATTATTTCATAGCCCCTCAAAATCAGTCCCACGAACCGGGAGCTGGCCCCGCAATTCCCACTTCTGTGTTGAGGTGAAGTGACTTGCCCAAGGTCACGTGACTAGTAAAGGGTTGAGCCAGGACTAGGATCCATGGCTTCTGATTCATCAGTGCTCCCTGTCCCCACTTTGCTGCAGCCCCAGGGTGACTCCAGGCCAGAGTGTCCTCCAGTAGGGTCAGCCCTTGTCCCGGGGGACAGTCAGAGTGGTTTGTTACGGGCACCTCAGTCACTATATCGTGATTCGGGCTGTCCAGCACTGGTGACCCCCTTGCTGTGTTGGGAGTTTTGAGGTCTCAGCCTCCCTGCAGCTGGAGTGCAGGCGTGTGACCCAGGCTGTCCAGTCGGGACACGCTTGTGTGAGACTTTACTAGGGAGGGAGTAAAGTGAGGACTTGCCCTGCGGGAGCAGCCCAGAAACGTCCGTCTCAGAACCGCAGGGCCAGGGCGCAGGCTACAGGGCCCCTCGCCAGGCCTGGCACCGCTGGAAACATACGTGGTTGTAACTTGGACCTCACTCCCAGCCTTTGGCCTGCAGACCTGATTCTTTGACCCTCCAAGAAAGTTAGTGGCTAGTTACTAAATAGCCTGGGGTCGTTTTCTGCTCAAAGTCTGCTCAAGCTACAGGCGCTTCTGTTGTCACATCTATAAAACTTGACAAATGTTCAGCTGCTGTGGGGATGTGAAGTTTTCAAATCCCCCCAAAGCCGCATGCTTCCTTAAGGAAAGTGTGGCGGGCGGGTAGAGGCAGGTGCTCCCACCTCTGACGGTGAGTAGCAGAGCTAGCTTTGGGACCCTCGGCGTGGTACTCAACCCTGGTGCCTCAGGCTCTGCACCTGTAAGATGGAGACAAGAAAGTATATCCCTCATGAGTAATAAATACGAGAATTAAGTCAGATGGCAAATATGAAAACACTTAGCACAAAGTCTGGTGCATAGTAAACACTCAATAAATGTTAGCTTTTTAAGTATAAATATCCCCTCTGGTAATCTTGTTTATACTATTATTACTTTTTAGTAAATCCTTGCATTCCATTTATAGATGGTGCAAAGATAAGTGTCACTTTTGCCTCTGGCCCAGTGATCACAAATGCTGAATTAATGAAGTTCAGGTTAGTGAGCTTTCACTGTACAGAGCGTTCTCGTCTTTGACGCAGCCCGGCTTTGAGCAATGCAGGAAGCTGCGCTGCCCACAGCAGACAGTATTTCAGGACTCCCTCTTCCTCCATTCACATTTGTGAAATTGCCTCCTCACCCAATAGCTCATTTTCCCCGGAACTCTTGATGGAACTCAAAAATGAACACCCACCCCCAGCACATTAGTCACCAAAGGCCGCTGGGCTTTGTGATTAAATGCCACTCAGGTGTTCATTGCTACGCTATTGAAACGGGCGGGTATAAATTATACTTGAGGAGGCTGCAGTTAAGCTCTTGGTATTAACTGTGCAAGTTAACTAGTCCCCCCTGAGTTGATGCTAACAGAAGCACCACCAGCAGCTCAGTTAAGGAAGCTGTAATTAAAAAGGAAATATAACCAAGTACTGTTTGAGACGCAGCCAAGTCATGACACCAAGCCCATCTCCTCCCCTCTTACGAAATGCAACAGCCATCGTCCTGCAGACCTAAAGGAGGCACCTGCATGGTTGTTTGACTTTCTTTTTTTATTTTTCATTCTATCCCCAGAATTTATTCACCTTAAAACTGGAACTTTGTACCCTGTGACCACCTTCACCCATTTCCCCCACCCCCGACCACCCCTCGCAGCCACCGATCTGCTCTGTTTCTCTGAGTTCCCCCTTTTTAGATTCTACTTATAAATGAGATACAGTACTTGTCTTTCTCTGTCTGACATTTTGCTTAGCGTAATGCCCTCAAGGTCCATCCATGTTGTTGCAAATGGCAGGACTTCCTTCTCTTTTATGGCTGTATAATATTCCATTATATATCACATTTTTTTAATCTGTTTGTCCATCAGCAGACATTTAGGTTGTTTCCGTGTCTTGGCTATTGTGAATAATGCTGCAATGAACATTGGGGTGCAGGTATTTTTTCAAGATAGTGATTTCGTTTCCTTTGGGTAAATATCCAGAAGTGGGATTGCTGGATCATATGGTATTTCTATTTTTGATTTTTTGAGGAACTTCCACACTGTTTTCCATAGTGGCTGCACCAATTTACATTCCTACCAACACTGCACAAGGGTTCCTTTTTCGCCACACCCTCATCAACACTTGTTATTTCTTGTCTTTTTGATTTGTAACAGGTGTGAGGTGATCTCTCATTGTGGTTTTGATTTGCATTTCAAGTGATTAGTGATGTTGAGCACCTTTTCACGTACCTGTTGGCCTGTTGGCCTGTTGAATATCTTCTTTGGAAAAATGTCTGTTTGGGTCCTTTGCCCATTTTTTACCAATTATTTGTGTTGTATGAGTTCCTTATATATTTTGGATATTAACCCCTTATCAGATGTGTGATTTGCAAATATTTTCTCCCATTCCATAGGTTGCCTTTTCATTTTCTTGATTATTTCTTTTGTTGTGCAGAAGCTTCTTAGTTTGATGTAGTCCCACTTGTTGATTTTTGCTTTTGTTGCTTGTGCTTTTGGTGTCATTTCTATAAAATCATTGCCAAGATTGATATCAAGGAGCTTTTTCCCAGTGTTTTCTTCTAGGAGTTTTATGGTTACTGGTCTTAAGTTCAAGTCTTTAATCCATTTTGAGTTAATTTTTGTGAATGGTGTAAAGTAGGGGTCGGTCCAGTTTCATTCTTTTCCATGTAAATACCCAGTTTTCCCAGCACCATTTATTGAAGAAACTCAATCTTTTCCCCATTGAGTCTTCTTGGCTCCCTTGTCAAATATTAGTTGACCATGTATGTGGGGGATTATTTCTTGGCTGTCAGTTCTGTTCCATTGGTCTATGTGTCTGTTTTTATGCCAGTACCATCCTGTTTGGATTACTATAGCTTTGTAATAGAGTTTGAAATTAGGAACGGTGATGCCTGCAACTTTGTTGTTCTTTCTCATAGTTGCTTTGGCTATTCAAGGTCTTTTGTGGCTCCTCTTGGACTTTCTAACACCCCTTGATGTTTGACATTTTCATACCAAAAAATTAAAAAGCATTTCTTTAAACAGAAGTTAAAATTTAAAAAAAAATTGCTCATCACTGTAAGAAGTTGGACAGTATTAAATACAAACAAGTTCAAGAAAGATCTACCTGGATGACCCCCTTCTCAGGAAGGTGAGGGGAGGGGAACTGACATGTGTTGAGCACCTACTGTGTGCCAGGTGTTTTGCACACATTGTCCATTTAGGCTCCTAACAGCGCTGCAAGGCAGCCGCTCCTGTCCCTGTCTTACAGGTGACGAGCAGACCCAGAAGGATTATGTAGCTTTCTCTGGTTGCCCAGCTAATGAGCAATAGAACCAGGAGTAGAATGCAGGCCTGTCTAGCTCAAGAACCTTCTAGAAGGGGCTCTGGCCTCCCACAGAGCCTACTTTGGGACTCTCAGGCAGAATTCTAGGCCAGATTGAGCGCTAGCCTGAGCCTGCTCTGAAGATCCTTCCCTCGAAGCAAACCTACTCTATAGTATGTCAGCAAGATTATGATTAGTCATTTAACAAAAGGATTCCTTTCGTCGGCAAGCCCTCATAATGCATTTGGAAAATGGTTCATTTTGCATCTGCTATTTCAGGAGCGCACCATGGTGAGCTTGCCTCCATTGAATTCCTTACTTTTTATGTTGCATTTTCCCAAGATCTTGCTTTCAAGAGCTTTCAAATTCATTTAGAAATCTTTGTGCGTGTGCTGTGTAGGGCTCATTCTCTATCCATCCAATACTTAACTGCACTTTCAACCGATGTAACAGTTTACTGTCTGACATCAGCATTGCCTAGGACATGATGCTCTGCACAGCCGCAGGTGCCTTGCAGATATAACTGAGTTATTTTTCTCATGTCCAACTGGAGAGTGACAGCTTTCTGCTCCTTGGCAGTCGTGAGCTTGGCACAGATGCTCGTCTCAGCTTCAAATGGTCCTCTCCTTCCTCAGCACTCTCAGCCCTGCACCTCTGATTCTGCCCTCGGCCCACTTGTCTCCTCCAGAGTTCAGGTAACTTTCCCCACAGGAACTGGTTTCCTTTGCGGGTTTCTGTGATCTTGGCTGGCAGAGTGCAAAGGCTGCTCTTCTCAAACTGGGGAATCTGAATTCTCGGCTGGGCTGTGCACGAACCAGCAGGGGCACTGCACCTCCTGGGCCCCAGGCACTGAGCTGGATGATCTCGTAACACCCTTCAGTGTGGAAGTTCTTCCCTTTCGTTGGTGATATTTCTTTGCCTCTTATCAAGGCTGCACCTTTGCCAGCTGCCAAGGATTGTTTGAAGACAGGTTCTTGTGTGCTCATAGCTTGAGCTCCTGTCTTGAAAGTAGGGACTACTTTCTTCTGCCAACTTGTTTCTTTAAAAAAGTTAAAAATACGCACACGGGCACAGAGAGGGAGAGAAGGGTAGCTGTTAGGTTGAGAGGGCGCCATTTTCCTTCCCCTAGAGCTCATCCACGCTCACCCTGTGGGCCCAGTTCTTCCTACCCCGTGGAGAAAATCTGGGGCTAGTTCCAGAACTTTTCTGATCTCTCTCAGATAATAAACAGTCCTTTGGGCACCTTTAGTCACAAAAATAGTCATAATTTCAGTTACTGAAATGCCCAGTCCTGGGTGACTGTGAAAATTCCTAACTTAATTTAAAGTCAGCGCCGCCTCCTGAGCCCGCCGGGGGAAGCAGGGCCGGGCTGGCCACTGCCGAGATTCTGCGCCTGCGCTTCTCTCAGCTCGCAGCCTGCGGGGAGGGGGGCGATGCGGAGCGAGGCTCCCTCCCAGGGTAAATGCCACAGCACCGCCCCGGCCTCGAGAGGAGGGGGTGCCCAGCCTGTCGGCCCTCCCTCCGGATTGTGGAGTCCTTGCGGTCTGTTATTTTGCTTTGGCCTGTGGGGCCTCAGTCAAATCTAAGCGAGAAAGTCTCCTGTTAACGTCCTGTCACACACACAGTGAGAGTGGCGGAAAGGACAGGCTCCCTAGAAACAGTCTAGGTTCAGACCCAGCTCCACCACTAACGGGTGTGGCTCTTGGCAAGGCACCTGAATCTCTCCGCGTCTGAACTTCCTTCCCGTGAGAAGGGCATAATGATAGTGGCCGGTGCAAAGGGTGAGGGTGGCGTGAGGCAGGGCGTGGGTAGCACCTGACATGAGGTAAGCTGAGCGAGTGCTGGCTCTCGGTGATGATGTGAAATAACACAACTGACTCCCTAAACTCGTCTCTGCAGAAGGAGATGGAAAACTGCGAAGCCCCCTTCCACTGTCTGGCCAAGCAGTTCCACCGGCTGTACCGGGAGAAGGTGGAGGTTTTCCAGGCGCTGGTGTGAGGGACTGGGGTGGATGGCTCCTTGCCACGGCGCCGTGCTGCTGGCAACCTGGCGGTGGGCTCCGACTCCTCGGAAGACGGGAGAAGAGAGAATTGCCTCAGCACTTGCATTTATCTGACAGCTCTAAATAAAACGAGGAGAAAACGAAGCAGCAGCAGCTCTCCTGTTCTTGGCCGGGGCAGCCCTGCTTCCATTCGGCCCTTTGGCTGCCGGTTCCAGAGCAGCCCCAGGAGCCCGTAGGAACCTTGGCGGCCCTGCCTCCTATGGGGGCTGGTGCTGGTTAGAGGGCGTGGTCCCGCCCTCCCTGAAGGGCTTCCACTGAGAGCAGACCCCACGGTGAGACTGGAATTGGCTTACAATTGGCCACGGTCGAGATGCTCGGCCTGGAACTTGCCGCCTGTTCCACCGTCCAGATGCCAGCGCTCCCTTGCAGGGGCTACTGTCACTGACAAAATAGTGCCCCCTGCCTGCCTCCCTCAGTGCCTCTTCCCTAACAAGGGGCCCACCCCTCCCAGCCGCCGGGAACCCTGAGCACCCAGGGAGCCAAGAATGAGGCCACTTTCCTCTAAGGCCTGCCTCTCAGGGAGCCGGGCAGCAGTCATGAGTCTCTGCACTGAGCTGGACTGTTTTCCCTCCCGTCTCTGCTGCCAGATTAATCTTCCTAAAACACCACGTCCATCGTTTCACTCCCTGATTAAAGGCCCACAGAGGTTCCTCACTGCCTTTCCATCAGGGCTGCGGGCCGCCGTCTGGCATCACAGGCCATCTGACTGTCACCCTCACTGGGGCTTTCGGCTCCGTTCAGCCCCAGTGCCCCAGAGGCTTCATCACCCTCCCTGGGTCCCCACGCCTGCTGCTCTGTGGGCGTGGGGGACATCGTTCAGAGAGCACCGGCTTTGCGGGGACAGACCTGGGTTTGTCCCAGTGATGGTGATAATGAAAATGACTCTGGTTGCCGTTTATGACCTGCCGTGTCTCTACATGTGCTAAGCACATTGCATATATTAGCTAATTTAATCCTTACTGTGTAGGCTTACCGTCCCACTTTTATAAGTAAGGAATCGGAGGCGGAGAATGAAGTAACTTAGCCACGGGGGCCGGAGCTAGGGTCATGGACGCCAAGGCCCGGCTCACAGGCGCCGCCCTTTTGTGCGCCCGCCCGAGCTTGGCTGGGAGCAGCTGGAGGTCTTTCCGTCTGGTTAGCCTGCCTCTCAGGGTGCTTGTGAGAAGTGCAAGAACGGTGGAAGGCGTCAGGCACGTGGGGTCAGCGCGTCAGGCCCCTCTCGGCCCCCTTTCTCTTCCTGTTCTCACAGTGGACTCACTGTGCCCACAGCCGTCTCCCCACTGAGTCGTTCCTTCAGAAGGTAGTTACCAAGGACCCACGGTACCGGGCATTTTTCTAGGCACCACCAATGCCAGGCTGCTGGTCTCCTGCCACTTGCTCCAGAAATGAAGACCTAAAAAAACACCCACGGAGACATGGAGAGGACATTTTCAGTTACCCCAGAATTGATTACTGGGACCCACAGCTGTGGACAAGGAGATGCTAAGTAACCCACTTCCTAAAGAGATGAAAAAAGCCTGAGGGCAGACACCTTCCACGTGGTGTCATGGGAGGTGACAACTGGCCCTGCCGCCAGGAAGCCCCCTACCCTACACTCCTTGCTCTTCCCTGCTTATCTGAGAAAGCTGAGTGGTCAAGAGGAAGGAGTGAGGGTAGACAGCGTTGGGAAGTGGGTACCACCGCCGCTTCTGCCCCGCCCCCACAACCAAGCAAAGGAGGCCCCAGGAGAAGCCTCCTGAGATAGAGGACGCTGCCAAGAAGAGGAGGCTGGCCCCTCGCTCCCCAGCTGGATGCTCACTGAGCTGCAGGAACCTAGTGCCAACTGCAGCGTCTTTGGGGGAGCTTGGCATGCATCCCCTGGAGTTGGGCCTGGCTCCCTCTGGGGGGATTTGGTGGGGAGAAGCCTGCACGGCCAGCATGGGAGCAGGTGCCCCCCCAGCAGTTGCACATGACCCTCAGAGGGCTCATGGAGAGACGCATGTAGAGAGGAGTCACTGGGCTCTCCAGACAGGTCCTGAGCCAGGGGAGCTGCTTCCTCCAGGAAAGGTCAGGGGGCCCGTTCTGCTGGCAGGGCTGAAGGGGGATGTGGCTTCCCCCTGCCCCGAGGAGATGCCAGCCACGGACAAGGCCCAGCCCCAGGAGGACCAGGCACCCATCTCCACAGAGATCACAGCAGAAGGCAGCAGACCAAGAGCAGGCCTGCAACAAAAGCAGAAGCAGCCCAGCCCCGGCCCCTCTGCTCCAAGGCGCCCCAGAGAGAGGGGGGAGAGCTCTTGCTCCCCACTCCCGCCCCTTCTGGAGAGGAGCTCTGAACCAAGACAGAGTGTTGAGCTGGCCTGGGCTGAGTTTAATGACTAAGAGTGCCTGAAATGTACTGGGACCTGCCTGTCATGGAGGCCCAGCAGGCAGGGGCACTCGGCAGAGCGTGATGGAACGAAGCAATTAGAAGACAGAAGATGGTTTAGCTCTGGAGCTCGCTGAGTCCAGATTCCCCAGTAAACTGGTTCTGTGAGTAAATAAATGATGGAGATGATTTCAGACAGTGCTAAGGGCTGTGCAGACAATAAAATGGAGTTGTGACGGGTGGTCGTTTGGGTGGTGACTGGGTTGGGTGGGCAGGAAGGACTGTAAGGAAAAGGGACATTTGAGGTGAGGTCTGACAGCCACGTGACCATCTGCAGGAAGAGCCACCCGGGCAGCAAGAACAGTGAGTGCCAAGGCCCTGAGGTGTGACCCTAAGCTCAGGGTCAAGGAGCTTAGGGCGGGTGAAGATGTAGTCTGGCATGTGCTGGGGGAGGCAGGAGGAGGGGAGGGAGACGGCCACCCTGGAAGGAATTTGGGTTTTATTGCAGAGGCACAGGAAGCCAGTGGAGGACAGACATCAGAGCTTTTACAGCCTCATAGAGCCCGGCACCACTTTGGGAACCTAGGAGGGGGTTATTAGTTACTTCGCTTGCCTGAAGACCCCATTCTCGAAGAGCACACATTGACAAAATGCATGCCTGGTCTGCACGTGTTCACTCAACATTTGCTGAGCACCTACTGGGTGCCAGTCCCCGTTCTAGGAGCCGGGAACTTGTGAGTAAAACAAAAATCCCTGCCCTCACTCTGGGGGAGAGACAGGCTCAGTTAAACAGGAGGTTACCGTCTGGCAACTGGTGAGAGAGCAGAGGGTGTGCCAGGGAGGGCGGAGGCAATATGAAGCCGGGAGGTCAGGGGAGACCCCCTGAGAAGGGGACATTTAAGCAAGACTTGAGAGAGCGCAAAGCGACTGGCGCCTTCTGGGCACAGCTGGTTCCTCGGCCCCTCAGATGTGGAACGGGACGACGGTGGCTCGTCGTCCGCTTTCTTTTCCTGGCACCCAGCCCTGGGACTCAGAAGATGAGCTCGGGCTATGCATGGACCCTTGGGGGTACCGAGTTGAGCGGGTCTCAGGCCCTGCCCCAGAGCCACTTACAATCCACAGAGGAGAACGACAAGCCAGCGCCCAATTTCTGCACCCCACGGGAACCCAAGAAGCACCCTAGCAGGGGGGTCCTGACTGCCAACATTGCTCGCTTCACCCCCCGGGAGGGCAGGGAAGCCCAGGTGAGTGGGAGGGTTGGAAGACAGCGGGCGGTCCCGTTTTGGGGTGGGGTGGATGTTCAGTAAAGGGGTTCCCAGTTCAGACACGGTGCCTCTGTGACACTCGGGCACTTTCCCTGCCGAGTCCTTTGTTGGGGGTCCCACCATGGAAGGGTTCCCCATTCAGATGTGGATGGTGTGGGAGGCAGCCCTGGGGTGTCCCTGGACCCGTGGTTCACCATGACACTGATTCCTCCGTGAGAGCCAGCCGTGTCGTCTTCCGTGGCTGGGGAAGCTGCGTTGGTTGGACCATCTTCTGCGAGGAGACTCGGGGCCAGGAGGCAGCCTGCCGCAGTGTCTATGATAAAATACATTCATTTTGGTGCTAAAATATTGTGTTTTTAAAAATGGAATATTGAAGACTAAAAATTTCCTGTCTCAAACTGGGGCAGCAGTGAGTGCAGATCCAGCTGAGCCCAGGATGGGAACTGAGAATTATACTAACCCAAATCTGCTGGAGTTTTGCCCATCCTGGAGATGGAGAGAGAAGCCTTTGGTTTTGCACCTGCCTGCCCCATTTCTGCGTCCATCTCCGTGCAGGGACCCCGGCTGCATATTGGGGATGATTGAGGCTGTGCCCTTGAGGAGCCCAAGTCTGGTGGGCAGGGAGGGTTTCCAGGGGCCTGGCAGGGAAACATCTGATGCTAGCCAGCAGGGAAAGGCATTCCAGACAAAGGGAACCACATGTGCAAAGGCCCTGAGGCAGGAAGCAGGGAGTGATCTGGGGGAACTGCACGTGCAGTGTCGGGTGAGGAGCCAGGGGTGCCCAGCAGGTAAAAGGCTGGAGAGATGGATGGAGCAGGAGCGTGGCGCTTTTTGTGCACAGAGCAGAGGAGCTGGACTGTTGGCAGAAGGGAGTAGGGAGCCATTAAAGGGTTTTAACAGAAGTGACTCACCTTGACTTCTGCTTTAGAAAGATCAGCCTGGGAGGAATTGGAGGGTGGAGTGGGAGAGGAAGGCCAGGAGACCAGGTGAGAGACGTCACAGCCGGGAGCCAACAGGGGATGTGGAGACAAGGCTGTGTCCATCTCCGGCGTTAGCAAAAACTTGGAAAATGTTGTATTTTCGGCCCAACTTAGAGTTGTCTGGCTCCTCCTCTTCCTGAGAACACCAATTGATTTTTTTTTTTAATGCATTATGCTTTATTTACTTTAGAGAGAAAACAGAGAGAGTGACTTCTTTGGGTTGCAAATTGCTAGTGATGGAGCCAGGATTAAGAACTGGGTCTCACCAGCCCTCTGTGGATTTGATGATATTCATGTATACAACCCCCGTTTGCTCTGCCGCTCTGCCGGTAGACGAAGCTGATAGACATGAAGAGGACACCGGCGGAGAGCTTGTTTCCGTCCCAAAAAGGCAAGAAGACTGGGCAGGCTCATTAGGAGAAAATATTGAACAGCCAGTGTTGGAGTTTCACCTGTGATGTGAGGGGAAAATGGCATTTTTGCCAAAGCCTAATATTATGTAACTGGTTCTAGGGACAGAGGGTGGTGACTCCAGAGCGGCACATGGGGGCAGGAGACCAAGACAGCAATGACAGTGTCAGTTCCTGGAGGGCAGGGACCTCCTTCTAGGACCTCTAGAAGCAGCTGGGGGTCAGTGGAAAAAGCAGTGGCTTCTCGTTAGAAGAAAGGAATTAGAATCGTAGCTGTGTGTCCGTAGACAGGGCACTTACCCTCTCTGATTATCAGTTTCCCCATTTATTAAATGAAGATAACCACATCAACCTTACCGATTATTTTGTGTGGATTAAGATATGTAAACCCTCGTTTTACCAGGCATGGTATACAGTAAATGCCCACGGCCTCTAGATGATTTCCAAATTTTCTTAATAACTATGGCTTTTTTTGAGCATAAAAGTCATGTATACTTATTGCAAAAAAAAAAATGCAGAAACTACTGAAAAGTATAAAGAAGAAAATGGAAATTGCTCAAATCCTACCACCCAGAAATACCCACCATTAACATTCTGGTGTGTGTACTTCCTTCGTTTTTCCTCTGCATATAAAAATACATATTTTTTAAGCCAAAATGTGATAATGCCATATATGCCATTTGGAATTTTTCTGTTTTCACTCAGCAGTGTCTTGTGGACATCATTTCAAGAAATACAGTTTTCCGTGATCATTTTATTTTTTTTAAATCGTGAAAAATTTAAAACATACACAAAAATAGAGCAGCACAATGGACACTCATTCACCCCTCAGCCTGATTCAGGATTTCCACCCTTGCCCCATCCTATTCCCCCTTCCATTATTGTTACTGTTAGAATAGTTTAAACCAAATACAACCCCCCCATCAAGTGTCTCTAAACCAATCTCAAGGCCATTATCACATCTGATAAAATTAACAGTAATTCCTTAGGAGCATTTATTACTCAGTCAAGATTCAGATTCCCCCATTAGCTCCAAAAGCTTCTTTTCCAGTCGGTTGATGACATGATCATTTTTAATGACCCACTCTCTAGAGGGACACCAGGTTTCCAAGTTGTCACTCAAGCACTGAGGGCAGCATCCTTTTGGCACGTATTTGTGGACCCCTGTCCAATTATTTCTAGAGGACAAATTCCTAGAAGGGGACTTTCCAGGTCAAAGCCTACGCACTTTTTTAAGGCTTTTAATAGCATTTGACAAATTGCCCTCCAGAGAAATCGTACCAATTTACACTCCCACCAGCAGCGCCTGGCACCCCAGACAGCCTTGGGTTGTTAATGAAAGGAAATGGAAGGGAGAGAAAGCAGGTGGGGAGAAGAAGCGACGAGGAAGAGAGGCGTGGAGTGAGAGCAGCAGTGTGGCATCGTGGGCCTCCCGGCGCCCCCCGGGGCCAGCCTGCCCGAGCCTGAGGGGGGCTCGGAGAGCCAAGGGCCCTGGCCCACCAGTGACCACGCCAGATTAAGTAAGTCCTAAAGCAATGATTCAGTTGAGACGGAGAACAAAGCTGGAGCAAAGACTCTTCGATCCATTCTAATTAGGAGCTGCCTTTCCAGAGAAATCAGGAGCAGGCTGCCACGGCTGAAGGCAAAAAAGAAAAAAAAAAAAAAAAATGCAGCCCAGCTGTGCTTGAAGCTTGTCTGTTTTCCTAAAATCCCAAGAAAGAGCTCCATCGGCTGGGCTCATGGTCAGGAGACCCTGTTCCGAAGGTTGTAGAACTTGACTTGGGGCGAGGATGGCCAGCCTCAAAGGCTGTAGGACCTTCTGTTCCTGCACTTGCGAAGGGCAGCGGGACGAGGGCAGGGAAGAGACCCAAACGTGACACGTGGTAGGCACCTACCTGGCGGCCGCTGTTTTGCTGTAGCTTAAAAGCTCAGGTTTATTTCAGGTTTGAGAAGAGTGAATAGAATTAAGATACATTTGAGGCCTGGCTCTACACACAGCAGTGGAGACAGGCTGGCTCTGGCTCTCGCATCCGGGGCTGGGTTGGAGGTTGACTCTGTAGGTGGACGTCACGATGCTCTGCTGGCCCAACTCCTCCCCTTCGGTTTGTGCTGTGATGTTCACATGTCGAGCACAAGACCCAGGGAATCACAGTTGTCCAGCCTTCAGCTGACAAAGCTGTTCCCAGCACTGATACCCTGACTTAAGGACTCCAATGCGTTCACGGGGCCGAGTCCAGGGTCTCTTAGGTGCTGTATCATTTGTAAGATGGCATTTAAATTAGGAGCACGCAGGATCCAGGTCATGGTGGATTCTTGCTGTTAACAAATGGAAGTTTTCAAGCAAAGATCAAGAAACAGGCTCTGGAGCAATCTATCAGCAATTAACACATATCTCAGTCTTATTTTGTACGGCATCTCTTTGAAGTGGGTGTTTTGTACCCAACTTCACCAAAGAGAAAACTGAATCCCAGAAGGTGATGTGACTCACCGGGCCGGTAGGAGCCAGGACTTGAACCTGGGTTCCCTCCCACTCAGGCCTCTTTCTGTGACCTCGGGCTGCCTTCTGGGCATCTGTGTGCCTTTTTTGTCCCCTGCCCTTTACCTCATCACGGATTCCAACTATAGCTCCCTTTCCCAGTGGTGCTGGGGCTCAGGAGCTGAGGAGGGCATAGCAGGGCCCCCAGGAGCATCCCCGTGAGCCCCACTTGGCGCCAGGATCTCCCCAAGGCCCCTTCACGCCCCATTCCTCTCACTCAGCTTTCACAAGATCCTGGGAGGCCGAGGCAACGTTGCCATTTCACGGCTGAGGATACTGTGGGCCTATGACCTTCGTTCTGAGTGCAGCTTTCCAGGAGTGCCCACGGCTGCTTGGGGGATCTGTGACCCTCAGGAAACACCTTGAGGAAGGTTGGGTCCTTCCCAGCAACCTTCCTGCAGCACTTCCTGCTCTAACAAGCAGAAGGGGCCGCGACTCCGAGAAACCAAGTGTGGAGCTGTGTGCCCGTGCACGGTGTGGAGGCTCTGGGGTCAAAGGGCCCTGGGTTTGGATCTCCGCTCTGCTGCTTCCTCACTGAGTGACCTTGGGCAAGTCACTTCACTTCTCTGGGCCCTAACATCGCCTCCCTTGGATGGCTGCTGAGGATTCACAACACGGCAATACTTATAGAATGCTCAGCCCCTGCTGGAACCATCCCTGTTCACGCTGTCGTTATCACTGTTGCCCCGATCCTGGGTAATCCAAGCAGTTGAGTCTGCTGCCCCCCTCCCTTCATCCAAAGGAGGCCTGGGGCTGGGAGGCCTGGGTCCCCTGGGAGTGACCCCTGGGAAGTGGCCCACCGTGGCCCAGAGAAAACTGGAGAGAGGCCCAACTGGGGACCAGGAGGCTTGTGTTCAAGTCCATCTCTTCCCTCACTGAGGGCCTTTGCCTCGGGGGCCTCGGTAACGACAAGATTGGACTAACAATCCCCAAGAGTCCTGTGGTTTTAACTTCTTTGTTTCTCTGTGCGCAGCAGGCAAGCGAGAAGGGGTTAATGAACAGCTCCCGGCATAGAGGCAGTGTGTCTCAATTGACCTTGGCTTTCTGAGTATCAACCACGTGCCAGGCCCTGTCCTAGGTGCAGGATCTTCAGCACCAAACAGGAGAAGTGATGCCCTTCTCTCTGCCTCCTGGCTCATACAGTATAGTGGGGGAGAAAGACAATAAGCAAGTTAACAAATATGTATCCAGTTGTAAAAGCTGCTTGAAGGAAAAGACCAGAGCCCTCTAAACGAGACTACGAAGGAGGCTTATTTTAGATTGGGGAGGAGGTTGTCCAGCAAAAGCTTCTCTGTTGAGATATGAAGGGGTAGGAGTTGGGCAGTGAAACAGGGAAATTGTATATCAGCCAGAGGGAGCAGCATGTTCCAAGGTCCTGAGGCAGAGAGGAGCAGTAGCCTCAATCTCTTAGCAGATCTCAGCAGAGCTTCCTCCTCTGCCCTCACTCTCCCAGGGTTTCCACATGCTCTTCTCTCCCAGGTGTTGGGACTTCCAGCCCTGAGAGAGTAGCCAACACCGGATATGGGAAACAGAAGCTCAGATATGAGCCTTGAGCTAAGGTAGGGCTCCACTTCCCCTCACAGCATGGGCAGCCCTGGGGCCCCACACAGGACTGACCCAACACCAGGCTCATCCACGGCCTGCAAAATCAGAGCAGAGGCCTGTGGGAGGCCTCTGCTGAGAGACAGAGGGAGTGAGAGCCACGTGGGGCAGGAGAAGATCCAAGACCCTCAGACTGTGGCTGGGCCAGCTGGGGAGGTGCCTTCATCTACCCAAACCTCTCATCGCACGGATGGGAAGATACAGGCACAAGATGTCCCAGCGCACAGCCCTCGCGGTTCACACACCGTGTGCCTTCCCTCCTCTCCCGGCCCTCCCCGTGACGGAGCAGGGCATGCCCACTTCAGCACCGAGGAAGCGGAGGCTCAGGGAGGTGGAGTGACTTGCCCAAACCACACAGCCAGCAAGGAGGGAAGGCGATGAGCCCTGGTCAGCTCCTCCTCTGTGCTAGGCTCCTTATACCCCTCATCTCTTTTAATCCTCACGGCAGCCCTTCCAGATAGGCATGATTTTGCCCATTTTAGAGATGAGGAAACTGAGGCTTAGAGAGGCAAAGCCAATTACTCACATTCAGTCAGGGAGTAGAACCCAGACAGAACCTGTGCTCTTTTGGTCATTAAGAAGACACCCAGGTGGGCAAGTATGTACCCAGGAAGGACATGGCAGCAAAACCCACATAATAAAAACCCCATGAACTTTGGTAGCCAGAACCCCCAGCTGGGGGCCCGAGAAAGTCCCCCCCAGGAAGGATGGAGGCAAGGGTTATGAAGTGGTGGGGAGGGGCGGGTGATAGCCCAAGGTGACACTTACTGAAGGCCAGGCACACAGTGGGCCTACTGCAAACGTGAGTTCCCTTGACCACCTCCTTGGGGACCCTGGTGCAGATCCTGCCACCACCGCAAACCACCCAGTGGGGGGCTCATTGTGCAGTCAGGGGCTCCCCGAGGCATCTGCAGGTGGGCCTGTGCCCCTCACCACTCTCTTGGCAGCCTGCCACCCTCCAGTCCTATGTCGGCTGCAGCAGAGCCCCTGGGATCCATATCCCGCACAGCCAGTTCTACTGGACGCCTGGGCCATGTCATGTCACACCTCGCCGTGCCGCGCGGTGCCCTGGCCAGCCGAGCTCACCGACCCCTCCAGGACAGCAGCAAGGGCAGTGGAGCCCAGCGGAGGCCGAGGAGGGGAAGACGGGGCCGGCAGACCCTCCTGACCCCATTCGGACCGCACTCACTTCCAAGAGCATCTGCTCAGGCAGGCGCGGGCTGCACGGGGCACTGGGGCAGAAAGAGCCGGCGCCTGGCCAGCCACGTGCTCGCCTCTGGGGCCTGCCTGGTGAGGAGGCCCGGCTGGCCTTCCCTCTGCGGCTGCCAGCCCGGGCTGGGCGGCAGGGCGTGCCGGGCTCCAGGCACAGATCCTCCCTGACAGAGGTCCCGGCGGGGGGCAGCAGGGGGACTCTGTGACCTAAGACGGGGGACAGGGACGTGGGGAGGGGAGGGGCTGAGGCACCAAGTGTGTGTTCCCCCTTGAGAGGTGAACACTGCGGGCTGGGTGCAGGGGACAGAGGCCCTCTGATGCCTGGATGCTCCCTGGCCTTCATGGCACCCCCACAGCTCCAGAGACCAATGAGTGAGCTCAGTGCCCCTGCCCTGGCTGGTCCCCAGGGCCCCTCAAATGACTGCCAAAGCCCCCAACCACCCCCTTGCATCTGCTCAAGCCCCTCTAATCCAGGTTTGCCTGGGTCACCACAGTGACGCTGTCCCAACATCAATCAGAACAGGTCACCCTGTCTGCATAAAGCCCTTCAAAGGCCTCCTGTGCCCCTTAGTTAATGACCCAAATCCTTGTCCTGGTCTGCACACACACCTCGCCAGCCGCATCTTGTCCCATCTCACACGCACACACAGGCACACACGGGTACACACATGGGCACACATGCATAACGGGCGCGTACATGGGCACACACATGGACACACACGGACATACGTGGGCACACATTGTTGGTGCTTTAGTTTCAAAGACCTTACAGATCTGTGTTTACTTAATGCCTTTGTGCCTCAGTTCCCTCCTCTAGTGAATGGGATACTCGATAGTGTCTTCATTTTGGTTACTGCAAAAACAGACCCTGAGACGTGTTCAGGAGCGAGTCGTTATTTCAGAGGTGATCCCAGACGCACAGTGGGGGAGTGGAAGTGAGGCAGGGAGGGAGGAAAGCCAAGGAAGCGTGCACTGATGGGGGTACCTCTGTGGGCAACAGGGCCTCCATATTATCGGGAGTCCTCTGAGAGCCTGTGTCAGGAGTGCCTCAGAATCGCCCACCAAGGGCGAGGAAGCTGGGATCTTGATCCTCCAATTCCCACAGTCACTGGGGAGGGCGGACGCCCGCATGTCCAGCCTGCCCCTTGCAGGCTCACAGAGCGACACAGGGAGCTGTCAGCAAGTACGAGGACTGTCCTCAGGGGACCTCTGGGCTGGGCTGAAGGAACATGGGCAGGATGTTAACAGCTTGTTAACGGTGAGTATCTCTCTTGTGCAAATTACCTGACGTAAGACCTGTAAAGTGCTTAATACAGTGTCTGGCACATCATAAGTACTCAGTCTGACCCGTAATAATGATAACGTCATTATTGTTGGTGTCAGGACTGACGTTATGCTCTCTCTGACCTCAGGGCCTTTACCCAGGCTGTTCCCCCTGCCTGGCATACTCTCCTCTGCCCATCCTCCCTCCACCTGGTTCATGTCTGCGTTTGCTTCAGGTCGCAGCCCAAACGTCACCTCCTCAGGGAAGCATTCCTTGAATCACTGGATTAGATCATCTCTCTCTCAGCTGTGCTCAGAACACCTACTCGGCCCCTTTCTTTCAGAGCATTGAATCACCGTTGTCATTTTAAATTTATTTGCACAATTGTTTGTGATGCTCTGCTCATTGCTAGTCTCTCCCCTGGCCTGCAAGCTCCCTGAGGGCACAGGCTGGGTCTGTTTTGTTCACAAAGAGATGCCCAGGGCCTAGCACAGTGTCACCCCGCAGGAAGCACCTGGAAAGAAACTGGGGGAGTAGAGAGAGGAATGTGAGGGTGAGCGGGGAACCAGCACAGAGTGAGTAAAACACAGTGATGTCAATGCTGGACCAGAGGTATTTACGAAGAGCTCCGGGAGCACAGGGGAGAGACCAATTCATTCCTTTCTTCAGTAACTACTTCTAGAATACCTATTCTGTGCTGAGCAGGGGCCAGGCAGTAGTAAGCAGGATGGGCCTGGTCTTGGTGCTCCAGGAGCTTCCCGTCCCGTGGGGGCATTGGTGCAGGGAGCATGGAGGCGAAGAGACTCAAGCCAAGGAGAAGAGGTGTGGAGAGACAAGGCCATCACCAGCCCCTGCCCACCTGGTTTCTCCTTCCCTCTGAGCACCAGGAAGACTATGTTTCCCAGCATCCCTGCAGCTTGGTGGGATCATGTGACTAGCTGTCACCAGTGGAACATGGGAGGAAGTTCTCTGGCGGTAGGACTGAGTACTAATTAAGGAACTGACAGCACATGCCCAGATGGATTTCAGAATTGCTATGGACCAGTGACTGCTGTGTGCCTCCTGCATCCCCCCACCCCATAGTGGGAGTGTCCATGGTGCTTATCCTATGCCTCTCCACTACTGTTTGCTGGGCATGTGGGAGAGGGCAGGGAACTTGTTTCTTTAGCTCATGGATCTCCCTGTTGAGAGGAGTGGTGCTCAAGGAGCTGTACCCAAGGAAAGCCACCTAACACATCCCTACCTGCACGTGATGGAGATGACAAGACCCTGGACTTTGAGCTGATGCCATGAAGAGAGGTCTCAGGGGAGGGAAATGAACATATTTGATATGTGGAGGTGTATGTTAGTTTGCTAGGGTTGCCATAACAATGTCACAGGATGAGGGGCTTGAACAACAGAAAGTTACTTCCTCACATTTCTGGAAGCTGGAAGTCCAAGATCAAGGTGTAGGCGGGGTTTGTTTGTTTCCTCTGAGGACCTGGAAGGACCCATTCCAGGCCTCTCTCCTTGGCCTGTAGGGGGCCGTCTTTTTGCTGTGTGTCTTCGCATCATCTTCCTGCTGTGTATACCTGTGTCCAAATTTCTGCTATTAAAAGGATACTAGTCAAGTCGTATTCGATTAGGACCCACCCTAATGGCCTCATTTTAACTTAGTCACTTCTCTAAAGACCCTATCTCCAAACACAGTCACATTCTGAGGTCCCGGGGGTTAGGACTTCCACATAGGAATCTGCAGGGGGCCAGGGGAGATACAGCATAATGGGGGAAGGGGGGCTGTGAGTCCTTGTGAATCATTCTGGCCAGAGGGCAAACTATGGCAGATTGTATGTTCCAAAGATGCATTCACATAGTCTTCTTACAAGTCACCTCCTAAGTCCGTGTCAAGAGGTGGGGTCTACATCCCTTCCCCATAAAGCTGGATGGACTTTTGTGACTGCCTTAGACTATAACACTACATAGAGAACAACAGAGATAGACAACAACTCAATAGAGAACAACAGAGGTGACTTCTGAAGATGGGTCATAAAAGACAAAACAGCATCTTAGTACCCAGTGACCACGCTGTGAGGAAGCCAAAGCCACACGACAAGGCCATGGATAAGCGTTCTGGCTGCCGGCTGCAGATGAGGTCCCAGCCACCAGACATACGACAGAGAAGGCCATCACAGGACTCCAGCCCCAACCCCAGGAGACTCCGGGTGGGAACTACAGAGCTGAGCCCAGTTACCTCCAGAACCATGAGAATAAAAACAATAATAAATGATGGTTGTTATTTGACACCCTGCCATTAAATTTGGGACGGTTTGCAATGCAACAAAAATAGCTGATGCACCGGGGGGTGAATAAGAAAATAAGAGCAGAAGAGCAGGCAAAGATGGGAGGAAGGAAGACGAGGGAAGAAGGAACTAGAAGGGCCACAGGGCAGGGGTTGTGTGTGTTTGCTCACTGAAGAGGACTGGCATCTAGAAGAATACTTGTTGACTAGTGAATAAATGAAAGAAGGGGAGAGGAAAAGATGTAATTTTGATTGCACTGAGCTTTTGTAATGCACATTTGGAGGCAAAATCCAGGATGGACCCAGGAGAGACTACAAATTCCCCAGCAGAACCCTTGGCTGCACAAGATCCTCCGCGTGAAGGTGGAAGGAGAGAGAAACCTAGTCCACGGGTCTGACCAGGGCCTCGGAGGGAAACCGGGAGCAGGACTCCCAGGACTGATGTCGCTGAGCAGGACGGAGCAGGCGTGAAGTCTGGGAAAGACCCTGGGGAGGAGCCAGGCTCTGCGGGCTGGACACGCCCGGTGTGGGACCCCAGCACCGTCCAGCCTTCAGAGGCTGGTCCAGTCGCTGCCCAAGGGCCCCGGCAGCCCTCGAACCCGCCTAAACTTGCTTTGTGTCCTGCCAACCAACCCTTCCTTTCCACCCTCCAGCCTTTGGGTTTGGTACAATCTTGTTCTGTTTCACGTTCTCTGTTTCTATTTTCAGCCAGCAGCCCACCCCGATTTCCCGATGGTCTGTTTCATCTGCTTGTCATTCCTTCTGTCTCCTTCATCACAGCCTTCCCCTTTTACCAATTTCTCCCAGGACCGTCTTTCCTTCTCTGTCCCCGTCCACTTACAGTTCTTTCTAAGGCTTCCATTTGTTCTTTGTAGAATGGTGGTCTCTCTAACTGTGTGATCTCCCCTGAATCTGTTGCTAACGCTTCTTCTCGTCCCTGTTTTGGTCTCGTCCTCGCCCCTTTCACCCCCATCCTTCTCATCTCATCCACCCCCACCCCTTCAAACTCGTGTCTGCCTCACTGTCTCCCCTCCCAGCTCCTCCCTGCACCTCCTCCTCTTCAGCGCCTCTCTTCCTCAAACTGGGTTGTGAACACTGCCCGCCTCGGAGCAGGACACGCTGTAAAGCTGAGGTTCCCAGAGGGCCGGGTTGGGAGCATTTTATTTTTACAACGTCCTTGGATGGATCGAGGTGTCTGAGCAGGGTGGGGTTGCATGCTGGGTGGGAGGGGACCAAGACGGCGAATAGCACTCGCCACTAATATAGGTCAGTTGCTGAGCAGCATCCCAGGGGTCCCAGTGGGAAGAGAACCTGGTCATCTGGGGCCGGCTCTGCAGGGGTGGCCGTGGTGCCATCTTGGGAAGCTGCGAGGAGGGGACTTGGGAGGTGGGAAAGGATGGGTGGGCTGCTCTTCTGGAACCAGAGCGGGCTTCTCTTGCTTCTCCTTGGGGCCAGTGAGCGCAGGAGGGCCCTCTCTAGGGTGCTTCTTCAGAGAGGATCCTGGGACCGCTCCCTGATGGCTGGTGGCTGGAGGACGCAGCCTGATCTCATAGAAAGTGCAGAGCACTGCATCTTGTGCCCGTCTCTACCACTGTGCTCTTGGGCTAACTGCCTAATTTCTCTGGTCCTCAGCGTCCTCGTCTGCAA
Organism: Diceros bicornis minor; assembly: GCF_020826845.1. Lineage (NCBI taxonomy): Eukaryota > Metazoa > Chordata > Mammalia > Perissodactyla > Rhinocerotidae > Diceros > Diceros bicornis. The sequence goes on from NC_080764.1 coordinate 12,911,341, forward strand.
AACGAGAGAAATGTCACCCACAGAGGGATTGAGGACATTGGTAAAATAGGGAAGGGACAGCATTTAAAAAAATACCCTCACCGTGCCCGGTGCTTCTGTACCTTATCATATCAAACCTTCCAACCCGCGGCCTCAGTTACTCCCATCTTACAAATGAAGAAATCGAGGCCTAAATGTCGTGAGGGTAAATGAGATCAGAGATGTGAAAAGAGCTCTAGAAGCACTGGTTAACAACTGCATCTGGGCCAGATTCCTCCTCCTCAGCTCTCCCTAGCACAGGACTGGAACGGCAGTTTCGGGCTTCCTGGGGAAACAGCAGGAAGCATCTTCATTCATTCATTCAACTGAAAGTGTTGAGTGTCCGTTCTGTGCCAGGCACTGTGCTGGGGACAGGGACGTGATGGTGGGCAGAGCAGACAAGGTGCCTGTCCTCATGGAGCTCACATTCTAGGAAGGAGACAGACATGAAAACAAAATAAAACAAGACCACACACACAAGTAAAAATGCAATGGTAGATTGTTCATAGTGAAGGAAGCCTAAAGAGTGTTGCAAGAGAGAAAAACCAGGGAACATAATTTAGATAGAGGAGGCTGAAAGGAGCATCCCTGAGAGAGTAGAGTTTCTGTTGCAATCTGAAGGAGGAGCAGGTGTTGTCCAGGCAAAGAGCGTGAGAAAAGCATGTTCCAAATAGAAGGGTGAGCATGTGCAAAGGCCCTGGGGCAGGAAGGAACTGAAAAGTGTCCAGAGGGCTAAAGAGAGAGAGCTAAAGTCAGCGGCAGGGGCAAGAAGTGGGTCCTGGGGAGACAGGCAGAGCCAGGTCACACAGGGTACTGGGAGTATATGTGAACCCATTTAAAGATTTTAAGAAAAGACATGATATGAACTGATTTCTGTTTCAAAAAAATCCCTCTGGCTGCTGTGCAGGGAAGAGGCTATATGGGAAGGAGCAAGAGTAAACAGGAGAAGACCCCTAAGAAACATCTACGCAGGAGATGACAGCAGCTTAAATAAGGAAGATGCTCCGACCTTCACAGTTTGTGAAGCGCTCTCACTTACCCCGGGAGATCAGCATGACTGCACGCATTTGACGGATGAGAAAACTGAGTCTACAAGAGGTTGAAATGGCTTGTACAGTTACTCATCCAGTAATTGCTGGACTCTGGATTGCGAGCCCGGGTGTTTCTGTTCCCAGTCCGTGCCTCTTTCCCTTCTTCTTATGGTCCTAGGAGAGTTAAAGATGTGGTTCAAGGGAGAGTTCAAAAATAAGCCATTGGGCCTTTGGAACAATCTTTGGGCAACCTCCTTGTCATTGTGCTTCTATTGAAAGTTTCAAATGTTAAGCTTTCTAATTCTTGGTTTCTTCATCTGTCAGAGAGAGAGGGTGACCCGCCCCTCCTTCTAGGGCTGAGAATTAAATGATGGTGGATGTGAGCATTTAGGAGAATGTCTGGCACACAGTAGATGCTCATTCAGAGTCAGCTCTCCTTTCCTTTGAAGAGGACCGAGGGTCCCGCCTGTCTGGCTCCATGAGCTGCTGACATATGCCCACTGTCAGGCCATTGACCGTGGGTGATGGATTTGACACAGGCTCTGAGCACCAGCCGGAAGGCTGAGTCTGTTCTCTGGGTGAATCCCCATGTGCTGGCCACGAGTTTATGGAGAAGGAGCAGGTCACACAGCTGCCCTCTGGCCAGGACGTCCCTGCACAGTCCCCAGCAGCAAGCCACCCATGGCTGGTCCCTGCTTCCATCTCCTTCCAACCACGTGCCCGACTCCTGGGTTCAGCTGACTGGCAGGTCTCTCCTGGGCCTGAGAAATGTGAGGATGTGAGAGTAGGAAGCCTGTCCCTGCCCACAGAGGACTTCCTGATTAGCACACAGAGAGTCCACGCTTTCCTGGAGCCCCACAGCAGGGTCTAAAGGTGGGCGGCATGTTCCTCTCTGGATAGACAGAGAAAAGGACGCTCAGCGAGGCAGGGTGACTGTCCCCTGGTGGCGGGGACAGTAAGTGGACAGGCTGGATCAGGGACTCCGAGCCGCCTGACTGGCCCTGTGCTCGAGAAGGGAAGAGGGGTCAAAACATTGGGTGCTACCCAGAACTCAAACGATTTAGGTCTGAAAGCGTCCACTGTGGTCAGTGACACAGAGGTCGCTGCTGTCCTGGCTGAGAGCAGGTGAGTGGAGGGACGGAAAGTGAGTCTGAGCGGAGACGATCGCTGAAGGCCTGGCTGAAGGCGCTAGCTGCGGAGAGACACAGAGCCGTGGGAGGGTTTGGGGGCTTTTGTTAAGAGAACAGCGACTGGGGCATGTTCATACACCGGCGAGGAAGAGCCAGTAGCAGAAGGAGAGGGAGGGGGTCGAGACGCCGGGCTTGGTTTCCGCTGCCTCTGAGCCTTTCATCCCAGGCTGCCTCAAACCCTATTTGAAAACAGAGTATAAATAAATGATCAAATAATAAGACTTTGTTCATTCCCCACCAGCCGGCGACCTTGAAAGGGTCTTTGGAACAGTCTTTGTTTTCTCCTGGCTTGTGTCAGATTTGCTTTGTCGTCTACAACAAACAAACACTGACTGGGCAACCGCCACGTGCCAGGCCCCGGGGCAGCTCAGGACGCAGAGCCAGAGCCCGGCCTCCGCCCTCAAGGAGCTCACAGTCTGATGGTGCGATGGACGTGGAGACGGGTCCCAGTGAGACAATGGGTCCTGTGCACTAAGAAATGCACACCAGGTACAGAAGTCACCCAGAGGAAAGAAGGAATCTCTCAGGGTGGAGGATGGTAAGAGTATCAGGGAGGACCTCAGGGAAGAGGCAACATCTAACCAGGGCTTTGAATGACACCCAGGAGTCCACCGGGCAGAAAGAGGCACAGTGCGTCCAAAGGCCCTGAGGTATGACAGAGCAGGGGCCTACAAGGACTTTGACATTGGTGGACCCTAAAAGGTGAGAACAAGATTAGAATAAGATGAGCCTGTAAGTGGGGGCAGGGGCCAGGTCAGCAACCTGCCTTGCAGGATCACTATGTTCCTTGGGGATTTTAACAACACCTGTGCTGTGGAACGAACTGATGCCCTCTTGTCCCCAATTTCAGGGAGAAAGTTGAGGATCTGAAGAAAGCTATTAGAGACTCATTCATAGAGTGTCCACTGTGTGCCAAGCAATGTTCTAGAAGCTTGTGACATGCGGGTGAGCGAAACAGGCGAAGAGCTTCACCCCTGAGGCACCAACATAGTGGTGTCAGGAGTCAGACCATAAACAGCAATCCTAATCCTCCTTAAGTAAATTGTATAAAATGTCAGAAGGTGATACTTGCTATGAAACAAAGGAGAAGTAGGACAGGGGGTGGGGGACCAGGAATTTGGGATGTGGGTGATACCATCTTAGTGTGGTCAGGGAGGAAGGAGCAGAGGCTGAAAGGAGGTGAAGGAGTGAGCTGTGTGTATATCCGGGGCAAGAGGGAGCAGCCAGTGCAAAGGCCCTGCGGCAGGAGTGTGCCTGGTGTGCTGCAGGATGGCAAGGTGACCAGTGTGGCTGAGCAGACTGGGCAGCAGAGAGCTGCCAAGTCAGGGAGGGCCCTGGAGGCCACTTTAAACTTTTGACTTTTCCCAGGACTGAAATGGGGAGTCACCACCCAGGCTCAGGCAGAGAGGTGACGTGGTCTGACTTACGTCTTGAAAGCATCGTTCCAGCTACTGCGTTGGGAATGGATGGAGGTGGAGGCAGGATAGGAACAGGGAGACCAATTAGGAAGACAATGAGATAATCCCAACAAGAGAGGATGGTGCTTCAAACCAGGGTGAAGGCCGAGAGAAATGACTGATTCCGAATATAGGGTTTCCTAACGGGTTAGATGTGGGGTGTAAGAGAAAGGAGCCAACGATGGCTCCAGGGCTGTTGGACTGAGCACGAGAAGGACGGAGTCCCCCGTGACCACGGTGGAGGAAGCTGCGGGAGAAGCGTCGGGGTGGAGGAGACCAAGGGTTTGGATGTACGGGGTTTGAGGTGTCGAGCAGACATCCGAGGGAGGTGAGAAGGCTGTCGGAGGTGAGAGTCTGGAGTGCAGGAGAGCGCTCTGCGTAGGGGTAGAAATCCGGAGTCACCTCTTAGAGAGAGCATCTGTGGGGATAACACCAATTTGTCCCCGAGAATCCAGACACAGCCCAGGGAGGGGGTGAGGTCCCCTGTAGTATCGCGGATCCAGGATTATTTTTACAAGGAGCAGGGTCAAAGCCATATTAATAGGAGGAGTGCGTGGGTTTCTCATGTAAATCAAACTGCTGTCTCAAGAAGAATCCAATACTTTTGTGTTTGCCTTGACGTAAGTCAGGAGAAACCAGCCACAGCCACTGCTGAAGGAGAGACACCCATGGAACCCCAGCACCTTCCGCGTTTCCCCAGCAACATCCCTCAGACTCGGCTTACTCATCCATAAAATGGGCATAAGCTTGCCCATAAGCATTCTGGGAAGAGTGCCCGTGATGGTGTATGTTGCTGTTGCTTTTATGTTTAGGGTTGTCCTTACTATCCTAAGGGGCCTGGCAAGGAGTAGGTGCTTAGAACAATAATGATCGTCACTCTTAATAACGATGCTGAAGATGACGTCAGTGACGAGGAGAATGGTGGGTGCAGCCTTCCCGGCTGAGGTGCCTCTGCCTGTTGGTGAGAGCCTGCAGGACTGTGGACAAGATGCTCAGCCCCAGCCGGGGCCCCCGGAACACAGCACAGGCAGCAGCGGGGCCGTCTTCCCACTAACACAGCCCCCCACAATGACTGAGCCCGCTGCCACCCCGTAATGTGGTCAATTAGTGCCAGCTGTGGTGAGCAGCCACCTGATGCGACACGAGCATCTGCCCAGTAGGAACTGAACCAAGACCTGTCAGCTCAGGCTGCGTGAGGGTCACCACAGCCCCGAGGCCTGGGAGGGCTAGACGTGGCCACACGCCCCCGCCTGGACCCCGACGTGGACCAGAGGCCCCGAGGAGAACAGTGATCATCATGGAAGGGGGCGTTTGTTGTGTGCCAGCCTGCACCAGGGCCCGTTCAGAACGCTTCATATGTGATAAATCAGCGAGACACAGAATAGAGGGGTTCCCGTCAGGCGGAGAGCAGGACCCCCAACACCATGCTTAGGATACTGGGGGGATTATTTGACTGCAAACGATGGAGACCAACTGCAGCTGAGTAGAGCAAAGAAAATGGGGGATGGAGAGGTCTGCGTGGAAGGCTGTTGGCTAGTTCGCTGAACCGATGGGCCAGCTGGAGAACTAGGTCTGCAGGAACCACAGCGGTTCCGGGATCTGGAAGCCCGAGCAACTCAACAATTCATCAGACCTGTGCAGGCGTGAATGTACGCCAACCGTGCTTTAGCATTTGTCTGTTGCTTTGAGGGGCAAGGGGGGCCGTTTGTCACTGCATCTCTCTGTTCTAGACTCAAGGGTCCAATAAAGCTGAGTTTGGGTCATGCGTCTAAAGGAGGGCAGGCCATCTGAATTGATGGTGCCCCCAAGACTGTACCCAATGGGGAAGAGGTGATTGCCCCCCAAAAAATCAGGGTGCTGTGACAAGAGAATCAGGAATCCACTCTGGGTGGCCCCAAACAACCTATGCCCATCACTCTGGGCTTTGAAGACGGGCAGACCTGGATTCAAATCTGGGGTCTGCTGCGTGCTGCCCGTGGCCTCTTGGGCAAGACATCTTATGTCTGAGCCTGGGTCTCCTCGCCTGTAAAATGGGGATAATAAACCTGCTGTGAGGGCCTGAGAAGCATCAACAGACAGTGTTTATAGAGCACCTGACAGTGCACGGCGCAGTCTGGGCTCAGGAAACAGGGCGGTGTGTAACAGGATGCGTGAGGTCCGGGGCTTCCCTCACTCCACCTCCCTCCGAAGGGGCTCCAAAGGTCCGCTGCGGAGAACAAAGTGATGAAATCCTCCAGGGCCATCCCAAAGAAGCTCTGAATCTTGGAGCCCTAGGATCTCCCATGGCCCCAGGGGCAGGAGACCCCAGCCTGGTAGGACAGCATTTACCGGTGGGAGACACGCGCGAGAAGTCGGGGAGGAGGACCTGGTGCACGTCCAGCTGCCTTTCTATGAGACCGGGAGTGCCGGAACCGCCTCACTGCCCCCTCCCTACGTGAGCAAGCCCGCTCTGAGCGTTCTGAGTCCTTGAACCTGCAGTGCATCCCCTGCTGCCAGGTTAGACTCTCCCAGGGTGCGTGGAGAAAGGGATAGAGGAGACGGCAGGACAGAGAGGAGAGCCCACCGCTGGGTGTGGCAAGGACCTGTGGGTTGAGCGGACATCAAAGTAGGCGGTGAGGACTTAAGTCAACATCCTACCACTCCCAAGATCGGGGCCCTGGGGGTCAGCACCATGAGGCGGACCCCACTTGCCCGTGAGAACTGAGAGAAGGGGGGCAGTTGAGCCTGAGCTGCATCCACCAACACCTCGTGCTTAGAGACCCCACCCTCGGGCGCCAGCCTCACAGACGGAGCAACGGCTACTGTGTGTTGGACAGAAACACAGGCAAAGCCATGGGTGGGGGGCGGGATGCAGCCAACTCGCCGTCTCTGACACGGGCTGTCTGCAGAGGGGGCGGCAAGTGTGAGCCACGCAGGCGGGCACACCCCCTCGCTGGATGCAGTCGCATGAGGAGGCGACTTTCTCCTGGGCCCAACTCCGAGGATGCACATACACGAGCACATACACACACGTGTGCACACACACGCGCACGCACACACATATGCACACACGCAACCCCAGAGGGGATCTCCAAGTTTCACACGAAACTGACATTTTTAAAGGAACAAGATTGAGTCTTCATAACCAAAATGAAATTGTTCTTTTTAATAACTGAAAGTGATTGGAAAGCTGTGGAGTCGTCCTGAGGTGTCCTGAAGGAAACCAGCTGCCCAGCAAGAAGGATGAAGCTCAGCAGAGCACAGTGGGAGCAGTCATTAGGAAAAATAAAATATAACATCACCTTTTCCTGTTTACCTCGCGCGGCCAGGCTCCTTGTGCAAACCGGCTTCATTAATTACCATTATCGCCCCGTTTCAGGCTGGGCGGCTTGCTTGTGGCCCTCCCAGTCCACAGAGGAAGCCTCTATTAACTTGAGAAATTGATGGATAAACCAAAAAATTGGCGAGTTGGAGGCTTTCTCGCTGCAGCCTAGTTGCTTTCACATCACAGGCTGAGTCTGCAGAGACGTTCACCTGGCTGAAGGGTCTAAAGAAACCTCTATAACCATGCAGGGTGCAATAATGCTCTCCTCCTTACACTATAATGTCGTTCCTCCCCTGTTCCTGGGCGTTCCCATTTCCTCCCAAGTTAAGATGGAGTACGAGAAGGAGCTGGGGATTTGGAGGTGGCCGATCCGGATTGGAGGCCCGGGTCTGCCATTTACTAGCTGTGTGACCTGAGACAAGTCGCTGTCCCTCTCTGATCCCTGAGTCCTCACCTGCACCATGATCATAATGCCCAGCTCAGTGAGAGGGCAGATGAGAGAAGCTGTGTAGGAAAGCCCCCTGTCCACTGTAACCCACTAGACATGTGAGTTATTACCTCTAGAAACACGTTTGTGACCCCAGCTTACCCTCCACTAGAAATCAGATCTGATACCGTAAAAATTGACTCTTTCACTCATTCAAGACCAACGGAGGCAGCTGAGAGATTTTATCCCCACCTTCTAGAGAGATAGGAAATTCCACTCTGCCCTCATAAAAGAAGCTTCCAGATGTTTTTATTTTACGAGCCTCTATTTCATGCCCTGCTCCTACCAGCTGTTTATACACTGTGCTCGGGGGAGCCCTGTGATGATAAGTACCGTCACCCCCACTTCACAGATGAGGCTCACCAGAGTTGCTCCACGACAGCAGCGCTGGGATTCGAGCCCAGATCTGTCCACCCCAAGCCCAGGAGCACTCCCTCACCTCCCCAGTCCGGCTCCAGATCTAACCGAGGCCTCCACCAGCCTGGCCTTCTCTCTCTGGGAGGCACTCTGCCCGAAGGACGTGCTGCTCAGGCGTTCCCTCTGATTACCGCAGGATGAGACTTCCTTGTTCACTGGGCCTCCAGCCGTGAATCAAGTCTTGTCTTTTCTTTCCTCTGCTACCAGCCCTTGAGTTTCCGATTTCGCCATTAGCTCATTGAACGGTGGCAGCGTTCGGAGCCTCATTCAGGGAGACTCCATCTTCTGCAGGACGCAGAGGGAGAGCCAGGAGGCAGAGCCCAGGGACGGGGGTAGAGTCAGAAGGGACCACCCCTCAAGGGACCACCACTCCCCCGGGGCCACCACAGAGGCAGGGCCTGGGGCTGAAGTGTGACTCCCTGGGCTCTACACTCTCCCCTGTAAGTCGAGGGTCAGCAACCCTAACCCCCAGCAGGTGCTTTGTGAAGTGTAAACTGTAAAGCACTAGGTATGGGAGGGGTAGTTATGTAGGGTGCAGAATAAAGGCCTCTGTAAGCTGTGACATGCTACACCCATGCTAGGCATCACTGCTTTTGCAGACACCAGGGAGTTCCTGGGTTGTGACTCCCGTGATGTCAAGAACATGCCCCCTGGTGGACGAGTCACCGGGCCTGCAAGGCAAGACAAAGAGGGAATGGGACTGTTCTCTCCTTCAGGTCAAAGACACCAAGCAGTGTCTTTGGGGTGACTTGCAGCCCCAATTGTGAGGGTTGTTATTAAACGAGATAATAATGATGACTGTGATTACCACGCATTATGCTAAATGCCTCATACACTTTATCTCATTCTATCCCTACAACAACACCAGCATCAATTCCGCCAACACCACCAACAATTCCAGCATCTCCTCCATTTGACAGATGAGCAAACTGAGACCTGGGAAGTGAGGCGACTTTGCCAAGGTCACACAGCTGGGGCGTGGGGATCCCAGGACTCAGACCGGCCCAGCGGACTCTCAGGGAGCCCTCTCAGCCTCTAGCTGGTCTGGGGAGCATGGAGCATTGATCCAGCCCGGCGGGAGACCCGGGCATGTGGCTTCTCCAGACTTGCTGCCACCACCACCCTTGGTCAGGTGGGGCAGGCCCAGGGCCCGAGGGACTCAGCCACGCAGAGTTGTGCTGGCCCCAGCCAGGGGCGAAAGCCAGACACCTGCCTCCGGAGGCCAGTGACCCTCACAACGTGCTTGGGGTAGACTGGAAGCAAAGGTGGACCTCCGGGTCCCAGGACCTCTGGTGCATTTAACAAACCATTTGTCTGACCCTTGGAAAACCAAAGCCTATTTGTGTCAGGCGTTGTCAGAAATAGCCACCCTCCCGTTATCTGACACCAGTGTGGCTTTTGACAGTCCCCACAGGCTCGCCAACACCAACGTGTCCTAGGACCCAGCCTGGAGAGCCAAAAGCTCCCTGAACTGGGGTTAGAAGGACCTGGACTCTTCTCCAAGACCTACTAACTCCTACTTGCTGTGTGCCGTTGGATGAGTGCTGGGCCTCTCTGGGCCTCAGTTTCCTCATCTGTAAATGAAGCGGTAGACTCCCCTGTCTTCCGAGGTGCCTGCCCGCTCTGGCTTTCGGGGAGCCCCGTGAGTCGCACGTCCCAGGACTGCGGGACTGATTGAGTGCAGGCCCACGTATTAATTAAGAATATGTGTATTTGTTAAGCACCCACTCTGAGTCGGCTCCTGTACCCGCAGAGCCTCAGATGATCCTCAGTTCAACCCTATGAAGGAGAAATAGAAGCATCCCATCTTGCAGAGAGGAAAGTTGAGGTTTCCAGGTGTGAAGTCATTTGCTTTTTGTCTCACAGCCAGAGTTCACACCCAGGCTCCCGGTCTGCGCTCCTTCCATTAAACTCTGCCGCCTCCCCGCCAGTATGGGGAGCGGAGAATGGATAGCAAGAGCCGCTTCTCCCTCCGTGCGGCATCCTGTGAGGTGCTACAGTCATTGCTCCCATTTCACAGAGCAGGACACTGAGGCACAGAGAGGTACCCACAGTCACATGGGGTATAAACCTCCACCATCTGGCCACAGAGCCTGTGAGCTTCACCGCAGGGCCACGCTGTGGTCCCCACCTCAACGCCCTCAGAAGATGCGGGGAGGGAGACAGCAGGAAGCACACAGGTACCAGGCAGTACCATTAGGTACGACAGACGGCTGCTGCTGAGGCCAAGAGGATCCAAAAAGGGGCCCTCATGCCAGACCAGGACAGCAGGAGGCTTCCTGGAGGAGTGGAGTCGTGGAGGATGAACAGAATTAGCAAGGCAGAGGAGGAGGGAAGAGGTCCCCGCATCACGCGTGTCGGGGGACAGTATATGGCTCAAGCACAGGACGTCAGTTTTGAAAAGCTGACTCTGCTTCCCCTGGGGGTGGGCTGGAGACCAACCACGGGGCTACGGCAGCCAGCAAGGTGGGGGATGCCTGCAGCAGACAGGGGCAGCGGGATGGAGAGGAAGTTGCACATTTGGGAGACGTTAAGGGTGCCCCACATGCTTCAATAAAAGGAGCTCTGTGGTCACATGAGACTGGACACCTGTATTCCGCATCCCTCTCTCAGCGAGCCTCCAGGCACACAGGCACAGGCAAGGCTCAACATCCCGCGGCCGTGGAACCTGTTGAGTGCCCTTTAATGCAGGTCCCCAAACGCCATTTGCCACAGAACTCTTGTGTTGTCATTTTAATTTTGACCTCCTAGTTAACATCCAGTGGAACTAATGTTCCATAAAATTTACTGTGAGGAAGTGAATCCTGGGAATGGACTGATGGAGCAGAGTGAACACGTGGTTCTACAGCATGCGCCCGGCACACAGTAGGTGCTTAGTGAATGTTTGTCGGATGGACCGGTGGGCACAGGTGAAGTCAGTGGGCACCTGCTGGTAGGGCTCAGGGCTCTACGAGAGCCTCCTGCCACCTCCTCCCTCCTCCACCCCAGACCTTTCACACCACGGGCATTTGTGCCCTTCTACGTGCCAGGCACCTTGTCACATGCTTTCCTTACAATATCCTCTCGCATTCACACCACAACCCTATGAAGGTAAGAAACTCGCCCATGGTCACTCAACCAAAAAGTGACAGAGCTCGACTTCTGATCCAAATTTGACTAACTCCAGAACTCCAGAACTCCATCCTTACACACTCACCTCTTTGGCTTAAACGTCTGCTGTTAAAGGTAAATATTTGAGGTCTGTGGTACACTTTCTTATCAGACATTTGCACTTCAGTATAAATGTATATTTTGAAAAGAGTGTCTGGTACGTGCACCTACTAATACAAACACCAATGTTAACTTCACCCCTAGTATTAATATTATCACTACAAATGATGTCTATTATTTATTGAGCACATATTACATGCTAGGTACTGTTCTAAGCACTTACAGTTATTACCTCATTTAACCTGCACAACGTAATATGTGACGTAATGTGATAGTCAGGATTATTGTTCAACAACGATTTCGCTCCCGTCCCCTGCCCTCTTTGAGGGAGTATATGTCCTGCCCCACTGACTGGCTTTGGCCAATTGGATGTTAGTAGATGTGACTTGGTAGGGACTTGAAATGTACTGGCGTGTTTGGACTTGCCTCCCGTGCTCCTGTCTTGGCCGTGAGAACATGCCCCAGGTAGCCACAGGTACGAAGAAGATAAAAGACACATGGAGGAGACCTATGTTAATCAGCTTGGAGCCCAGCGTAGCGAGCCCCTTGGCTAAGCCCACCCCTACCCTAGAGATACATGAGTGAAAAAACAATGCTGTTGCTCGTGTCACTAAGTTTTGGGGTACTTTCGTATACAGCAATAACTAAGACAAAACAATACAACTGTAAATCCCCATTTTACATATAAAAAACTGAGGCGCAGGGAGATTTAGCAACTCACATGTGTTCACATAGCTTGTCAGTAGCAGAGCAAAAATTTAAACCCAAGAAGTCTGGTTCCAGAGCGAACACAGGGTAGGGGTGGGAATCTTGAACAACAAGTTCCAAAGCTTGTTAACCAAACAAGCCAAGAGAGGCAAATAACTTGTTTGTGTTCAAAGTCAACAGAAGAGAGCACCTCCAGCCAGAGTCTGAGCACGTCGGGAAAATCCCAAGACTGAAGTGAGGTAAAGGATGGGGTTTTGCCCTCATTAGAGCTTCAGGGACTCTCCCCAGAGAAGGGGTGCCGTCTCTGGGGAATGGGTTCCGTGGAGAGGAGTTCAGGGCGTTGACGGGGCATCGGCGGTAATTAACAGTTGCTGAACATGGACAAAATCGGCAGCCACCCTCTGGTAAGATGTCACTCGCAGAACGCATCCTCCTTCAGCCCCCTGAGGAGGAGGGAAGGAGACAGTTCGACGGGGGACAGGAGAGCAAGAAAAGGAGGCGTCCACATACAACGGGGTACTGTGGAAGGAAGCCTCATGCTCTGGGCCACAGAATTCTTTTACTAAAAGAACTTCATGAGCATCTCTTTGTGCCCCTACATCTCTTAGTATCCTTGCTGAGCCAATAGAGTAGTCAAGGCGTAGAGGAGGGGTGTGACTCACTCGAGATAAAATAATAACGAGAAGGTCTGAGTCAGTAGGAATCCAATCTCTCGAGTCCAAGCTTAGTTTGAGGATGTGTGAGAGCTGGAAAGGCCCTTTTTGTTCCTGGGGTCCATGTTCTGAGACGTGGGGAAACCGAAACCCCAAAGGGCCAATGACTTGGCCAAAGTCACAGGGCAAAGCCCACCAGGTTACTCTCCCACTAAAGCTCACTGTCGCTTCTAGGAATCTACCCTAAGGCAAAAGCCAGACGCCATTTATGCACTAAGATGTGCATAATCATAATTTATAATCATGAAAAAAGGAAACATCCTTAATGCCAACAATAGAGAAATTAACCACATTTTTTCCCAACCACTCATGCCCTAGATTTGAGGTCCATTAAACAGCTCTCTGCTTTTGGAAGACTGCTTGCCATTTTAAGCCTCCATGTCTTTGCACATGCTGTTCCCTCTGCCTAAAATTCCCTTCCTTCCATTGTCTGTCTATAAGCTCCTATCCACCCTTCAACACACAGCTCAAAATTACCCAGAAAGATGAACAATTTATCTTTATATGCCCAGCACCCAGGTCAGGCGTGTCACATAGAACTGCTCACTCAATGATCTATTGAATGAAGGAAGGGACCATCTAGTGAAGCAAGGACAGATATACAGTTCTCTTGACTCTCTATCTCGAGCTATTTATTTCTTCTGGCTTTTTTACCTAACCCCTAAAACCAAAAGACAAATTCTAATGTCTAAATTGTACAGTTTGGCACGACCTTGACCAAATCTTTGGCCAATCTACCGTCTTATCAGAGCAGCTTCCTTCATATCCATTCCTTTGCCCCCTGTAGCCTTGCTGAAGCCGTGACCCATGTGGTCCAGTCCACAAGGAGGTGTCGCAGTCAGAGAATCAATCCAGGGGCCAGCCCGGTGTCACAGTGGTTAAGTTCGAGTGCTCCAATTTGGTGGCCTGGGGTCCGTAGGTTCAGATCCCGGGCACGAACCTACACACCGCTTATCAAGCCAAGCTGTGAGGGCATCCCATGTATAAAGTAGAGGAAGATGGGCACGGATGTTAGTCCAGGGCCAATCTTCCTCAGCAACAAGAGGAGGATTGGCAACAGATGTTAGCTCAGGGCTAATCTTCCTCACCAAAAAAAAAAAAAAAAAAAACAATCAATCCAACGACCAAAAAACTCAAGATGATTCAAGCTCCTTAATTATGTTTCTCAAACACCGTAAAGGAACACATAAACTACAGCAATGTTTCTTAAAATCTCGTTCCCATCTGCCTTTCTCATCTCCTCTGCTGTTCCTCCAACACAGTTTCCTCCAAAACCCTGAAAAATTCCCCTGAGCCCCATATGGAGGGCTTCGTGTCCATTTCCTTCTCCCTCTTTCTTTTTGATTCTATACCCCTAAAGTTACAAAAAAAAAAAAAAACTAATTAAGAATCAGCAAAACCTCACTAGCTGACAGCCTGAAAGGGGAGATCAGAAACACTCCCTTCATGAGCAAATTTGTCCTTTTCAACGGCTTCCTTTTACCCAAAGAATAAGTTAGTTTACAGCCTCTCCTTTTAGCCCGTCTAACCTTCTGTCCTCAGCCTCTTCTCTTCCAGCTTGCAGCTTCCAAGGTGATCCCACCATAAGGTGAACCAAGCAACTGTCTGTGCCCCAAACCTTACTCGTCCATTCTCCAGGCTCAAGGCAAAATGGCAGAAGCGCCTATTGGCCTCCGGGTATACATTCCCACTTTACCAAACAAGCACGGTTTGTGTGAAGGCTACACTACAAATGTGCATGTCTTGCCGGCCATTTTTTTCAAGGGAAACGTTGTGCTTGGGCTCATTTCACCTGCAGAATCCACTGAACTTGACATTGTCAGATACTTAGAACAAATGCAAACTAGCAGGGACCATTTAAAATATTAAGCAACACACAACAGGAGTTTGATGTAGGCAGTTACCACCACCTGCGCCCTTGAGAATCTGCCTTGTGGACGATCCCCTGACATTTGGACTGTTCGACCATGGGTAAATTCATCTCATCCAAGGTCATCAACGCCTGGTCCCCAGCCTGTCACACACGGTTTTCTGTCTACACTGGCTTTCAGAACTCACCAACCACCTGCTCCCTGTTCTTCCAGTTGATTTGGCGTTTTATAAGCAACATAGATCAATTGGAAAAGTGAATTATCCCTGGTTAGTGACTAATAATGAGATAATAACGTTATAGCCACCCAAAAAAGTGTGTAGGAGGTGGAGAAAATGTGGCGAGAGCAGAAAAATTGAATCAAGTTATGCAAAAAAAAAAAAAAATCATAAGTGGGTGACTTTGAGGGAAGGCAAAGAGTGGTTCATTTGGCTTCCGAATTAAATTATTCCTCTGTTATAAATGAATTTAGCCCTACAAAATGTAGGAAAATGTATTTAACTGATCGTTGAGCTAATAAATCCAATAGATTGTTATGATCTTGCTGAGCTATCTTAGTTCCCTTGTTTGAACATATGAACGCCTGCCCACGGTCTGCAGTGAGGTCTGGTCCCACCACTCTGCTTGTACCGCCGTCGTCCTCATCTGCTGCGCCCCAACCCCACCAACCTTCCCGTGTCTGTCTCAGGGTCTTTGCACTTGCCAGTCCCTCTGCTTGAACATCTGTCCCAGATCTCCGCACAGCCTCCGCATTTCATCCTCGCTGAAGGAGGACCCTACCCCCCACATCCTCAGTCCCACCTTCTCCCACGACTAGTCTTTCTCTCTCGCACAATCCTATTTTATATCTTTCATAGCCCTTCCTGCTATACGAAATAATCTTATATTTCTTATACACATATATAATCTTATATATAGCTCTTCATTTACAGGTTCATTGGAATGAATAGATGTAAAACAGTAGGACATAGTGTTTGAGAGTAGGGCCGTGGGGCCAGACAGCTCTGCCACTGACTAGCTGTGTTCCTGGGCAAGCTACTGAATCTTGCGGGGCCTCATTTTTCTCAACTGGGATGATAATATCCACCTCATAGGGCGTACTACGTGTCCCCCTACCAAATTCATATGTTGAAGCCCTAACCCCCAAAGTGACAGTATTTGAAGGTGGGATTTTTGGAAGGAGCTCTCATGATGGAATTAGTGCCCTTCTAGAAGAGATGAGAGAGCTTGCTGGCTCTATCTCTGCATTGTGAGGACACAGAGGGAAGAGGGCCATCTGCAAGCCAGGAAGAGGGTCCTCACCAGGAACCAAATCCGCTGGCACCTTGATCTTGAAGTTCCTGAACGATGAGAAACAGATGTCTGCTGTTTAAGCCCCCAGTCAATGGTATTTTGTTATAGCAGCCCCGCCAACTAAGACAGGGCTATTTCGAGGATTTGATGAATTAATGGATGTAAGGCAATTAGAATAATGCCTGAAACATAATAAGCTCTGGGTGCATTTTAAAAATGTTTTTATTATGGAATATTTCAGATATAGAAAAACGTAGAGAGAATAGTATAATAAATCTCTATTAAACCATCATTGAGCTTCCATAATTATCAATTCATGGCCAATCTTGTTTCATCTATACCTCCATCCATTTCTCCCAACCCTAGCTTATTTAGAGACAAATTCCAGACTTCATATAATTTTATCCGTAAATATTTCAGTGTGTATCTCTAAAAGACAGGGACTCTATTTTAAAGGTAACCACAATATCATTATCACACCGAAAAATAATGAACACAATACCATTGTGACACCTTAAAACTCTAACTTTTGTCTTGGCCTGGGCCACCACTATATCCCCAGACCTAGGATAAGGTCTAGCACACACTAAGTGTTTAATAAATAGGTGTTGAAAAAAATACATGACTTATCTCTTTGCTTCGAAAGTCTCAAATACAACAACCTTCCGAGGGTCTCAACATCTCTGAAGCTTTCTCTAGTTTTGTCTACTCTGTACACATTTTCATGTTAACTACTTTTGGCTTGAATATCACTATTTAAAACCTTTTATAGTCCTAGAGGTAGAGGGATAGGACCTACTGGGGAAGGAGAAGAACAGCAACAACATTCAACAAATATCTCCTGCTCCCTGAGTGAATGCCCGTGTAAGCCACTGGGATCCAGCAATGACTAAGACACCATTGAATAGAATAATCCCAAAGTTCACATAGAAGAATGGAGACCCAGCAAGACCAGATCCTATGAAAGAGAAGAATATTGGGGTAGAACTGTGCTTATTAGAGATCAACATATTAACTCTATGTAGATTTATAGAGTCATTAACTTATTAACATAGTAACATTAATATTAATTTTAGTGTAACTTCAATTAAGTTAATATTAATGTAAGTTAATGCTAATGTAACGTATTAATTCTAATATTAACACCATAACTCTATATAGATCAGAACTCTATACTCAAATCCAAATGGTGCTGGTGAGGAAGATATATAGATCAGTGGAAGAGAACAGAGAGATCAGAACCTCATCAGCATATTCATGAGAATCCGATACTCGGCAGCGCTGGCATTTCAGTTCAGTTGGAAAAGGAGTAATTTTTTAATTAATGAAACTTGCACAACCATCTATCTCTTGTAAGAAAGTTGAAACCTCATTTTACATCATATACGCAAATAAACCCCAGATGGATTAAAGAGTTAACAGCTAAAAAATTTTAAATAATAAATATCTTGGAAGAAAATGTAGATGACAAGGGAGGTCTCCAGGCATGAAAAAAAAAACCAAGAAAGTCATATTTAAAAAGAAAGACATTTTGCTACATAAAATGACTTTTGTGGCAGGGCCGGCCCGGTGGCGCAAGCGGTTAAGTGCGCGCGCTCCGCTGCGGCAGCCCGGGGTTCGCTGGTTCAGATCCCGGGCGTGCACAGACACACTGCTTGGTAAGCCATGCTGTGGCGGCGTCCCATGTAAAGTGGAGGAAGATAGGCACAGATGTTAGCCCAGGGCCGTCTTCCTCAGCAAAAAAAGAGGAGGATTGGCGGATGTTAGCTCAGGGCTGATCTCCTCACAAAGAAAAAAAAATGACTTTTGTGGCAACAGATATCATTCAAAAGTCAACATAAAAACAAGAAATATGAGTTTAAAACTTTTTGCAATACAGATGTCAAATAAAAGGTTGACATCTATACCATGCAAAGAGCTCTTACAAACTAATAAGAAATGGGTGAGGAGGACTGGAGGCAGGCAAAGGATAAGACTAGGCAAGACATGGCACAAACCCCAATGTCCAACAAACACACGGCAAGATGCACACAAGCTCACAAGTTGTACAGGAACCTGAAATTAAAGGAGCTACGAGATCTCATTTCATCCCCATCAGATTGGCAAAAATTAAAAACAGTACTAAAACCTATTGCTGGAATGGATGCAAGGAAGTAGTAGGCTCGTGAATTGTTGGACAAAATGTGACATGTTACAGCATATTTGGAAGGCTATCTGGCAACATCGAGTGAAATAAAAAAATACATATATCCTTCAATCGAGCAATCCCACTCTTGGGGATCTATTCCATCAAAATAAAAGCTCCAGTTGAAAGGATGTACGTAGAAGGATGCTTACTGTGGCACTGTTTATAGAGGAGGGGTAGGGGGAGAGGTGGGGGCAGGAAATAAAGGGAATTCCTGTCAATAGAAGCCTGATGAAGAAATGATAGTACTTCCTCACTATGAAATATTACCCCGCCATTAAATGAATGACTTAGAGTTATTGCAGCTGACTCAGAGAGAGTCCCACGAGTGTTGTTGTTTGAATGATAAAGCGAGACGCAGAAAGGGAGCCTTGTGCGATCCTGTTTTGTGAAACAACAACCCAGCCCCCGACACGTGAATGTGCATACGGGCAGGTGAGGGCGTGTGTTTGTGTGACTATTATCTGCATGGGTATTTTGTGTACAATGTATAAATATATAGAAATACACTGGTTGTTAACACGGAGATAAAGGGGATGGGAGATGGTACGTATAGGGAGGAGGGAGGCAAGCAAAAGAGAAAGAAAGAAAAACTGAAAAAGAACTGGCATGTGCAGCATTATTCTGGTTATGTCCTCACGCAGATTATCTCCACGTGGATCTATGGAGAAAGACAAGGGGAGGTGTGGGGGAGTGGATAGCACGAGAGAGCCCGACCTATCCAGAGAAAGAGGGGAGTGTGGCTGGAACTCAGGGTGTAGGTGAGGATGGGGCTGCTGTGGGGGGAGGGCAAAATGATGCCTGAGATTGGAGGAGACAAGGCCAGGCCTCACAAACTGGGTTTGCCCTCAGGACAGCGTCTGAGCAGGGAGATGCTACCGTCTCCCACCTTTGCTGAGCTATCTCTACTGCAGAGTCCTAGGTGCTTGATATAAATTAATCCATACCATACTGGAGGAGTTGTCACTATTTTTCCATTTCCCAGATGGGGAAATTGAGGCTCAGAGGGGGAAGCATCTTCCCCAAGGTCCCTGGGACTCTAACCCAGTCTTCTCACTCCAGACTCCACGTTCTTCCCACTACCCCATTCAGTCTGGCCTCCACAGTTACTATAATCCCCTCAGCAGTAGGGGCAGGGCTCAGTGTGAGCCCCCCAGCCCCACGGGGCCAGAATGAAGATGCAGGCTCAGAAGATACCTATTTGTCGCTGAGTCCTGCGTTGAGCGGACGGGGAGGAGGGAGTTGACCCACAGAGCCTCTCCCTGCTCTGGGGCCCTGGTCATGTACTGGCCAGGGCTTTGAAGACAGGCGGAGCTGTGTGCAAGTTGTGAATCTGCCATGTGCAGGCTGTTTGCCTCGGCACGTTCACCCCTCTAAGCCTCAGTTTCCCCAATGTTTCTGCAGCATTAAACGAGAAAGTGCCTGGCATGCAGCAGGCCATCAGCAAATCTGAGGCTCTAGGGTGGAATTTTGATTCTATCATGCATTAGCTGTGCAACCTTGGGCAAACTCCTTAACCTCCCTGTGCCTCGGGTTCCCCATCTGTACAATGAGATCCAAGACAGAACTTCCCTCGAGGGCTTGCTGTGAGGATTAAATGAGTTTATACAACATGAAGCGGACCTGGCACACAGGCCACACAAAGCAACTGTGGTAACCGGGTGGTCAACAGGATTCCCCCGTCATTACAGAGAATACGCTGCAATTATCACTTTTTCTCCTCTTCTCTCTCCCCCCACCCACCCCACCCTATTTATCAATAAACATGTACTGAGGGCCTGTTCTGTGCCAAACTCTGTGCAAGATGCAAAGGACACGATGACGAGCATGAGGGACAAGGACCCAGCCTCTCAGCCCCCAGGGCTTATCAGGAAAGATAGCATTTGCAGCACAAGGAGGTGAGGCCCAAGGGAAGGAGGCTAGGGGAGCCTAGTCAGGGCACCAAGCTCAGCCCTGTCTGGGGGTCGGTCCCCACGCCCAACCTTTGGAAGCCCCCATGTCCCTCGGGGAGACAGCGGGTTCTGAATTCCAGGCAGGCCCTTGAAACGGGTTGACGGGTTAGCGCAGTGAGTGACCTGGCTTGGATAACAGACTGCCCAGACGTACAAGAGACTCCAACTGACACCGATGGAGGATGCAGGCACCTGTGGGTTGTTGAAGGGATGCTATTTTAGGGAAAGAGGAACCTGGCATCCTGCAGAACCCACCAGGGGTCAGTAGACAGGCTCAGTGTCCACCTGCTACGGTCTGTTCCTAATCGGGCCTGGCCGAAGCAGGACACGGTGCTCGGCCACATCTCCTAGGCGCTCAGGACCTGGCCGCCCTCCCCACCCACCACGGAGCACCTTTAGCCGTCTTGACCACTGCCGTAAGGACCCAGGTCTGCTACATTTATAGAACTGGTGGTGCACGTGGCGGAACATGAAAACAGATTGATCATAATGAAAACTTAGCAAGGGAGAGACCTCCACTCGATCCTCGTCATGACAACAGCCCCGTGAAGCCACCGTTACAGATGAGCACAGGGGCAGAGAGGGAGGATCAGCTGTCCCAAGCTCACAGAGCTTGTGAGGGACGGGTGGAGCCAGGATTTCCACATGCGGGTAGCCCTCGGCCCTACCAGCACCTGAGCGTGGGAGCAGCCTGGTGGTCCTCCCCACACTCTGGTCTCTGGGTCCACATCTCAATAAGATAGCAACGCCTCCTTCACTTTCATCCAAGGCCTAGAGAAGGAACTCTGCAAGCCCAGAAGCCTTTGCTCCTGAGCCACCCTTGGGTGTGACTAATGCTCCCTGCAGAGTAGGGAACCCCCCTCCTGAAAGGCAGGACAGTGGGCTTTGGGACTGCTATTCAGTTGGAGGAAGAGACAATGGTCACCTCCTCCATGAAGCCTTCCCTGCCTGTCGCTTTCCATGCTGTGCTCCTGTCACCTCGTGGACCTCCCTCTATCACTCTGCATTCAGTCATTGGCTCCTGCCAATGACGGACTCGGTTTTGTTCATCTTTATATCCACTGCACAAGCTTGGCGCACAGTAGGCACTGTGCTTCATTCAAGGCCCTCCCTGACCACGCCTGCCTCCCTTTCCGGCCTGATCTCTGCCAGTTCCTCCTGGCACTTTGGCAAAACAGAATTACCTGTAGCTGCCACAAACGCACCCTGATTGTAATTAAACAATCGATTGTGTAATCGATTAGTTAGTGTCTGCCTTCTGGGCATGTGCGGTCCTGGAGGCAGAGACTAATCCGGTCTTGTCCACTGATCTGTCTTGAACACATCGTAGGTACTCAATAAACTTTTGTTGAGTGACTGTTTCACATCCCTTATCTTGGACCTACTCTTCCCTCTGCCTAGAAAACCCTTCCCTGGCCTTCTCTGCTCCTTGTCTTCCACTCATCCTTCAAGACCAGCTCAGCAGTCACCCACTCCCGGAAGCCCTTGCTGAGTACCCAGGCGGTTACCTGCCCCCCGCATGGTGCCCCACGCGCCTCCCTCCGCCCTCCATCCACTATATTGAGCTCCACCCGCACGCAGGTCTCTCTCCACTCGACTCATTTCTTCTGAGCAGCAACCTCACCTTTTTCATTTCTGTATTTTATTCAAAGTGAATAACACCCAATAGGAGCCCAACATGTAGCTAGCTAATATTTATTTAGGGCTTGCTCTGGAGGAGGCACTGCAAGTACTTTTTTATTTCACTTAATTATCAGAGCAGCACCCCGAGGCAGGCGATGCTGCTCCATTTTCCAGACAGGCCAGCCGGGACTCAGGAATGCTTGGTCGCTTGCCGGAATCCACCCTGCTAGGAGGCATCAGAAGTGGGACCTGACCCCGGGGTCCCCAGCCTACATATGGTCCAGCCTTGCCATCTCGGCAGCCCCTCACTCTTCAGCCTCCTGAAATCCATGCAGAGAGGAGTGACCCCCCTTTTCTTTTCTACTCGTCACCTCTCCAGGTTCCACTTTGCCCAGGAACCTCTGAAGTGCCCCCATTCCTCTCAGAAACCTCCGGCATCTTCCCCCCAAGATACTGTTGGCTTCCCTGTGCAGAGTTCTGGGCCAATCCTCCTGGGCTATTCCACCAGGCTGCTCCCATCTCCTCCCTCCTCTTGCCTGCACAAGTTTTTGCTTCTCTCCCTGCTGACCCAGGGGTTTTAGCTTACGGTCCGCACATATTTGGCACCTTCTATGTGCCAGATACCATGAGAGAGGCAGAGAATATAACAGTAACATAACCAGACCCCTACCCTTACACTATAAATCAGAAAATAAACACATATGGAAGGTGAAGGATGCTACTAAGGGTTAAGGAGAAAATTTAAGAAGGTAAAGAGTGAGCGATGGTGGAGGAAGGGGCAGGTGGGATTTTATATTGGGTGGTCAGTGGGGCCTCTCTAAGCAGACAGCTGTGGGTATGACGGAATGAACTGGCTGTTGGGAAATGAGCAACCCAGACTGTGATGCAAAGGCCCTGAGGTAGGCGTGGGGCCATGAGATCCAAGCTGGTTTGGCTGGAGGAGAGGGAGGGAGAGGCTGGAAGAGGAGGGCCTCTGAGGTGCCAGCCTGGTCACGTAGGACATTCAGGACCCATTCTCTGTCCTCTCTCAGACTTGCTCGCCCAGGCACACTGTCTTCATTTCACTTTCTCTGTCCACTGTTGGATTCCTTCTCCCATAACAGTCACTGGAAACAGCCTTTTCTCCCTGCCACTCTGCCCTTTAACATTCTGTTTCTTGCTTCTCCTCTGCATCTTTGTGTGTCCTCTTTATTTATTTTTTCACTCTGTAACTTTATTAATGTTTTCTTATAATTTTCTTTGCTGCAGCTCAGTTCGTGGTGAAACCCCACACCAGCCCGGGGAGCAGTATCTCTGGTGATTCAGAGCTCTGACTGGGCCTGGAAGTCCCGGATAGGAAAGGACTCCTCTGTGGGAACTCTTGTCATGGACACCTCTACACGTGGCTGTTCGGCTTCGGGTTCTCACCAGGCTCAGAACTAACCACACACCCCGTTTATGAGCTGGGCCGACCCTGCCCCGCTCTCCCAGCCCCGAGAGGCAGCAGACTCTTGGGACTCCCTGAGGCTTCCTCGGCAGCTCTCAGCACTGCAAGGAGCAAAACCTGCTGTGTGTCCCAGTGTCTCCTTTCTCTAGGGCCCAAGGGCCCCACCTGGGCCTCTCTGTGGTGGATGCGTCAGCCTGGAGCTGAACATCTATGTGCGCTGGAAGCCTCTGGTCATCCACAGCAGGCCAGGTGTGGGGTCGAGGGAGCACAGCAGGCCCGGGAGGAGCAGCGTGGGGAAGCCGGGCCTGTGCTGGCGTGCCCAAGTCTGATTCTGGTGCAGCCTCACCGCCTGTCGGCTCCCAGTCCTCCCACAGCATCTCGGGGCCACCTTCCCCTTCCCCACCCCCCCACCTACCAAGATTCAGGGGCTTCTACAGACCTGTTCCTACTGTTTTCCAGATGCTAATATCTAGTTCCCCTTGTTTCATCCCCACAACCATAACATTATTCATTCATTCAAAAGACGTTCACTGCACACCTACCATATCCCAGGCACTTTCCAGGCACTGGGGACACTGCAGTGAACAAGACAGTTGTGGTCTGACATCCTGGGGTAGGCGGGTGGGTGGGGAGAGATTTCAGACAATAACCAAGAGAGCGTCAAGTTGCAACAAGCAGTACGATAAAAACAAAGCAGGCCAATGTCATACAGAGTGACATTTAAATTGTGTGACCAGCAGTGCCTCTCTGGAGGTGATATTTCAGCTAAGACCTGCATGAGGCCCTAGGGATCCAGCATTCAGGGAAAAAAGCATTCCAACAGCAAGAGCGAAGGGCTTAAGGAAGGAACAAACGGGGCACCTGTTACCTCCATTTACAGACAAGGAAGCTGAGACTCAGAGAGGCTAAATCATAGTCTAAGGTCACGCAGGGAGTAAGCAGCAGAGCTGGGATTCAAACCCAGGTCCATCCGACACCACGGCCTCTTCTCTTCCCATTTCATCACTTCTGCCTGGGCAAGGGCCACAGGACAGTGATGCCAATGGATGGCCCATCTCTCCGGGCACAGCAGTCTCCCCAGATGCATCCTCATCAGTCCTTCCAACCTCCTGGAGGCTCCTCATGCTGCGCCAGACCTCTCTGCATTCGCCTGTGCTGCTCCTCTGCCTGCAACGCCCTCCTCTCTTCCTTGAGCAATTGGGACCTTTTCTCCTGGCCTTTGAAGGTGAGCTAGTTACCAGGGCAAAGTCTTCTGAGACACTCCATAACAGAAATAAAGGCTTCCTGCCCTGGACTTTCACAGCACGTCTTCATTTTGTTCATTCATTCATTCATCAAATATGTATCATGGACCTACTATGTGCCAGACGTTAAACAGCACTTCCAAAACACAGAGGCGAGTGCCACAAGAGGAGAAGCATGAGGGCTGTGGGGGCACATGGCAGGGAATGCCAGATACCCCAGATCTTCCCCAGGCTGGGTCACTCTGCCCTGGAATTAGTTATCTGCTCACCAGGCTCCCTGATTTTGTATTTTAATCTCATCTGCATCCCTAGCACCTCAGCACAGTGCCTGGTACAGAGCAGACACCCATTTGGATTCTTATATCAACAAAGTAAATTGGTTTTATAGAGCACCTACTATGTGCTAGGCACTGTTCTAAGCGTTGAAAATACCATGTGAACAAAGCAGACCAAAATCCCTGCCTTCATGAGGCTTACATCCTAGTGGGGCTAGAACGTCATTGAGTGAATTATTTGCATTCCTAATTAGTGTATCAACATGCTGAGAAGAGATAGAATGCGAGCAGGGAGTGAAGACACAGTAAAATGCAGCAAAACTGTGTTCACGACCAAAGCAGAATTCTCCATCACCCTCGCTCCCCGCACCCCCCCACATGCTAACCTGCTTCTTTCTCAGAGTGGCCCATCTCAGAAATGTACGTCAATATTCATCAATTTCCTCCCCACTACCCCTCAAATACCTCCATTGCTTTCCATCCGCATTGCCGCGCGCTGGTCCAGGCCACTGTCACCTCCTGCTTGGAGCCCAGCGGTAGCTGCCTTACTGTCTCCCTGCCTCAGGTTTGGTCTCACAATCCCTATTCCACCAGCCTCCTCCAGTTGCTTCTCACGCTTCAACCTCCTGTCTCCTATCCACGGCCTCCAGGCTCTTAGCCTAAAACGTTTCCCACCATTGTCTTCAGATCAGCCACACTTAGCACATTTTTCCTAAAACCAGCCAATCATCTTTTCCCGTGTGTGCACACTTCTGAACCTTTGCATACGCTGTTCCCTCAGCTTGGATTGCTCTTCCTCTTCTCAGCTCCCCTGCTGACTCCTTCTCATTCCAGCATCTCACTTTAAATGTCCTGTTGTCTGGGAAGATGTCCCTCAGCCTCTAGCTTGGGTTTGGTCTCCCTGCTCCATGGCCCCACGGCTTCCCTCACCTGACACTCTCCTCACCTCTGTGTGGCTATTCCTTACATGTCTGCTTGGAGGAAAGGACCATGTCTGTCCTGCTCGACATCTCCAGGAACTGACATGGTATCTGACACGTAGTAGGTGGTTGATGTGTTGAATGAACAGATGAACAAATGAATGAACTGTGGGACTTGGAGCTAGCAGAACTTGAAGCAGTGCAAAATGTTCAAATCTCTTCTGTGCCACTCAGCTTGACATATGACTTTGGGACATGATATATGACCTCTCCAAGCCTCTGTTTACTCACCTAAAGGATAAGATAGGAACATGCATTTGTAGGATTGTGTGAGAATCTGTGTGAAAATGCCTGGCACCTAGAAGTTACTCCCTAAATGCTTGCCAAATCTGTGGATGAGAAGTAACAAGCCTTGGTGTATACCCGTGTTCAGAAAGCTCATATCTTGAGTCAAGGCACAGAGGTTAAGATAGAGGCTCTTACGCTCAGCTGCTGGACTGCGTTCCCCACTCTGCCACTCACTAACTGGGCAACCTTAGGCCAGATACTTAAGTCATTATGTGACTTGGTTTCCTCATCTATAAAATGGGAATAATGATAGTACCAACCTCCTAGGATTGTTGTGGGATTCAGCTCAGATCAGTGCCTGGCACATTAGCTGTTGTCATTGCTTTTAACACGTAACACTGACAACCACACTGTCAGGCTTCTACCTGCGGTCCTCCTTGACAGACGAAGGGAGATTTCCAGAGAGGTTAAGTGACTGCCCAAGGTCAAACAATGGGGAAATGACAGCCTTGTGCTTCAAGGCCAAGTTTGCTGCACCCAAATCCCACGTTATTTCCACTCCATCAAAGAAGGAGCTCAAAATAGGCCTGTGGCATTTCAGCTAATTTCCTCTAAGCCCTTACCACGCAACCAACCACGGGCACACAAAGCTGCTCCCCAAAGAGCATCCATTCAGCAGCTGCTAAGTATGCATCCTCGTGGATCTAAACCATCTAATGGGGCTTGCACCAAGCCAGCTCTTTCCAGGTAGCCTTGCCTGATCCGCAGAAGGGACATAAGGAGTAGAGCCAGCTTGGGAAGGGGGAAGGGGAGTGGTACATGAGTTCAATGGAAGAAGAAGCTGGAGACCAATCTGGACACCAAAGGGGGAAGGAGAAATGAGGGGAAAGCCACATTTATTGTGTGCCTACTATGTGTCAGGCACTTCACATCTCTTACACCATTTAATCCTCACTATAATCACTCAGCCATTGCGTATCAAGCATATCCTATGTATCAAGCCCTGCACTAGGACCCAAAGACATAATGATGAACAAGACACAGCTATTGACTTCAAAGGGCTCACAAGTGAATGAGAGATGACACGTGCCCACACACAGGATGACAGAGGCCTGTGCAGGGTGGCAGCGGTAAAAGGAAAGGAGTAGCTGAGAACAAGTTCAGAAAGGAGGAGGCAGGTACCGATGTGCCCATTTCACATATGGCGAAACGGAGGCTCTAGGAATTCAACTTGTTTGGAGTCATGCAGTTACTAAGTAGCAGAGTCAAGCTGTGCCCCCAGGCCTGTTCTGTCTCCCAATGTTTCTGTTCTCTCTCTGCTGGCAGCCTGAAGCTGTTACGTTCCCCCTCCCTCCTCTCCTTTTCTCAATGATTATCTAGCCAGAAGATTAATCAAATGCGGCTAAAGCCGCAGCCGCTGTCAGTGGCTAAGATGATAGCAGCTTCTGTGGACAGACAGAAGCTTCTGATCCTCTGTTACTGATTCTATATGAGCAAAAGATTCAGGGGTTGTTCTGAAAGGGGTGGGGGACGAGAAGGAAGGCTCCATCTCCAGTCTGAAGGGACTTTTTGGACAGGTCAAAGGCAGTCAAGGCGGCAAGAGTGAGGGAGAGGAAGCTTCTCAGGCTCCTGTGGCTGCACCCACAGCCTCTCTCCACTCCCCTCAAAGGGCCTAGCCCATCTAAGAGGCTTCCTGCCTGCTCCTCACTTTTCCTCAAGGACAGGAGCCAAGAAAATCACCCATCTGAACCACTGGCTAAGCTCAGAAGCTTCCCTGCTGAGTGGGATCATCAGATCTGCCCCTCCTCCATCCCAATTCCCACCCCCATCCTCACAGGACAAGAAACAAAACTGGAGAGATTCTCAGTCTGCAAACTCAGCTCTTGCTGTAGCCTAACGTTACCTCAGCAGAGGTTGCTGAAATCTTGGTTCTGTTCCCTGGACACCAGGACCCTCTCCCAGTTGCCAGGAGAAGGGCAATCGCCCCTCATAGGAGTCCTTCCCTTCTCAGAGAGCGAGAGAAAGAAGTTTTATACAAAGTAGAGAAACAGGTAGTTTTTCCACATCAAAAAGAAAGCATTGACCGTACCTGCAGACCAACTCTGAGCTAAGGGAGAAATTTCGGCAACACCAAAGAAGTCTATTTTTAATTCAGTCATCTTGTACATACTCTTCAATAATCACCAGATCACTGAGAAATTGTCAAGCAAATGATCTCAAGACAAAAATGAAGGGAGAAAGAAGAAAATATGGAATACTTGAGTTATTAAATTAAAATATCTCTAACTCCCCACTAACCCATCAGACTCACACCTCTCTCTAGCATCCTCCTCCCAAAATCAATAACAGTGCCCCTACATCATGCCTCATGTGCTCTCACTCACTTAACTATGAAACTGATCAGAGAAAAAAGTAATCAGTATCAGCAGGAATCTGATGGGCTTCTTTTTCCAGGGGTCACGTTAAGGAAAAGTTGCACATATGTAAACAAGAGGTGACACTGTAACTAACCCAGGATAACGATTCTGCTGAGGAAGAAGGGAGGGTTATGATGTGTTTGAGTGTTCACAGCAGGGAGATTTTTATCTCTTCCCATCCAGTTTATGAATGACATGGAAACTTAGAAGGATTCACATTTCACCCACTTCCCCTGCAAACATTCTTCTCCTTGAGATGAAATTCATCGCCCAAGCCCCAGCCACCAGTCACTCTTTCGCACCCTTTTCCATGAATAATCTTTCCAAAATGTCTGCTTGCAGGAGCAAGAGTCAGAGTTTCACGGAAAACTACAGAGAGACACACAGTGCGCTGCACACTCCGTTAGCCAGAGAGAGACAAAGAGACAGAGACGAGAGAGGAACAACCAAAAGGAGATGTGCCAGTAAAATAAAACAAACTCCCCCGCACAGCAAAGTGAAAGATGATTTAAAATACACGTAGACACGGCGTTGGTAATTACCCATCCAGGTTATATTTTCACGGCTTCCAGGCAGAGAAAAGGCTGGCTGAAGTTTTGTGCCCGTCTGATTGTGATGGGATGCTTGTATTTGAAGCTCTGGGCACGTAGAGATGGAATGAGAAGGAGGCTGAGCTGGAAGAAACACCAAGGGGGGAGGGATGGGGAGAGAGAGTCAGGGAGAGAGAGAGAGGGAGAGGGAGAGGGAGCGAGCTATCTCTAGCTACGCCTTCCTCTAAGCTCCGGGAGCCCAGGAGAGCGCTCATTTTAGGATTGGGGAGAGGGGTAAAAAGAGGAAAGACAGCCCCCCTCTGCCTGGCCCTGCTGCCCCCCGAGGGGAGGGAGGACTCCGGCCCGCGCCCCGCTCCTGGCGGGCCGCCCTGGGAGCCGGGGAGCGCGCGCAGCGGGCGGCGCGGGGAGCTGTCCAGTTCAGCACCACCCGGTAATGCAGTAGGTGGGAGCGCCTCCGCCGGGGCCGAGCCGGCGGGGAGTGGGGGGGCAGGCGGGCGGCACATCCTGCAGCAAGACGCCGGCTCCCTTGTTTCCAGGAGCTTTGCAGATAGGGGGAGGGAAACCCGCCTCGATTCTCCGGGAGAAACCCCCTCCCTCCCCCACTTCGCCAACACTACCCCTGCCACCAACAACAATAACCGCCGCCGCTGCTCGTCCTGCCGCCGCCGCCGCGCCTGCACGCCCTGCTGCTGCCGCCGCGCCGGGGCAAACCATGGAAGGCGAGACCCCCGCACCTGTTCAGCTGAGATCAAGGGCTTACAGAATACTGGGAAGTCTGGTCTGAAACGAAAGCGCCCGAGACCCCCCAAGGAAGAGAACTGGCGAAGCAAAGGATTTTCATGGCGCAGGCCGCAGAGCCGAGAACGAAGACCGAAGGTTGCATCTCGGCTGTTACAATCTCTAACTGTCTAGGTCCCGACCATGAGAGATTGTGTTGAGAATGCGGCTGTTCCCTGGTTCACTGTGGAAGCCATCTCCAAAATAGCTATCACATATGGAAACTGGAGACCAGAATTTTAGGAAAAGAGATTAAGGATTCTCACTTGGGGGGGTGGGGGGTGTCTTTTTATTTTTTTCCTTTTTTTTTTTTTAAGAAAAATCCCTGCAACTGGAACAGTTTCTGATCTCAAAAGGCAAGCCTCTCTTCCCGTGTGATCTTTATAATTTACACTCTTTTCCGTGAGCTTTCTTACCTCCCTGTTTTTATATCTCTTCATATTCTCTATTCACACATATATCCATTATATTAGTAGTGGAATTATTTTTATTTTTTTGCTTTAGTACTCGCACCCTCACACACACTCTCCCGAGAACCAGAAGTCGGTTGGGTGTTTATATAATGAAGAATTATGGGGCTGTTTGATCGAGGTGTTCAAATGCTTTTAACCACCGTTGGTGCTTTCGCTGCCTTCAGTCTGATGACCATAGCTGTGGGAACCGACTATTGGCTCTACTCCAGAGGGGTTTGCAAGACCAAAAGTGTCAGTGAGAATGAAACCAGCAAAAAGAACGAGGAAGTTATGACCCATTCTGGATTATGGAGAACCTGCTGCCTAGAAGGTATTTGATTTCCCATCTCCTCCCCCTCTCCACCCCACCCCTCCCCTTCTCACTCCCCCTCCCCACCCTCCTCCAGATAAGTCCCCTTTACATTCCACCATTTTCTTACTTCACTCCTTCCACCACAATCAAGGTTGGTTGGGTTAGTTTCAGAGGAAAGAAAATCAATAAGCCCAAACCATACTCAACTCTCAAGCCTCCACCACCCCCCTTCCCCCAAACCTCTTCATTGGAATAATCTATGATGTGATGAAAACAACAAGAGATTGTCTTTAAAAGTCAAATGTGTTCTGCCTGCTTCGGAATCATTAGGATTTGCCGTTTGATGTACATTACCATCTATGAGGGGACAAAATATTTGCCTCTCTCAACCCTGCTCCTCTTTTCATAATGAAGAATTCAAAAATTCTCTTTCTTTCCCCCGCCTCCTTCTCTTACTTCCCAAAAGTCTCTGACACAGCATCATCTGCAAATCTCCTTTTAAAAAAACAAAAAACAAAAAACTGTTGTTTCTAAGAATCCTTATTTGGTAAATCCTAATTGTTCCAGGATCTCAAGCTGAGTTCAAGAGCATTTCGTAATGTCTGTGAACCACACGTATCATTCGAGGCGACTGGCTGCGTGTGTGTATGTGTGTGTTTTAACGTTTACAAAGTCTAAAAATACATACGTCTGTCACAGGAAACAAGCCCAAGTTCTAATAAACAGCGATTCACTGGTGGGTTAGGCTGAGAACCGATTCACTTCCATACAGAGTGACATGTGTGTTATCCAGAAGCGAGTGGAGTCAGCACTGCAGCCGGCTCAAGAATCAGACCTTGTACAGGGAGGCCGGGAGGGAAGCGAGGGCATGGGGAGGTTGAGGGGGGAACAGGGGTGCAGTGGGGCAGGGGTGTCAGCTGTCTGCCTTGATCTTGTGGGGTCATTGGGACATGCGTGCCTGTGCATGTGCTATAGGCAAAGAGGTTCCCAAGGCGTAAAGGCTGGGAAAGCAGGGTATGGATGGAGGCATGTGCTTCTGAGACACATTAATAAGCACAGAAAAAAACTCCTGCAGGTCATACAACCTGCGTTTAGCAACAGACTTTAATACGAGGGACTGCATTTGAATGGCTATACATGTCTGTGTGTACAAGCTACAGCCACCCATAGAAAGACGTGCATAGAGAGATACATGTTTCTGTGTGGAGAGAAATGCTTATGTGCTTTGCTTCCGATGTGAACCAATGCCGGAGGCTGTTTGAGGCAGAGTCAAGAACCGGGGACTGCAGGATTGTTTGTTAAGCTTGACACGGGATGGTGATGCAGAGAGTTGAAGCCAGGAGATGGGGGACAAGAGAGGGAAACGGATGGGAGAGAGAGAAACTGATGTGGCCCCAGGGTCTAACCCAAAGTGAGCAAAAGCTTCTCTTTGGGAAATGGTTATATCTGGGAAAAAGCACCAATTCTGTGCCCCATTCCGAACATTCTTAGTGCAAACGGTTGAATGATGGCTGAGCATGTTTTGAATAGCTAAGTGACTTCATTGAGCGATGGTCTGTTTGACGCATACTGCATTTGGTGCCCTTTCTCAATCCAAACCACTGCCCTGAACATAGTCTGCAGAGGAGCCCTATGCTGAATACTATATGCTCTTACCCAGCCAGAGAATCAATATTGGGAAATTAATAGGAACTGTTTTCAACACACCCTCCTTAAAAAAATGAAGAGCCTTTCAAGTAGCTAGTCATCAACAGTGGAATGACTTCCATTTAATTAAACACTGATGACAGACTTTTATTCCAAAAAAGAAGAAAAGCAAAGTGAATGAAGGTTGCTTTAGGGAAATGATCTCGGTAGCAATTTGCCTTTCTTGGATTTTAGTTACATGGATGGAGATATGCAGCCAACAGATTAGAGAAAATATAGGACATTATTTTAGGATAAATATACCTAATCGGTGAGTTGATATAAATATACTTTCTTATCAGGATTTTATTTGCAGATTCTTGATACAGTAGTCTTTTAAACATTTTTATAATTCCCAGAAGGCAAGAGGACTAGAGGTAGCTTTGGATCACTTGTGCATTAAAAGGCTTAAGTATTTTCATTAAAATTCCAATTGTTTGGCGTCCACATCCCCAAACGGGCTGCCCACCCCCTTTAACTTTCTCTCTAAGCTGCACCGCCCCCCCCCGAATCATCCCTGAAAAGGTTGGGATCGAAACACTTCCCAAGGATTGTGTAACGTGCACAGGAGGTAGGAGTTGTGGGTTTGCCCCTTCTGCCGGCACAGGGCCTCCAGGCAATAAGAGGAAGGCTGGGCCAGGCTCCCCTCAGGATTGCTATTCTTTTTCCACTTGTAGCCCAGGCCCAGGCAGGAAGGGTGGGTGCTCAGGGCCCAGTTCAACCTGGCCTTTTATTTTCAAAGCCTCTGTCCGTATAGGGCTTTGCAGACCTGGGACCCCCTTAGGAATTTGGGCCTTGGCCACTTAGGAAGTGGTGTGAAGATTTTAAGCCACTTATTTTCAAAGACTGCACTGATTTCCAAAGATTATAACTGTGCATGTTTCCAAAGGTTGGCTTACATGGTTCTTGTGGGGCATTCTTGTGCCTGCTTTCTTGAGCATTCAGAATAGGGTCAAATTATGGAAACCAACTTGTCAGTGCTTCAGGCTCCCCCACCTATGTTTTTTGTGAGAAATTGGACTTTCAAAAAAGATCCTCCCCATCACCTCCTTATTGCGTTTCCTGCCCCTACCCAAGAAGTTGTGAGCAGATTTCAAATCTTCTCCCCAAGACACTGCTAATGACTCCAGATGAAAAATGACCCTGTCTGCTTCGGATCTCTTTTGCTCTCTGGTTTTCGTTGGGGCTTTTTATCTCCTGAGATGATTTTTTTCGTTCACTTCTTGATGAAAATAAGAATCAGAAAATATTCCCTTGCTCTGTTGCTCCTTTTGAAATGAATTAATCTGCTGAAGAATGAGGAGGCACAGGACCACCTGTTAGGGGTAGACAGCAGGAGGGGGAGATGAATCAAGAGGCAACCACAGCCTGTATTTTTTTCCCTTGCAGAGTAAATAACAGCAGTGTCTCTGTGTGTGAACTTGAAACCTCTAGCAGACTGGAGTCCTTAGTAGGATTTGAGGGGGCGGGTGGCCGTCTGCACATGGATACAGGCAGGTGGAGGGTGATAGAAGTTCTTGAACTTTTCAGGAAAGCTGCATTAAGAGCCTCCAAATGGAGAGATGAATTGGCCCTTTCAGGGAAGAGTTCAATAAAATCTACCACAGGACGCTAAAACAGCTTGTTCCAAGCGAGGCGTCTCTGAGCCACGCGGTGGCTTGCTGCTCAGGATATTAACCTCTGTTGTCACCAAAAGGAATCATTGTCTCCAGGGGCAGCAAGAAACTCACTCTTTGTGTTTATTCTCTCCTGCGCCTTCCTCCCCTCTGTCCGGGCTCCACATCTCCCCCAGAGGATTTCTAGCGCTGCAGAGGAGGAGCCAGAGCAGTACAACGTGGTCTGTGGCAGAAGCGCGCCCTCCACGGTCTTGTCTCTCTCTTTCTCTCAACCCCTTTCCTTGCTGGGAGGCAGAGCAGAAACCTCTCTCTCTGTCCAGGCTGTTAAATTCCCTCTGCTGAATTTCTGAGCTCCTCTCCATCCATAGCTTCTCCTGTCTTCCCCTCCGCAGGCTGCTTGCTCACGGTGGCTCTGCCATCCGTTCTACGTCCCTGCTCTCTTTGGGCAAGAAGCGTCTCGATTTGCCGGAACGGTCTTTTCCAAGTTCATAACCGCATAGCGTTTGCTTGGCCTGCGAAGTGGCGAGTGCTCCATGCTGGGTGCACGTGGCTCTCTTGTTCTGCAGAAGGAAAGTGTGTGTCTTGTATTTTAGGAAATCCAACTGCCTTTCCTGAACACTCTTCCCTTTAAGTGTGGGTGACTGAGTATGGAAGTTACTAACGGGCCTTCACTGTGTACATGCGGCCCCATAATTTCCACAATCTTTTGACTCTCTAGATACTTTGCATACAGTAGGTGCATAAAATGTTTATCAGTGGATTGATTCAGAAATTCTTAACATTGATGACACTAATTCAAACATCGTAAGGACATGTGACAAGCAAGTGATCCAGATAGAGAGAAGGGGGTAAGGAAGTCAGGATGATTTGTTTGCTCTTCCTGGAACTTCTTTTTTAAAAGAATAATAATGAGTCATGAATTCATTATTATAAAATAAGACAATGCAAAAGGAGTCTGTCATTGGAGTTGCACAGCTCCTAATTGGCTGAAGAAAAGTTGTCAGTACATTCAGCCTCTACAGGGAAGGAAAACAATAACCAATTGATTTTCTTCCCTTTTCTGTTTTTAAAGTATACCAAAGTCCAGTTTGATCTTAATATTCACCAGATTAGATACTTTGGGCAAAGAGCAGGCATTATGGACCATCCCTGCTTAGCTTCCCCAGAACCTTCTATTCTTTACCAAACCTCCTCACCCAATTCCCAGGACCTGAGAACTTTCCCCAATGTCTTGGGGTCTGATCAGCAGTTTTCCGTAGAGCCAGGCCCCGCATTCCTAACCCTTCTCACCTTGTAAGGCAAAACTGACTCCTTTACTGAGAAACCAACTTGGCAAGTCCCAGCCCATTCACGCTGCCCTCCCTGCCCCTGCCTCCCTTTACAGGTGAGCAGAATGAGGCACACAGGTGTGACACCACACACCAAGACCACATGGGCAGAGAGTAGCAGAGCCAGAACTTGGCATCCAGGCCTCTTGTTTCCACCCTGCAGGCCTTCAGGGGGCTCTATGCACGGACCCTGGCCTCCCGTGGCCTTGTGCTCATAGTCACTGCTAGCACTGGATTCTATTCTTGTCTGTGTCCCACTGAGTGCCCCCCTACCAAGCGCCCAGCCTGAGCATGTCAAGAAACCTGAGTTCTGACCCACCTGGCTCCCCGACATACCCCTCCTCCAGCTGCCCTGCACCTTGCAGGTGACAGCTCTGCCGTAACCCCCTCACTCCCACGAGGCTGAGGGAATGCTACACTGACGTTCAGGCCAGACGCACCGTGTGCCTCTTTGGTTTCACCCTTTCATTCTGGAAATGTCCTCAATGTCAACTTTCCATCGGTTTTACGTTTGCAAGCATTTTTCAGAAAATAGCACATTTAGGTCCCTTGTTAAGTCATGGAAGTTTTCAGATGAAGCTTTGTGGTGTGGGTGGGAGCTGAGAGAATTTGGCAGCCACACAGACCTGGGTTCACTCCACGCCCTGCAGCCTTATGAGCTGTGTGATTTGGGGCAAGTTACTTAACCTCGCCAGACCTCAGTTTCCCTTTCTGTAAACAGGAAGTACAAGAGCCTTCTCACAGGGTGGTTAGTGGTTTAGGGGTTAAAGGAATGGATGTCTGTTGACTTCTTCCCCCGACCACCTTGTTTGAAACTGCCATCAACATCCCCCACCCTCTACCCCCCACACGTCCTCCTTACTCTGTTGTAGTCTTTTACAGAGTACTTACCACCTTCCAGCACGCCATGTAACAGACTCATGGTAATTGTTGTCTGTCTCCACCACTAGACTGTCCGCTCCATGAGGGCAGGATTTTTGTCTGTTCTGCTCATTGTCGTAGACCCAGCAATTACGACCACGCAAGACATCAGCCCGCCTTTGCTGGTGAATGAGCCAACAACCCCTGCCTGCCACAGGGTGGACATTCAGAAGTGGTGGTCCCTTCGTATCGTCAAAGGATTGTTCTTTAAATTATATACAGTGAGTGTTGGTGGCAAAGGCATCATTTGTTAGACATTCCAAAAGATAATGAACTCAACACACAGGACAGAGAGAGAGAAGAGGGAGGGAAGGAAGGGGTGAGAAAAAGACAGTGAGAGAGAGCGGTTTGACACACAAGGGACAATAACAAAGAAAGATAATGAAAAAGAATATTTGGAGAGAAAATAAATGCCTGAGAAGGACATGCTGAGCAGTGAACGTCCCCTAAATAGATCCTGGCCACACTTTCCTGCCCCCACATCATCCAGAGCGTCTGTCACCGAGATCCTCCGGGAGAGCTTCCCGTGAGTGTTCACTTTCAGGTCGTGGGGAGAAGATATATACCCGGGCTGACAATGCAAGAGATTTTTTAAGTTATTCAAAATTCAATGGCTCCTTTTAGCCTCGAATATAAGTATTTTGGCCAAAACACCATATTCAAATGAAATATGCATTTTAAGTCTCCAGGTTAGTCTACAGATTAGGCAATTCCTTGGCTCATTTATTTTGTTTGTTAAATCTTTGATGAGCCCCTGCAAAGGGCCAGGTACTGGGGTCATGATGGATGTAGCTCCCTTCAGGGTCACTGCCCTCAAGGTCCTTAGAACCAGCTGGGACAGACAGACCCTAATTCAAAGAATCTCCCCAGTGTATATAAATTACCACCGTGATAAGTGCTCTCGAGGGGAGTCGCGTGGGACTGTGTGTTTACAATATTGAGATTGTATCTAATCAGAGAAGACATCCCGGAGGAGGTGAGACGTGAATGGATTTCTGAAGGATGAGTAGGAGTTAACTGGGTGAAGAGAGGAAGAAAGAACATTCCAGCTCAGAGGGCAGCAAGTTCAGAGATCAGTGGGGAAGAGAATGAGACGAGAACAGAGAGGAGGCCGAGATGTCTGGAGAACCGAGGTGGAGGCATATGTAGTGGGGGGGTGATGCTGGCTGGTGTGGGGAGGGCGAGGCGGAAGTAGGTAGGACCCAAACATGTGGGGCCTTGTTAGTCTTGTTAAAGAGATTTGATCTTTGGCTTCTGGCTTCTTGCTTATAAGCTGTGTGACATTGAGCTAGTTAATTCTATCTCTGTGCCTCATTCATACCATCTACTTAATGGAGAAGATAATGTCTGCCCCTAAGGTCTCTGTGAGGATTAGAGTGCTGTCCCCTTCTCTTCTTTGTCCCGCTCCTCCGCTCCCACCCAGATCTGACTGTGGTGGTTTCTTTGGCTTCAAAATTTCCCATGACAGCACAGAGAAAGAAGAAAATCGATTGATTCAACTCCAATCAATAAAATTCAATATATACTCAGTGGAGGTGTTGATGGTGGGTGCCAGCTGTGTGCTACACATAGGGAGGCAGTGGTGAACAAGCTCCCCTCTGCCTCAAGGAGCCTCCAGGTGAGTCCCAGCAGGGGATCCTAAGGAACAGGCAGCTCCCAGAAGGGCTCCGCTTCATCCGACATTCGACACAGCCTGTTGCCCCCTCTCCTCACCACTCTCCCACAAATTCAGAGAGATTCCTCGTCTCTCTTACAATCAGTTAGGATCATGGAGGATTTGAGCTGGAATTCGAATGAGGCTCAATTATATCCTCCAGACCCTTTGAAAATAGAAATGAGCGTAGAGAGATGTTAACTGTGCTCCCAACGCCAAGAAATGCATGTCAACTGCTGTGGCATTTGTGGGGAGCCACGGGGGCCTAGCCAACGTCCTGGTCCTTTCTCCTGGGCATAGAAAGGGCTCTGTTCTCCCAGTTCCATCTTCCCTCAGTTCTAAGACACCATCAACTATAAAATGAACTATCTACTTAAAGAGATTTTGGGAGGAAGGGAACAAATTTAATGTATCCATCAATTGTAAAACATACTCTAATTTCAGAAACCTTGAAACTTAAAATATGTGCCTTAGAATCAAAGGAAGATGGTAAGCTGTCTTGCTGGCAGAGTGCAATGCACGCAGGGTGCTGAGAGCCCAGGGGACTTCTCCAGTGAGCAGCTGGTGCCTGCCTGTGACTCAGGCAGTGGCAGAGGGAAGAAGAACCTGCTCTTCCCAGCATCTTTCTTGAGAAGGAGAAGGGCAATAGTTGATCTCTGTTCAACAGCTCATCCCTGAGCATTCGCCAGGTACTGTGTGAGAGTGTAGGACACAGTCAAGGGCTCAGTCTCTTCTCTCGAGGAACTCCTAGTCTAGCAGAGAAGACACACCAGGAAACAGACACTGAGGATGGCACAGCATGAAATCTAAGCAGAGTGGATCCTGGGAGCACAGAGACTGGGGATGCCAGGGAAGACTGGGTTTTGAAGGATGCATAGGGGTGAGCAAGCTAAGGAGAGGAAGAACACTTCAGATAGAAGGAATGGTGTGTGCAGAAACCCAGATGCCCAAAAGGCCGTGCCAATGGTCTAGCGTGTCGGGAAGACAGAAGGCGGGGAGGGTGAGGCTGGGCGGCAGTGGAGACAGGATCCCAAAGGGACAGAAATGGCTCCCAGAGCAGTATGTGTGTCAGCACGAAGGAAAAGGGCGGCCCAGAAAGGTGGTAAGCAAGGGGGAGTCGAGCCTGGCTTTGCCAGTGAGCGAGATCACTGGATGTTGAGGTCCTAATGGAGGGCATCAGGAGTCGGCCGGAGCTGGTGAGATTTACTGGGAAGGGGCAAGGCCCAAGGAGGAGCTCGTTGCAGCAAGCAGGTGACTTGCACTAAGTTAGTTGCAGTAAACTAGTTAGTTGCAGAGAGTGAAGGGGAGAAACTAAGTTAGTTGCAGAGAGTGAAGGGGAGAAGGGAGATTATATGTGATAGACAATAGAGACGCATCAAGATCTCCCTTCTGTTCTCACTTCCTGGTATAACAAGCCTTTATTGAACACATGCT
The DNA here is from genome assembly GCF_020826845.1 of Diceros bicornis minor. NCBI lineage: Eukaryota > Metazoa > Chordata > Mammalia > Perissodactyla > Rhinocerotidae > Diceros > Diceros bicornis. The sequence continues at coordinate 12,950,101 of NC_080764.1, forward strand.
CTGTGCTGGGCCCTGGGGCAGCAAAGATGCCCCAGGGGAGACCAAGCAGGTCTCTGCTTGAATGTCACCTTCTTGAGGACTAAAGCAGCCCCCAGCCCGTCACTCACTTTTATTTCCTTCTTTGACATTTTAACACGGATTTGTTTCTTTTTGGCATTGACTTGTTTATGATCCGTGTCCCCTGTAAGACTGTAAGGCCCAGGAGGGCAGGGGCCGTGTCTGCCTTGGCACAGAGAGAGAGCTCAAGAGCTACATGGTGAATGAATGACTAAGGAAACGGTGCTGCCCTCACTGAGCCCCCATCTCTGGAGGGAGACGGGCTTTTCCACAAAAACTCTGAGCCCCCTCTTGACCCGTCCCTTCTCCCAGGCTTGGCTGGAGCCACATTCCGAAAGACACCTGAGGACTGGCAGGTGTTTCCCTCGAGGCTCTCTTGGCTGCCCCCTGGGCCACAGCTTTGCTGTAAGGCTTAGGGATGCTGATGAGCCCCCGGAGCCTGCTCCCTCCCGGGCAGCAGTCACCTTTCCTCTTAATCCACATCCTCCTCGGTTACCCCTGGCCCGGAGGTACTGACTTAGCGGCCCTGGGCCTGCTCTGAGGAGCCGCCACCCCTCTTCCTCACTGACCCTGTGTTCATTCACTCTTCCCCGAACTTCCTTGACCTGTGGTAGTCTTCCAGCTGCTAACGAGAATGCCGAGGACTAGGTACGCGATCCCAGGTACACAGCTGCTGTGGCCTCGTTGTACAGGGCGTCGGCACCTGGCTTTGCTACACCACCCACTGTGCAATTTAAATACCCCAGCGCCAGCCTCTCCGGGCATCGGGCAGAACTCACCGTGTGACCGGCTCTTGCTGACCGCCAGCCCTTTCTCTATCCCAGTGTGGCCACATTGCGCTCCTCTCTCACTTTCCCTGCATTAAGTGTCATTCTTTCTTTTCTGTCACATTTCCCCCACCTGGATCTCTGCCTACACATACCCTTTATCCTTCTTGAATTTTCCCTAAGATGGAGAACTCTCCTCCCCAATTTTCCTCCAACATATTTTGCAAAGAAGATAACCCTGAAAAACGACTATTCTGGCATTACTTCAGCACTAATAATAACTATATTAATAATAATAATAGCAGCTAATCATTCATTGAGTGCTTGCTTTGTGCTATCCACTGTTTTAGATGCTTTCCAGAGGTTGGCTCTTATGTAATAGTCACAATCCTGAAGGTATGGGCCAAGATGTCCGTTATCCCCTGCTTAAGAGGCTCAGAGAAGTTGAGCAACTTGCCCAAGGTCACACAGCAAGTGGCAGAGCTGGGATTCCAATCCAAGTCTGTCCAACCCAAAAACCTGTGTACAGCCTTCTATTACACTAACTGTATTTACAATTTTCCCCTGACTCCCAAATCTATAAATAAATTTCTTGGAGAAGTTGAAGGCAAGGCTGAACAGAAATTGCCCTTTGTACTCCAAGCATGATGAAGTCTTTAAAAGTTTGAAGATTAAATTAGGATACGCTCCTTACCCAGGGCAGAGGGGGAAAAAGTGGAGGGGCTATCAGATTGTCTCACTGCTTTGAAAACAGAAGGATGCCTCCAAACGCACGGACACCCCTCTCCTTACAGTTCCTGGAAGGGGAGGAGGTGAATTCACGTATTCCCTCTCCCCCGTCCTCTGCCTGGAGGGCCCTTCCCGGCCACATTCTGCTTGTCTTTAGGACGTTGCTGAGTGGACACTTTCCCCAACACCTCTGCCTCCTCCCACCTGGCTTCCATGCCCTCCCTCTTTCCTTCCACAGCATCCACTCACACCTCTAACACAGCAGCTTCTGTCTTCTCTGTGCTTGTCTCCATTTCTGCCTCCACCTCTGGACCATGAGTTCCCTTGTCCACTTCTTCAACAAAATTTACTGCATTACTGCTATTTACCAGGTACTGTCCTAGGCTCCGGGTTTCCAAAGGTGAGAAGACACAGCCCCTCCCTCGAGGAGTTTAAGCTCTCGTGGGGGATACAGGGACACAAGCAGGCACACATAGGGGTGGGGAGATTGTCCCAAGAAGAGGCACGAGAGAGCCTGGACCACACAAGGTTTCCAGTCTTGCTGGAGGACCAGGCGTGGGAGGGGAGGTAGGGGAAGGTATTAGCACTGGGTTATGATGTTGGACAGAGACCGCATCATGGAGGGGTGGTTCTACTGCGTAAAGAGGCCAGAGAGGAGAATTTTGAGAAGGGAATGACATGACCAGATTTGCGTTTTAGGAGGGTGGCTGAGAAAGCCGTGTGAAGGAGACATGGGAGGAAGAGGAAGACAGAGCAGGGAGTCCAGTAAGGAGAGGATTGCACAGTCTGGCGAGGGACGAGGCAGCTGACCCAGGACAGGGGACTGACACCAGAGGACCCACAGGGCCTGGGCACTGTCGCTTGCATTGAGTAAGTGTGACAGTGAGTGACCTTCACTGAGACAGAGCAAACAGGAGATGCTTGTGGGGAGAAGAAGGTACTTTTCATCTTGGATAGAAGGATTCCACACCTGCGTCCCCAGAGCCCAGGCCAGTGCCTGGCATATAGTGGGTGCTCAACCAGTGTTTGTTGAATGAATAAATGGATGAATGAATATTTTAAAAAGCTTTGCATCTGAAATGATGATGCATATTTAATCTCAGATTTTTCCTAGCACCATCAAAATGAAAGTATGCATTATACTCTAGCCAGGCCTGGAGTTCGTGTCAGCTCTGGCATCCAACAGTCTGGGTTCAAATCCCAACCCTGTTGCTTACCAGCTATATGACCTTAGACAAGAAATTTCACCTCTCTAAGTCAATTTCTCATGTGTAAAATGGTATCTCACTCGTGAGTTGGTTGTGAAATTTTAGTAAGAAGCTCCATGCAAAGTGCTTAGCAAGATGCCGGTATACAGTAAGCACTCAATAAATGCCAGGTGCTCTCCTTATCAGCAGTGTATTAATTATTGATCTTACTAGCAGTTGCAAACAGTGGCCTGCAGGTGAGTTGGGTTTGGCCCTCAAAGGTTCTACAAATTGGGAACTTTTCTCTAAAAATCCCTATTTTTGGCTTCCCTTGGTAAAAAAACATCAGATTTTTGTAACCCTGGGCCCACTCCTGCTTGGCAACAATCAGCAGGACCTGGGCAACAGATGTTCCCCTTCAGGTGTGGCAGGTGCTCTGCAGGTCCCCAAAGTCCCCGCCGCTCCCAAGTCTCTTACACCTGCTTTGCTCCTTGGCCTTCCTCTGGCCTCCGTAGGCGTGTGAGTCTGCAAACGCTCCTCTCCACCAATGGCAAATTACAGGCGGAGCCTTTGTCTTCTGATGGCTGAAAACGTAACCAGCCCAGGCAGAGTGTAGCAGCTCACAGAGTGAATTAAGCTGTGCCTCTGAAAATAAATGCACAAAGAGCCAACGCTCCCGAGCAGTGCTCTGATAAGATTCGGCTGGAAGGCTAGCCTCACCCACTCCCTTTTACGGAGCATCTCTAGGGTAAGTTGTTGCTTTTCCAGAGAGAGACTCTCACCCATTTTATGCCTCCCTCTCAGCTTCTCTTTCAGAGGTTGACATTTCTGACCTTGACCCCCGTGCGGGAAGTGCACCCCGTCGTGCAGACCACGTGGTGCGCTTTATTCAATAACTAAACGGCAGGCGCCAGGGAGACAGTCCACATTGTTGGTGCTGGCTGAAGAGAGAGTGGCGTGCTATTGCTGGAGAACAGGGGGTTTCTCTGCTTTTAGTTTTTACCTCAAAAGACTTCATAGAGAAGAGGGAAATTTCAGAAGTTTTCTGGGTCGGAAAAAAATTGCCCAGCAATTGCTCAGAAAGGATATGAACTTAAAGGCACGCAGTTGGACTTGGGAGAATGGCCAGATCTGATCCAATGTGACAGTTTTTGGACGTTTGCTACAAGTCAGGCTCTATACAGTTCGTGGGGCACAGAAACAAGTCAGGTCCTGACAGGGGGTCTGCCCTGACCCCCGGCTCACATCACCCACCCTCTTCCTAGTCTCTTGCCTGTTTTATTTTCTTCATTGCATTTCATGCCTTCTGAATTAGTTTGTCTACGGTGTATATTATTTCTCTTGGATCAAAACATAAGGTTTATGAGACCAGGACCCTTGTCTGTCTTGTTTACTGCCATAGCCCTAGGACTGAGATCCGCACCCAGCACATAGTAGATGCTTATTAAATGTGTGTTGGCTGACAGCAGACAAGCCCCCGCTCTGAAGGACATCAAAGCCTAGAAGAGACAGGCATGTACTGAGACCGTTACCAGGGAGCTCAGGCACTGATTAAGGCGTGTGTAAGGACCAGACAAGGGAGCGACTCTACTTGGGGAGGTCAGGAAAGGGCTCCTAAGGAAGTACCCTCTGCAGTGGGTTTTGGAGGATGAATAGGAGTTTGCCAAGTAGAGGCGAAAGGAAGAAAAAGGTCCAAAGCAAACAAAGGAAATGAAATCACCTGAGGCTGCCCCCAAAAGGGTGAGGTCAAGGAGAGAGCCGAGCACTTGTTCTAAAGCAGCACTTCTGAAACTTGAATGCATACACTAATCACCTGGGATCTGGTTGAACTGCAGATGCTGATGCGGGGGTCCAGGTGGGGGCTGAGACACTGTTTCTAGGTCCCAGGTGAGGCTGATGCCCCAGGTCTGCAGACCACACTTTGAGAAGCAAGCCTTTGGAGTGTGGGCAATGGGCTCTGGTGGACATGATCTAAATTCTACCTGTGCCACTGGCAGACCGGGCCCGTCTCCTTGCCTCTAAGATAAGGATGACGACCTTGCTCCCAGGCCCTGCATACACTCAGCGCGCGTGAATTTGGTAAAGCCGTGAGTTCAGTCCTGAGCGCTTCGTATCAGTATGCCTCAGCTAATATTATTTGTGGCTAAAGGTGGTGATGAGCGGTGTGACAGGAAGGGATGACTTTCCCCAAGAGCTTTGGTTGTTTGAGGGTCTCCTGTGTGTTGGGCGCACACGTATGTGCCCTTCCTTCAGCCACACAGCACTCCACCACGTGAGCTTCATCACGATTCTCTCTTTACCAGCAGGAAACAGAGGGACTGTGTTAGTTTCCTCTTGCTGCTGCAATAAATGACCACAAACTTAATGACTTAAAACAACAGACTTATTATCTTACAATTCTGGAGGTCGGAAGTCTGAACTTGGTCTCACTGACACCTTGGAGACATCCAGGTAACATCAGGACTGTGTTCCTTCCGGAGGCTCTAGGGAACAATCTGTGTCCTTGCCTTTTCCAGCTTCTAGAGGTGGCCCACTTTCCTTGGCCAGTGGCCCCTTCCTCCACCTTCAAAGCCAGCGGTGTCAGAGTCTTTCTCAAGCTGCATCCCTCTGACCCTGACTCTTCTGCCTCCCTTCTCCACCTTTAAGGAGCCCTGTGATTACCTTGGGTCCCCTGGATAAGCCAGGATACTCTCCCTATCTTAAGGTTAGCTGATCAGCAACCTTAATTCTATCTGCAACCTTAATTCCCCTTTGCCACGCAAGGTAACATATCCACAGGTGACGGGAACTGGGTTGTAGCCATCTTTGGCAGGCCATTATTCTGCCTGGCACAGGAAGTGAATGCTTAAAGAATCCCTATTGTCACAACCTCAGAATGGTACACCTGGAAGGGGTTTTAGACCTGTATCAGGAAGGATTAGATTTAACTCAGGTAACAGAAAAATAAAATTAATGATGGCTTAAATAAGACAAAAAGTTTATTCTCTCTCAAGTAAACCAATCTGGAGACATGAAGTACAAGGTTAGTCTAGAGGTTCCACAAACTGGTTAGCAATGCAGGCTCCTGCCAGCTCCTTGCTCCATCCTCCTTATAGTGCGGCCTTCTACCTCACAGTCCTTAGGGCTGCCAGAGCTCCAGCCACCGCCTTCAGATTCCAGGCATCAAGATGGAGAATAGCGCAAAGAGATAAAGGCAAAGGGCATCTGTCACATGGTTCTTAAGGAGGTTTCCTTAAGATACCACACAACATTTGGGCTTTGGTCTTATTGGCCAGAAGTTTGTCACGTGATCACACATTAGCTATAAGGAGGTCTGCAAAATATAATCTTTCTTCCAGGTTGAAGCAAGGCAACTAGCAGTGCATCCAGGGAGCTTCTCTAGTCCAGACTCTCACCTTGAGGCCCAGGGAGGGAAAGGACTCAGCCGGCGCCATAGCAACTGCGCTGGGACTAGACCCATGTGCCCCGGCCTCAGGCCAGCACTTAGTGCAGAGCCTCAAGCCTCTAGCACAGATCCTGGCACATAGTAGGAGCTCAGAAATGCTTGTAGAAATGAAGGACTTGGCCATCACACCGCGCCAAACATCCCCCTCTGGACCACGCGCCCTGCGGCTGCCTCTCTCAAGGCAGGTGCAATCCCACCTTGGGGCAGGGCCGACTGCACTCCTGGGTCTCTTTATCCCCCTTCCTCCCAGTTTACGTCTCTGCTGATACCCTTGAGTGAGCTCCCAGCTTCTCTTTCTGTCCCACAAAGTCACATGAAAGGGCAGCAGGATTTGGCAAAAGAGAGCTCTGAGACAGCACTGAGAAGCAGAGGATTTTCTCTGACAGGAGGATCATCTACTTAGAGATGGGCTTCATAGCTGGGGTGGGCTGTGGCAGGAACCTGTTTCTATTGTCTTGGCATCTTGGCATTCTGCAGTGTTTGTTTTGACACCGTGAAGGGACGGACAGGGGGCTGATCAAAGCCAGAAGCCAGGTGGCAACTCTCGCCTTTTCCCCTGGGGCTGCAAAAGCCAAAGATGCTCCATCCTTGGGCATGAGCTGCCTCTGCCCGTTCAGATGGGTGTGAAGGTCTTATGTTCTCTTGTACTTCTCTCTTTTCCAGTCTTTGTCTCCTCAACCAGGGAGTAAGGCCCCTGAGACAGGGAAGGTCAGATTTGCCTCTGTGCCCCATTGGCTGGCACAGTGCCTGGCACACAGGGGCACTTGATTAACAGATGGGGAACTGGCCAGTTCGTCAGAGTGAAGTCACTATGGCACATAGTGGGCCCTCAGCAAAATTTTTTAAAGAAAAGGAGGAAAGGGAGAAAGGATGGCGAGACAGATGGAGGAAGAGAGAAATAAATTGGTTTGAGTGTCGGCTTGCCATGGAAGCGGCAGCTCAGAGAACAGGCAGCTCTCCCAGCCTTGGCCCTGGAATAGTTGACTCCCTCCCCCGAGAACCAAGTTCACAGGAGAACAGAAGAACCCGGCCCGGAAGGTCTGTTTCAAAGGGCCTCCCCTCCAGCTTGAGAACACTGTGCCTTTCAGGCTTCCCCACGGGCCTCAGTGGCCACTGTACCCGGTGCCAGAGTTACAAGGATGTGGCCAGAGGCAGAATGGGTGGGGTGGCTGATGAGAGGGAAAGAGTGTGAGAAGAAAAGGAACCGGCCCCCACCCCATGGCTAAGTCAGTGGCTTTTCAAGCCTCAGGAGAGCAAGAGACGGGGTGGGAAGAAAGACGATGGGAGGCAGAAGCTCAGCATAAGGAGGTTAGCAGGGGGAGGGGCGAGAGCATGGAAAGGATGGGCAGAGGCCACCGGGAGAGAAGAAGATGCCTGGGCACAGGGGCAGTCCACTCTCAGAGCAGATGGAACACTAGAGTCAGAGGGTCCGTGACAGTTGGTCGGAGGGAAGAGAAGCAGAGCAGAACGCAGAGAGGTGCCTGACTGCCCCTAGACAGGGACAGACACCCCCTTCCAGCCCTGGAAACACGGCCCGAAGGAGAACTCGCGGAGATCCGGAGAGCTCAGGGAACTACAGGCAGGGCTGTGAATATCTGTGGGCTGAACCACGGGGCCGCAAAGCCTGTGGCCAGGACTCAGGCTAAAATTACAGGCCAGACGTCAGGACCGCACACCAGAGCAGCCTGAGACCACACATTTCCCTTGAACCCAACCACTTCCTGCCCTAGTTTCCTCCCGAATTGATTGAGCAGCATGATCCAGCAGAAAGAGCCCTGTTGGGGCATCAGACGGGCCTGAGTTTGAATCCCAACCAGCTCGGCATCCTCAGGCGGGGTGATTAATCTTACTGAACCACCGTTTCTTGGCTGCCACAGCAAACGGCAATAATAATGCTTATCAAGCAGTGTGTTATAGAAATTTAAATAATCTGTATAGAAGATTTGCACAGAGAGTAGGAGCTCAAAAGATCGTTAATGTTGTTTTAAATCGAGATTTCCCACCTTTCAGTCATTTGAGTACCACTTTCGTTATTTTTGCCATATCCAGGTACCACCTAAATTGTTATTAATCGAACAAGTATCTTTCACTTGATCTTGTATTAGCCTCATCCTAAGCAATAATATCCAAGGAATCACTGGCTTAATGCGCTAGTTAAATTTTTGACACATTAGAAATGCTCAGCTTAAATCTGTTTAAATGTCCATCCCTATACCAACTAAATTCATCTCAGATACCACAATGGCCCATCACTCACTTGGCAAAAGCACCATTCTGACTAATAAGCCATCCCCCAGGGTTGACAGAGATGGAGAGACTGGTGTCCCTCCACCCCCATTACTCATCAGCTTTTTTCTTTCGGTGATAAAGGGGCACTGGGATGGAGACCAAAGAGAAGGTCAGAGGCCAAGCCACAGAAATCACTTGGACTCCAAGAGCCTTTCTGCAGCATCAGGTGCCCTCAGCTCTGAGTTACAATTTGACCCCTTCCTCCATCTAGACAGGACAGTGATGTGAACTACAGCGCAGGGAGACAGAGGTCGTCAGCCCACCTCTCAGTTGACACACTTGCTTGACCTGGAGGGTTTTCCCTTTGTTTTCCTGCAGGGTCTTCGGGAGATGCCCCTTCCCGAGACCACCAAAGCAAGAGGAATTAGCTCTTTCCTCTGCATCTACCAGAGGTGAGAGGATTTCTTTCTCCACCTTAGAGTCTTTCAAACATAGAGGGATTTGCCTCGTGTGTGAAAATACTTGCTTGGAAGAAGCTATGAGATTTCTCATTAATGATTGTGCCTGGGGTCAGGGAGAGGAAAGTCAGCCTTGTAATAACAGTAATGACGGTCTTTTGTGACAGTAATGGCAGAAAGGATTTGGGAGGATATAGGAAGGGTTTGGAATAATGGGACACACAAGCCTGAGTATCTCAAGGGTTAGCAATCCAGGCATTGGGTCAGAACGGAGAAACACGGGTATTTCCTTCCCTGCCTTTGTTCCTGACTCAACCACTTTGTTTCTTGGGCCCCCGCCCCCTCGCTCCATCTATACAGCAAGCTCTGAACTTGAAGCATTAAACTTCGCCCCAAGCGTGTTTATCCTGAAGATCCAGCACTGTCTCATTAAAGCCTAGACCGCTGAGAAGAGACAGTTATTTCTTAAACAGTTAAACAAATCAACACATTATTAAAGATATAAACTAATTTCTGGGTATTGATGTGGAAGCCTGGAAATAAATCACAGAGTCCATGCAGCCATGAATGGGGAGACCAGGAAAGAAAGACAGATGCCTCAAAGGAAGCCTTGAGAGCAGCATGCTTCCCTTCGGAGGGGCCCAAGCCATCGTGAACTAGTTGGCTCTAAGAGCCCCCTTTGGGAAGGCAGGCGTGGGGGAAGTAAGCGTTCTCGCAATGAAGCTGATGGGATTTTAATAGCCAGACAGATGGCCTGAGAAAAAAGGAAGATTTTTTTTTCAAATGAGGGAAAACACTTCCATAGCTTCCCTTCAATTAAAACAGAGCGAGAGCCCTCGGTGTCGAGAAGATTTGTCACCATTATTAGGATCGTCGGTTTGCAGTTCTTCTTTTTAATAACTGCATGAACGAGCATCAGTAATAAACAAGGGCGTGTTTTCAAACAAGTTAGAGGATGTATCTGTCTGCTGACTTTCAATGCAGTTGTTAGTATTTTGGCTTCATTTGATTTCACAATTTAATACTGATCCCAAATAATTGTGTTGTTGTTCTTATTGATGCAATCAAACATTTATCAGTTATTGGATTTTTTAGTGCCATCTCCTAACAACTTCAGGTCCCATACAAGCCACCCGTGAGCAGCCAGCATTTCTCAAAATCTGTATCACAAAGCCTGGGGGGAAGAGGAAATACAAAGTAAAGAAAATCTGCAAAAGGAAAGAGAGGGTAGAGAGGGCAGAAAGAGAAGAAAAACAACATCTACTGAGCATCCTCCTATGAGCCAAACGTTTTTATTTTATCCTCAGAACAACATGCAGAATCTGTTTTAGGATCCCCGTGTTGCAGGTGAGGAAACTGAGGAGCTGAGAGATTAAGTAAGTTGCCCAAAGTCACACATCTAACAGGCACAGAGGTGGGAGTCAGGTTCAGGACTCCCTCTCTTCATCCTCTTCCCTCCAGCATGGGGCTTCCAGCCCTGTGGCTGCTTCTCCAAGTATCACCAAGCTGTGGGAACCACCCCCTTCTGTGGAGATGGGTTGTCTCATAGCTTTCTCGCTTTGAATAAAGGGAAAGAAAATTCACAGGGGAATTCTGCCTCCTGGTCTGCCTATGTCACACTTCCCTGATTCAATTATCAGATTCTCCTAATGGCTGAGCATTGTAATGATAAGTTGATGGTAGAGGGAGAGTTGATCCCCAAGAGCATGCAGCCCAGGCATCCTTTGGCTGTACCAGAAATGGACTCTGCAGAGAGAGGGAGGTGATTTTCCAAGGAAATGTACATGTACCGAGCACACACCTATGATGGGCTGGACGCTCTGGGAGCTACTGTATAGACCTTATTTCATTCAATTTCCACAACATTTCTTGTAGAGCAGCGATTCCCATGGAACAGCTGAGAGAACTAAGGACAAAGAAGTTAAATGATGTTTTTTTCAGGTTAGTCATTCATGGAGTTGGGATTTAAACCCTAGTCTACCCAATGGATTCCAAACATTAATGGTCAATTTTACGTCAGCATCAGAGTCATAAATTTTGATGAAGGACAAAAGGAAAGAGCGGGAGAGATTAGAAGTGTGACCTGAAAAGAGATTGAGAATAAAGATGGCTGCCCAAGGGACTGTGGATTTAATTCCTTTCCTGCCCAAAAGCCAACACTCAAATTGAATTCAACAAGCATTTACTGGATGTTGACAATGTGCACATCACGTGACAATGTGACAACATGCTGACCAAAGGTTCGGATTTACTGCCTTCTTCTATTTTAAAAACTTTTGACTTTGAATAAAGAGATGTACTCCTTTTCCCACAAAAAGATAAAAAATTTAGTTGTTCTTCACCATGCTGTTTCCAAATAGGAAAGGTTTGGTCTCTCTACTAGGACAACTGGAAGTATCTTCATAGTCTAAGGGGCTGCGTCAGTTACCTTTAGGCTCTGAGCTCTAAACCAACTGCAAGTTGGGGTGGAGGGATGAAGGAAAAGAAAAAGGGAAGAGTCACAGAAATACAACCAAAAATAGAAAATGATAGGGAGATAGATAGATAGATAGATAGATAGACAGACAGACAGAGATACATAGATAGATACATAGATAGAGGTAGATCTTGAGCTTCTAACTTATTTATGAAGAAAACAGATAAAAATTTTTAAAATAAAATAATAATACTGTTCATTCTTATTCTTTATAAAGGATAAATTTACAAATAAAGAAGTTGACAGGAGAATTAAAAGAATCGAAGAGGTAAAGGTCAGGATTGAAGTTGTTCAGATGTGGTGGTGGTGATGGTGGTGGTAACAGCGAAGGTTGTGGGGAAGGAGGTGGTGGTGGTGATGGTAGTGATGGCAGGGATGATAACAGGGATTGTCATCATCATAATAACTAACATTTGGAACATTCTTCACAGTATCTAGAGCCCTTTAACTACATTACTTCATTCTAGAAGAAAAACTCTGTTCACAACAATATCCTGAATTTTTCAAAACAACATCAGTTTCTAATCCTAGTTTCACCCTGAGTGTCATTCCAACTCAGCCAAGTTCAGAGGAAAAGAAAGGACTAAAGTGGGTTCTTTCTCCATCAAACAGAAGTGGACTCTTTGGGCCGGCCCCGTGGCTTAGCGGTTGGGTGCACGTGCTCCGCTGCTGGCGGCCCGGGTTCGGATCCTGGGCGCGCACCGATGCACCGCTTCTCTGGCCATGCTGAGGCCGCGTCCCACATACAGCAACTAGAAGGATGTGCAGCTATGACATACAACTACCTACTGGGGCTTTGGGGGAAAAAAATAAATAAAATTAAAAAAAAAAAAAAGAAGTGGACTCTTAGATGGGGATAAATGGACAGTCGTGGAAACCAGGGCGAAGCTACAAGAGCCCTCTCCAGTATTCCCTCCACCAATCGCTCCCACCTCAAGGTTATTCACCCAAATCAGTCCCCAAAATTGATAGTACATAATGCCCTTGTCACCTGATGGCTGGTTAGTAGCTTTCATAAAATGCATAAATAATTGTGGTCTGGTTCCTAGTGGATAAATAAAAATCATTTGTGATCATTGAAACATATTTACTTTTTAATTAGGCAGCAGCCCAGAATGAGTCGTCCATGAAGAGCCATCTCCTATAACCTCTTAAGGAGTCCTACTGACCTAGCCAGGGGCTGGTCAGTGGCCAGGGCCATTTGCTCTTTTCCACAGTTTCCTATAAAGGACTTTAGCCCCCGACTGTCAATCTACCACACTTCACCAGCACTAGTCACACATCATTTAAAAAAAAATTCAAAATGCTGATGGATATGCTGCCAACAAAATGATTTCTTTAAAAATAACCTGATAACTGAATATCAGATTAAGGCACAGGCAGCTGTGCAGTTCCTCTGGCCATGCCAGGTGCCGCAGTAATTGCCTGCTCCGGGTTGTGCTGCGAACTTTAATGGGGCGTGCTGGCTGTGTCGGTCCAGCAATGACACAAACTGCGTGTCCTTGGGAAGAGGGTTTGAGAATGTCATCGATGACCCAGGTAGGGTTTGAGGAGTGGGAGAGTCAGGTCAAGTCCCTGTGAATGCACCTAGGAAAAGGTTGCTGTGCAGAAGTGAAGCTGTGTCTTCAGTGTTCTTAGAGAAGAGGCCAGTGGCATGGCTGCAAGTGACTGTTCTGGCTCCCGCCCATCAGGGCGGAGGAGGGGGAACAGGTGTGAATGACTAGCACGGAGGTGGAAATTAGGTCGGATCTGTAGTGTGGGGAGGTGTAGGGGGAATGTTGTCGCATGTGCATGGGGAAGGATGGAGGCAAATTGGGTCACGTCTTTGTGGAAATGATGAGAGAATTGGGTCAGAACTGTGGGGGAGAAGGCTCGAGAATTGGGTCGAGTCTTTGGATAGAAGGGGGAATTGGGTCAAACGTGAATGTGTGTGGAAAGAGGGTAGTAGAAAGTGATAGAGAGAGTGGGCTGATTCTCTAAGATCAGAGGGGAAGGGGACTGAAGAAGCAGCTCTGATCCACACAGGGGTTAAAAATTGAGATTCTGAGTTATAGTCATTTCCTCCCAGTTCCACTGACTTGCTGGCTCCCCTCATATAACGTTAGACAAAGTAAGGCTTTCCTACTCTTACCCTAAATTGCGTGTCATAAACCCCCACCACGACAGGGTGCAATTCATTCTTCGGCACTTTGCAAGCCAACTCAAATTGGCATTTGGGAGGTAACAATTCCATAACGTGATGTGGCCTCATTTTCCCGGGACGTAAGCCTGGTGAGCTGCCGCCCTCCCTTTGGGTTTCAACACCAATTCTCTCTTCTTTCCCACTACTGGCAGCATTGCATGACCACCACATGACTTGGAGCCTCATAATAAGTTTTGTAAATAAAAGCTGAGTGATAAGTTCATTTTAGCGGCCTCCAAACTGGCTTTGTTCAAATCCATGCAATCATAGGGTGGTCAAACCATGATAATACTTGAAATTGTGCTTAAAAGGAAGGTAGTTTTATTAATTAACTGAGCTCCTATTGGCTACTTGGTTGAATAGAAGGATTCTCAAGGCAAAAACAGAATGTGCAATTCACAACTCTGTCTGCTGTGACACGCCACAGAGGAAATTTATTAAATCCACAGAGTTTTATTGCAATTGAACAGAGCCACAGGGTCAGCACATGCCAGTGTATATATCTCCAGTCATTCCAGCTTCATTTATGCCCATGTGGGTTAAGTAGGGCTTCTACTGAAGTGTACAGTACACCCGTGACCTACCATGTCCTCTTGGGACCTATGTAAGGAGTTACAATGAGTTGCCTCAGATAGGGTCTCATTGGTTAAATCTGCATTTCAGCCTCTTCTGAGAATTCCCTTCAATTGATACGGATCACAGTGATTACTGAGATAAGCTTGTAATAGGCTTCTGTGGCATATGGACCACTCTGGCTCATCCAAGGGGAAGATGCACATGTAGGCAGTACAGCGATGGGGAACCCGTACCATTCTCCATGAACTAGAGGATGCTTAAGAAAGGAAAGACCCAAACACTGATGCTTCCTATTCTTAAGGTGATATTTGGTGGTATTTTGGAATTCCGGGGATAAATACCCAACAAATATACTTTCAGATCAAATAATTTTACTCTGGTTTTTCTTGACTCTTGGAATCTTTGAATGGAGAAGGATCTTGCAAATTCTGAAAGCCTTTGCCAGGAAATGAAAAGAGAGAATTAAAAGGGAGTCATTCCCTCTGCAATTCAAATCAAACCTTCATTTTCTTCAGCAGAGTTATTTTAAGTCATTCATTATTATTTTTCCTCTGAAGCGGAGGCTGTTTGATGCTGTAGGATTGTTAGAACGAAAGAGAGTAAAGAGGACACTGAGGTCTTATTCCTGCTGCAATTTGAGAGGAAGTTGGTGCTGACAAAAGATTGTTAAAATACACACACACACAGACACACACACACGCACACACACATGTGCACTTCATATTTACAGGAAGCAGAAAGAGAGACCAGTCTTCCAACAGGCAGCTGAGGGAAATGAGGTCCCTGCCATTTTTCCAGGGCACTCACTGAGGCCGGCCCCGCAGATGTTCCAGGCAGTGGGGTAGAGGCCACGGCGCTGGATGTGGAGGCAGAGAATCTGGGCTAGAGGCGGTCTGCGTCTTCCACTGCTGAGCATTGTGACCTTGATCAAGGCTCTCCACCTCTCCGAGCCTGTAAAACACACGGAACAGATAACAGCCAACATTTCAGCAGCAAGCCACAGCTTACAAAGCCCCTTCCCTAGAGGACCTCACGTCCAGCCTCAGAGTAACCACAGGAGGTAGGGGGTGTTGACACCATGCTCTAAGGCCTGGGCCTCATAGGGGGCATCTGAGAATAGAATGACTTAAAATAGGAGTCAGCTGGTGACCTCAGGCTAGTTGGTTAGCCTCTCTGAGCCTTGCATTTCTCATTTACAAAATGAATGATGCTGCTGTTTCAATGAGATCCTGAACTGGGATATATGCATGACACATAGTAGGTACACCACAAATGGTAGCAATTTGCATTAGTTACAGGTGGCAGCTACTGTTCTAAAGAGAGAGCCATGGTCCCCACCGGAGAAGGACCTACGGCTGCCAACAAAGATTTAGGGTTGGAGGGACTTCCAAGACAGTAGCAATTCAAGGAAGGTCAACGTGCAGACTACTGGTGTGTGGTTGCAGCTACAGGGAGGGCCAGATCAACTGTGTCTATGAAAATTCACGTGGTGCAGCAAAAAATCTGTGTCTGGCTTTCCCAAGAGGCAGTGTGGGGGAGCCCACTCCACAAGGGTTGGGGTGGGACCACACAGTGGCCTTTGGTATCCCACAGGCCAGGTGTGACTGGTAAGCATCCATCACTTCCCAGCCATGGAGATGCAAATCTGCTTTACCTCTCTGTGTCTCCTAAAAGTAGGGGTGGTAGCCACACCCACCCCCTAGAATCCTTTCGAGGATTCAGCTCTTAGTGCACTTACAAAAGAACAGTGGCTGCTGCCATCATCTTGTTATTCTTGTTGATAGTCACTGTTGGTCGTGGAAGTAATAGCATATTAAAACCAGTCTTTCTTTTCCTCCCTCTCTCACTCTCTCAAATATCTCCCTACAGAGAGTGAGAAGGTGGGACAGGATGCTACAACAACAAGGGAACAGGGTGAGGGCAGGAGAAAGGCACAGCAGTGAGGGGGCAGTGAGCTGGGCACCTTGGAGCCCTGACACTGCCGTGACAGCGGAGCCTTCCACTGGCAGGGTGACATTGGAACTTAACTTAGCCCAGCAGGCCCCATGGCTGTTTGCTGGGACATAATTCCCACGACCATTATCCACACAATGAGACACCATCTTGCAAGTACTCCCAGCTCTTTAAAAAAAGACAACATAAAACAGTGGAATATGTGTGTCATAGGATGGAACTCACTCTCACTTGGCCTTGGAAACCGATCAGAGAAGGAGAAGAGGGGAAAGGACTGGTATTTTTTGATCACTTGTCTCATAAATTACCCTATTTAATCCTCCCACTAACCCTATGAACAATAAGAGCGAGACTTTATTGAGCACATACTATCTGCCAGGCACTGTTCTAAATGACCTATTTGTATTATCTCATTTTAATTCTCACAGCAACTCTTATTATAATAACACAACAGTTACTATAATTAAGCTTGGTTTACAGATGAGGAAACTGAGGCTCAGGGAGATTAAGGAACTTGCTCAAGGCCACACAGCCGATTAGCAGAGAGCTGGGATTCAAGTCTGGCTCCAGGGTGCCCACTTCGGGCCTCCACTCCCCTGTCCCCCGCACTGTGGGTCAGAGCATGGTCCAGGGATTCGAGCTGCCCGTGTTCAATCAGCTCTTTCGGTGGCCTGTGCTTGGCCTTGGTTTCCTCATCTGTAAAATGGGGATACAAGAGTCCCTTTCACAGGCATGTGTTTAAGATTTAAATGAGAATGAAATGAGTTTATCCCAGGTCCATGATCAGGAAGCGGGAGCTGGGGAAGGTGAAGTAGCTTTCCCACGGTCACCCCTCCCCTTGCTCAGAGGTGGGAGAACCAAGATGGCAGCCTGGTCTGCGCCCACCGCATGGCACCATCAGCCAGGACCGACATTAGCCTGCAGCTGTCAGCCGCAGGGCGGGGGCCCAACAGACGATCTCTTCAATCCCCAGGGCTGACTAGGCCAAGCATGGGCACCACCAGGCCTGTTTCTTACTTGATCACCAGGGAGGGTTGGCCATCAGCTCCTTCAACCCTCATGGCCCACCAGCAACCAAGTGCAATCTCGAGAGATTCACACAAGGCCCCTTTTCCAGATCGCCTTGTCCCCCTCACTCACAGGCACCTCCCCTCTCCAGACACCACCTCTCCCGCTGGCCTGAGTGTTTTCACTTCCTGGAAGTGACAAGTAGAGACGATGTATGTGAAAACCTAGTGCTTCGTAAACTGTAAAGCGCACTGCTCATGTGACAGGCTGGTACGGAGGCTGGGACCTCTGGATAGAGTCCAGAGCCCCTCCTCCCCTCCCTGCGCTCACTCTAGTCTGGTTCTTTCAGCAACGGTGCAGCAGAAGGGCGGCCGCTCTCGCTCCCTTTCTCCCAGCACACGGGCCCAAACCTCCCTCTTCACTTCTCTCTCCTCTCATGCCTCTCCTTCTGCCGCTGGTGCTCTTGATGGTTCTTTCCACTGGAATGACCTCTCCGTGGAGACATCGCTTCCACAGCATTTAGGAATTCGTAAAAGAGATCAATGTGTGTGCCCTGCAAGATGCTTTTTTCATAGGCAGGCCAATGTCCACATAAAAGTTTTACCAATAGTTCTGATGTTATTGGAGTTCAGAGAATTTGACTTCCAGTCATTTCCATCTTCTCCTAATCCTTGGTGCCTACTCAGGTTAGTCGATTGCCATCTTTCCTTTCACTGGACCCCTTCCCCACCCCCACTGTCTTTGCTTTTGCAGAGATTCGTTAGTTCACTCCCTCCACACGTGTTTGTTAAGCTCCCGTTTTGTGTCCAGCGCTATGCTTAGGGATCAAAACCATCAGCAAGGTAGATGCCATCCTTAGTCTCCGAAGCTCACAGACCTCAAGTTTGCTTCTCAGACTTCAACGTGCACAGATCACGTGGAGTCTGGTTAAAAGGCAGATCCGGATTGAGTAGGTCGGGGCAGGGCACCGCTGTGGGGAAGCCACACGTGAAAGGGAGTCCAGTGATGTAAGATGATGATGATGTAGAGGGTTTGCTGGCAGCATGCGGAAGGAGGACTGACCTGGAAGGGAACTGAAACTGCTCCCAGGTTCAAGGTCACCCCGACAAGCTGGGGAATCTGACATCTTAAGACCCAGCTAATTTGAGTAGCTGCTCTCTGCCCAAAGCCTCACTGAGGCCAGCCTGGTGGTAGACACTTCCTTGCTTGTGGTTCCTCAGCCTTCTCTCGTCTTCACCCGCCCTGCCACCCCCTATTCAAAGGGTAGCCCCACCCTGTGCCCCTTCCTGGCTTCCCTTCCTGGCTTCCCAACAAGTGTAGCTTCAAGGTCTGTGTTCACCTGATCTCTCTTACCTAGGGTCCCAGGAAATGCTGTTACCCTGTCTGAGAATTTGATCTGTTTCTTTCTTCCCATCATTCCTTTTCGCCCTTCTTTATTGCCTTTTGTTGGGGTTACCACAGTCTCACCCCTCTCCCCATCCCTAACCTCTTATCTCCGGGAATATGCCTCTTTTCTCTTCTCTTCAAAAAAGCTGGTCACTTTGCCCACTAGGGAAGTTTCTTTCCTGGGCAAGGGGCTGGGAGCACTGGAGTTCCCCCTTCATAGCAGAAGATCCCGATGGGCCTGATAAGATGATGGAAGCTCTGTCCTAGTGGACGTGGGGACAGCAGCTCCAGACAGACCCGTGGAGCACACAGCTCCAGCCAGGCCTGTAACTTAGAGCACAGGCGCCTCCAGGTGCCCCAGGAAACATGACCGCCCCTCTCCCTGTGCTCCGCAGGAAGGCTGGGGGTGCACATGTGTTCAGAATATCCAAAAAGTTGTGTGTTGACCATTCAGTGCTTCACAGAAGAGCGAGATCCTAACACACAGGTTTGCCTTAAGAGGCTGGAGGAGGGGGCTGTTCTGAGCCTCTGTCTGGAACATGTCAGCCTGTAATCGCCCGTCAGTCACAGCCCTCATCAAGCAAATGCCAGTTCCAAGCAATAGGCCTCATGAAAGGGTATGAATTATTTACACCAATCAGCTGTCAAGGAGTGGAACAATTATGGGGGTCAAATCCAAGGGGAATGGAGAGTGAGATTTTTCAGCTGGCTTGGAGCTTGTCTGATTAATTTTCACTTATTTATTTCTGACCTTATAGAAAATGTATTACCACAAGGTCAAAACTTCTCTCTCTTTATGATTTTAGAACTTCAGAAGCAGAGAGCTAGAAACCAGTACAGTAAAGATATAGACGCTGGACCTGGCCTGCAATTCTGGCTGCCCTGCCCTTTGGGCAAATGACTTAAATCCGCTGAGCCTCAGTTTCCCCTTCAGAGAAATAGGTATGAGAAAGCCCACCCCAAGAGGACGTTAAACACCTTATAAGTAAAGACTATTTATTACAAAAGCTCAATTATTTGGCTATTCTGACAGTTATTCTTTTCATAACAGCCCAGTAAGATTGTCAGGTTATAAAGATACAAACTTAAAAATAGATCCCTCCAAATAAGCCAATAGTCAGAAGATGCTAAGCTGTATAATCTATGTTTGTATTTTATATTGAATTTTGTTTGTAACTGACAGCATAATTGCTATGTTAGGTCAAAAGCTGGGATTGTGGAGTTTGGAGTTTTAAAAGAGGAACTGGCCCTAATCAATTAGGTTTTTTCCTTAATTCTCTTTCCACGTTTGCCCTCCCAGCAACAGTCAATCAGGATCTAGCCCAGCTCCCCAGTGCTGGTCACGGTATCTGGCACACAGTGGGTGTTTAATAAATGTTTGCTGTTGCTTTTTTTTTTTTTTTTTTTTTTTGTGAGGAGATCAGCCCTGAGCTAACATCCGCCAATCCTCCTCCTTTTTTTTTTTTTTTGCTGAGGAAGACGGCCCTGGGCTAACATCCGTGCCCATCCTCCTCCACTTTATATGGGACGCCGCCACAGCATGGCTTACCAAGCAGTGCGTCGGTGCGCGCCCGGGATCCGAACCAGCGAACCCCGGGCCGCCGCAGCGGAGCGCGTGCACTTAACCGCTTGCGCCACCGGGCCGGCCCCTGCTGTTGCTTTTTGAATGAATGAATTCCGTAAGGAGAATCTTATAGTTGGATCATTGTTCTATCGAAGCTGAGAGGCGGAGAGAGAGATTTGATCCCTGCATTCAGATAGCTTATAATCTAAATATGGAAAGAAAGTGATTACATGAGCACGCACACACATGCCCACAGGCACACTGGTGCATGCACACACACTCATGCACACACACATACGCATATTCACGCATGCACATGCACACACATGCGCACACAACTGCTAGACTGCCAAACATTAACGCGGGTGGTTTGGACTCTGAGTGCAACGGGAGTTCAGAGAGAACTTTCTAGCAGAATCTAGACACAAGCCATGCCTCGGAAGAGGCGTGGGGGACACACACCCGAGGCAGGCGGGCGGGCATCCTGGGGTGGGTGGGCAAGAATGCAGAAGAAGCAAGGAGCCTGGATCACCCTGGAGCTCTGGCTTGTGCCTGGAAAGCCAAGCACCCTGCACGACCAGGATGAGGAGGGTGAGCCAGGAAGGAAACAAGAGTGAGGAGGAAGAGAGGGGCCGAGGGCCCAGCAGAGGTGCCAAAGGCCCCGGGAGCAGTGAGCTCTGGTCCTGTGCCCTGTGAACTGGAGACAACGTAACACCTGCTTCCTAGATTGTGCAGAGATTTGAAGAGCTTGTGTGCCGGAAATGCTCAGAACAGCGCCTGGCACAGGGCGGGAGCTGGGCGTGCTTGCTGCTTGGTGGCAGTGGTTAGCATTCTCCTTGAAGATCTTGAGAAGTAACGGCGTGGATGAACTGTTTTAGGAAGCCAAGTCTGGCAAAGCAAAAAACCAAGATAATTACCAGATATTTAGGCCAGAAGAGAACTGATTAGCATAGCTCTGTAAGGCACACTTAACAACACCCAGTGACCTAATTTCTCAAAGGAGAAACACGAACCCTCGCTTTATTTCTCTCTGTTCCAGAGGCCACGTGAAGGCAAATGCAGCATGCCCTCCCCCGGCTCTTCATCTCAAAGGGGCTTTAACCAGGGAAATCATCTAAACAGCATTTCAAGGTTCTGCGTGGACTTAACATTTCCCCATGGCCAGGCATGTGCTTACTTTATAATAACAGGTCCCACTTATAATAATAACTGGCTTGCACTTTCTCTTTTTCAATGGCCAAATCCATCCAATAGCCGCTGACTGAGGCACGGCGCTAAGTACTGGGCAGGACTGGGGCCTCAGAGACGATAGGGCATGGGCCCTAACTGTCGAGGTAGGGAGATGGTCATGTGAACGGCTCAGAACAATGAAATCATGAGAGGACACGGCCAAAATCTAGATGGGGCTGGCTGGGTAGAGGCCCAGAAGAGGGAGTTGCAAATTCCAGGGTGAACGAAGGGATCAGAAAGTTCTCTCCAAGGCGGGAGCTGAGTCTTAAAGCTGATTCCATGTTGCATATGGGTGGGGTCG
Organism: Diceros bicornis minor; assembly: GCF_020826845.1. Lineage (NCBI taxonomy): Eukaryota > Metazoa > Chordata > Mammalia > Perissodactyla > Rhinocerotidae > Diceros > Diceros bicornis. Next base: position 12,971,649 of record NC_080764.1, read on the forward strand.
GTGGGGGAAGTGGTCCTTGCAGAGGAAGAAATACCAACAAGGCCCAGAGAGGTGAGAGAGCAAGGTGCTGGCAGGGGCTGCTGGTCATTGGGTCCAGTGGGAATGCAGGGATGGACAGAAGGAGCAGTGACACAGAAAACTAGAAGAGCAGGCAGAGGCTGGATTGCAAAAGCCTCGCATCCCAGCTAGGAAGTGTGGCTTTCCTCCCAGGGCAACAAAGAGCCTCCACTCATGGGTTTTAAAAAGAGGTGTGGTGTATGCAGATTTAAAATAATGACCACACCTCACATTAACTGAGCATCTACTCAGCGCCAGGCACCATTCTGAGTGCTTCCTGTACGTTGGCTCATTCAATCGTCATGACAACCGTGAGTCTGGCGCCACTTCAACCCTCACTTAGAGATGAGGAAATGGTGGTTCAGAATGGTGATGTAATCTGTCCAGGGTCACACAGCATACAAAGGAACACAGCCAGGCTTCCGACCTAGGCAGCTTGGCTCGGGGGTCCACATGCTAATCACCAGGCGCTATTGCTGCTAGAAAAATCGTTCTGTCTGCATGTAAAGGTGGACATGGGAGCACAAGCCAGAGGCTTGGAGAGGAGCAAGGAGGAGTTTGAAATAAATCCAACAGGCCACCCAAGTCTTCACTGCCACTTGCCTTCACCAAATCTCCTTCCTTCTGACAAGTCTCTTGCCATCGGCCTCTCTGCCCGAGCCTGTGTCCTTCCAGTGGGACCCCCCCACCCCCAGCAGCTGCCTCCGTGCTCCAGCCTGGCCTTCTGTGGGATGCCAGCCTCCCGGGGCACCAGGCGTCCCCTCATCAGAGCTGAGCTGTAAAATCAGGAATCACTCTCTTCCAGGTCTACTCTCTTTACATTTGAGTCTAGAACACGTGCTTTTCTCCCTGGAAATTCCTGTCTTAATTTTGCTTTCTTGTTCTGTAAACATTAGGAGATGATGCTTATGAGAGAACCACCTTTTATTACATTGCAGTCTAGCAAACATAATCGAATTAGGGGACGCCTTATTTGAGCACACTTCAGCCGGATTCTTCCTCCCAGATTCCACCATCCCTCTCAGCTCGGGTTTCTTAGTCGGCTTGGAGCAGTAAGTAGAAAGAGAAGGGGCCTGGAATCTAGGATCAAATCCCGGGTCCACAACCTAGCGTGCAGCCTTGGACAGGCTGACCTCCCTGGGCTTAGATCCTTGTTCAGAGAGTGGGGTCCACTCCCCTTGCATTACAATGTGGCTCTAGTGAGCTTAACCCTGCGACGTCCCGGCTCCTGGAGAAAGTCTCCCGCTAGAACACCGGAGTGAGTGTGAGCTCTGCTTGCGGGAACAAGCTCCTTTGCAGCCCTGTCCACCACTGGGTCCCAGTGCCCAGCCAGTGCTCAGCACCGAGTAGATGATCAATAAGTATTTGTGAATGAATGAATGTCAAAATAGGCCTCTCCATTTCTCAGTCTGAGTGTGTGTGGTCTGACTCTGCAGCTTTCTTGGCTCTTAAATCCTCACCATAAAACTTTCCAATTCTTTTGCGCTCTCCTGAACCTACTTTGCAATTCCTGACTCACTAAGTCAGTGGAATTAGGTCTGCATGATATCAAGTCACAGATTTTTTTGGCCACCTGCGTGCAATGCCCAGCCATAGGGAAGGGGGAGCAGGAAGAAGCATTTAGCCAGGCAGTGGAATGGAAATGAGGGTGCTGGTTATCAGACGCTTTCCTTAATGAACTCAGGTGTGACCCCTCCTAGGCATGACTCGTGCTTGTCCCTGCAATGAAAGCCTGGTTCCTTCTGAGCCTCTTCAGGGCATCGGTGCCCTTGGTTAGAAGCGGGCCCATGTGACTGAGGCCTGTGTCCTGAATTTCCCTTGTCTTCCAGCCCCCTACAGATGGGAGCTGGGTTAGGGCTGCCTTGTTCTTGCCCAGGACACAGCGGGTCCCCGTGACGTGGCCCTGCTAGTCTCTGAACAGTATCAGGCAGTCATCTGAGGCGCCCAGGGATGCTGAGGACTGCGAGCGAGGCAAACTCTTTGGATGTCTGCTTCCCACAGCTGCGGGAGAGGCCCCCTCGCGACGCATTAATAAAGATCAAAGGTCTCTCTGGTCCCTGTGATCTTCACCATGTCAAAGAGAAAGAGTCGTTTTTCTATCCTTCTCTCTGTCGTTTATTAATATTACAGAGTTTTGCTCTAAAAAGAAAAGAACTCAGGACGCCTGGAGAAGACGGGTATTCTGAGCGCTTTAAGTTTTATATTGCTTTGTCATTTCGTTTCTTGCTTGTGTGTGCTGCAGTCGTCAGAAATCCAATTTCCCTGATTTGGGGGAGAATAAGGATTGCCCTTTCATCTAAGTAGCCCTTGGCATAAACCAAAGGCATTGGACTCGGGAGCCTCAAAGATTGGGTTCACGGAGAGCGGAGCTGAGATATCATGCACAAAGGGAAACATGCGTCTACCTGTCGATTCCATAATTTCTGAGCACTTTCTCTGTGCCAGGCACTAGAACAGACACACAGTGGCTGACTCAGGCAAGAGTCTGCTCTCTCTTACGCTCCTAATGAGAACTTGTCTTAAGCCAGCGAGGAGGATGGAAACCTGGGATACTTGATTGAGATCTGTCTTTTTTTAAACTATTATTATTCTAGAAACACATCATGAGTGGTCAGGATTCATTCAACAGCTATTGTCTGAATCCCTATGTGGCATAGGGCCTGGGCATACAGAGACAAATAAGCCCAGGTCCAGTAAAAGAGATGAGTAAAAAAGGAATGTGGAACCTGGTGCCCCACGGAGGGCTAATCTGAGTTCAAATCCTGCTCCTCAACCCTGAAATGGAGAAAAAGAGTGACTATGTTGAAGAGCTGTAGGGGCACGAATGAAAGACTGTGTAAAGGGCCTGCATGTGCCCAGGGGATAAAAGTGCTGAGCAAATCGAATCCATCAGCAGTGTGCAGGTGGTGTAGGCCTGGTGTAAGGTGGCCCAGGCTAAAGGGGCACCTACCTCTAGTGCCTAGGCAGGAGGGCTTCCTGGAGGAGGAGACACCTGAGCTGAGCCTTGAAGGACACGCATGACTGAGTCAGGCAGAGATGAGGAGACAGACGTTCTGGGCAGAAGGAACACAAAGGCAGAGAGACATGGATTGGCTTGGCAAGTTTGGAGAAATGTGTGCAATTCAGTCACGATTCCAAAGTGGCAGTGGGCAAGAGACAAGAGCAGAGGAGGGAACAGGGACTAGGTCAGGAAATGGGATGAATGAGTAATTCTCAGCAAGTTACTGACCTCTCTGTGCCTCAGTTTCCCCATCTGTCAAGAGAGGATATAATAGTTGTAGCCATATCACAGGGCGGCTTAGAACAGTGCCTGGTCCACAGGAAGTAGAAGCTGTTATTAATTCTCTAGTCTCACGAAATCACCTGCAAAAGGGATATAGTTATGCCCACTTTCCAGGTGAGGAAAGAGAGGCTCAGAGAGCCAAGGGACTTGCCCGAGATTGCACAGGGAGTGAGGGCAGAAACACCGTTCAAACCCAGGCAGTCCGAGTGCCACGCCTCCTAGGCCACTTGACCTCCAGTCCCAGAAGTTTGTCCTGAGACAAGTTCTGGACCAGGTCCCCCCACCTTGAGGACCATCAGTTTTGGTGTCCCTTTCATTTGGCGACATGCAGCGGAGCTAGTTCCAAAAACAGCCCTGCCTTCCCCCGGGGGTGCCACAGCACTTCACAAAGGAGAACTCTGATTAAACGACAGAGACTTACGACGCAGCGTCACTGGTTGAGTAGCTGCTCTTAGGAACAGAACTCGAGTTTAAACCTCACACGCCAGGCCCTGTGCCGAGCCCCTCACACTCGAGACCACACGGAATCCTCCTGACACCCCTCCGAGTCGGTACACTTATCAACCCCAGTCACAGACGAGGACAGAGGCATGAAAGAAGTTGAGTCATCGGTCTCAGGTCACTCAGCTCAGAGGTGGCAGAGGTGGGATGCTCACTAACCTGCAGGGAGGGACTGGAGAGAGCCACACTGAGGCCAGTAACGTGTCCAATCGACACGTCAGCCCAGCTCCTCGTTCGGTTTCTCGACACTGGATTTGGATGGGAGGCTTAATCCAAGTCTGCTCTCAAACAGCGCCCCTGGGAGGGTCCGGGCGTGAAGGTCATTGATTTCATGGTCATGGGGCTTATGATGGAGGAACATTCTGCCTGAGCTCAGAGAACATGTGCTAACTCTGAAACAGGACATTATCTTCCTAGCCAACGGTCATTGGCTGCTAGGGCACACCAAGCACTGCGCGGTGCTTTCACTGTATCTCATTTAGTCCTCAGAACCATTTGGGGCTATGACCATCCCCATTTGCCAGGTGAGGAAACAGAGACACAGAGAGAGTAGGCGATTTACCCCAAGTCACACAGCTAGTAAGGGGGCCTGATTTAGAAAACCATGGGTGAGTGGGAATGAGTGGGGATTGGGGGGCGATGAGTATCCGGGTTATTCCCACTGGGCAACTCACCTCCATGTTTATTTCACAACCCACCCCACTCAACCCTGGGCACACCCACCATGGGGCGCCTTGTGGGTGAGAAGCTGGGCCAGCGAGCCAGTCCTGGGCTCTCACCCTGGGCCAGCCAGGCACGCACACTGCCCCTCTCGCCCAGGCAAGGTGGGGGGCCCAGGCTGGCAGAAGGAAGGAGGCCACTGTGCTGAGAGTGGCAGCGTCTTTGTTTGTGTGGGAACTTGGTGCCATGTGCTCAATTCTGCTTGAATCGTGTTGGCAAGAATTCCAGGAGCAGCGTGGAGTTTCCTTGTGATTTTCCAAGACAGAAAGTGAGAATGGGCTGGAATAAAACCAGCAATTGGAAGCATCAGAAGGAAAACAATGCCGAAACGTGGCAGGTGCCTCCGCACGCTCTGCATCCGAGGGTGCTGCAGCTGGGTGAGCTCAGCTAACGGGAGCCGTGTGGTCACGGGACTCTGTCTCCTCCGGTGACCGTCCCCAGGCAAGGGTGGGGGAATTTCCTGTTGATTCAGAAGGGAATTCAACAAATATTTGCTGAGCAGCCCTTACATTGTGCCAGGGCACTGGGGCTGGGAGATGACTCAGGCGCGTCCCTGCCCTGCAAGAGCTCACAGTCCAGTGAGGGGCGGTGACACATTAACATCCAACCACATACAATAAAGCAGCACAGGTGTGTGCTGGGCCACGAGAGGCCACTGGGAGGCTGAGGCTTCTGCAGGTACCAAGAGCAGAGTTGTGATGGGATTGTCCTGGAGTGTCCCCCACAGGAGGATGCACAGTCAGACCAAGCTAGGAGGGACGGGCGACTGGGCCACTGTCCTCCCTGCAGCTCCGGTGGCAGGGAGCCAAGGTGAATGAGTCAGGCTCCTCTGGTGGACTGCTTACTCAGGCAGCCAGAGGCAAGAGGAGCTGTGGGGGCCTCCTCCCAGGAGGGCAGGCTGGGGGAGGGGCAGGATGGGGAGCTGAGGTCCTCAAGGTGTTCCCTCTACCTGCTCCATTCCAGCAACTGGCAGAGGGGGGATTTGAACACAGGTCCATCTGACCCTGAAAGCAAAGCCCACCCCACACAGCAGGATCCCCCTGTGCCCTTTGTCCCCTCACCACCCCATCCCTGCTATCACCCCTCTCCCCCAGAATGAGCCCCAGGTCCTACTTCTTTGGTCCCACACCCTCCCCGCCCAGCTGATCCGCTGCCACTCAGCCTGCTTCACAGGAAAAGACATGGGTTTTGGAGTCAGGAAGACACACTCTTACTAGCTGAGCGAGCTTGGGCAAGTGACGTTACCTCTCTGAGCCTCAGTTTCCCTATTTGTAAGATGGAGACAGGAGAGACCTCCAGAAAGGGAGGCATATGCCACAGTGAACACAATGCTCCCGACAGAGGAGGCATCTGAGAAACGCCATCAGGATCTCCACGGTAGTTGGGCTTCCACCCATGCGGGGCCCCCTCCCCACTCCCATAGGGCTCCATCCCAGCCTCTTTTTTGATTTGGGGTCAGAGCCTGTGCTGTGGGAAGACAGGCTGTCGTCCAGAACCTCGCCCTCAGAAGGATGGAGCCCCGCCTTCCAGATTGCCTTAATAATGTGTTAGGAATCTCTCAGCGGGACTGTGTCTACAGCTATTGGGAAACAGTTGGTTTTTTTCTGCCCCCACCATCTCTTTAGACTTCCAGAGACCATAAATTTCCTACTCACTGTGTAAAGCAGTATTTCCTCTTCCGACGGCAATGCCCCTCTTGTGAAGCCACATGCTGGAATGAAAAGGCAGACGCTTTGGAGAAACACCTTCAGACTCACTCTCCCCTCGCCTCGCTCCTCTGCAGCCTCGCAGGCGTTCTCTCAGCTCCTGTGCCACACAAACCCCTTCCCTCCCCCGCATCATTGCTGTTCCCCCAGCCCAGACACAGTCCCCCACCAAGCCCTTCGCACGTTAGGCTCCATCTTATCTCTGTGGGAGGATGGTCCCTGGCCACCAGCCTAAGGAGCTCCCTCCCCACATTCTTTCCCCGTCACCGCCTCTTTCCTTCATAGCACCGTCACAATCTGTGCTTGTCTTATTCGCTTGTTACTTCGTTCACTGTCGACATCCCCCCCTAGACTGGAAGCTCCACGTGGGCAGGAACATGCCTGCTTTGCCACTGCCGGGTCCCCAGTACCTGAGCAGGGCCGGGCATGTGGTGGGTGCTGCATACGAATGTGTTGAAGGAAGGAAGGAACTAAGGAAGAGATGGGAGAGGACGACAGGGTTAGCTCTGATTCCCAGCCCAACACTTAGAAGCCATGAGATAGCCAGTAAATTATCTAGCTTCTGAGCTTCGTTGTCCTCATCTGTAAAATGGGACTAATAGTAACCATTTCAGGATTATTTTATTTTTATTTATTTTTTTTAAAGATTTTATTTATTTATTTTTTTCCCCTTAAAGCCCCAGTAGACAGTTGTATGTCATAGCTGCACATCCTTCTAGTTGCTGTATGTGGGACGCAGCCTCAGCATGGCCAGAGAAGCGGTGCGTCGGTGCGCGCCCAGGATCCGAACCCGGGCCGCCAGCAGCAGAGCACGCACACTTAACCGCTAAGCCACGGGGCCTCTCCTGTGTGAAAGTCTAGCACGTAGTGAGCACTTCTTTCTCTTTGCCCTCCCTGCCCCAGATCCCATAACAGCCTCCAGCAGTCTGTCCAGCGGTGCCCTGTCACTCCCCCGCCCTTTTTGGCCAGGGCAGCATGTTCGCTAAAGGTTCAGGGAGGAAGCTGTCTTGACCTTGGCTCTTGTCTTGGTTTGAAATTCACAGCCCAGGGCCCACCTTCCTCCCAATAAAGGTAGGAGTATTTTCCCTTTACACCTGCCCACACTCAAGTTCATGGGCCATTTTTGTTCACTCTCATGGCCTTGTGAGATCTTTGCTCATATTTGTTGCACGTGTTTTTTTTTTTTTTTTGTGAGGAAGATCAGCCTTGAGCTAACATCCGTGCTAATCCTCCTCTTTTTGCTGAGGAAGACCAGCTCTGAGCTAACATCTATTGCCAATCCTCTTCCTTTTTCTTTTTTCCCCCAAAGCCCCAGTAGATAGTTGTATGTCATAGTTGCACATCCTTCTAGTTGCTGTACGTGGGACGCGGCCTCAGCATGGCCGGAGAAGCAGTGCGTCGGTGCGCGCTCAGGATCCGAACCCGGGCCGCCAGTAGCTGAGCTCGCGCACTTAACCGCTAAGCCACGGGGCCGGCCCCTGTTGCATGTGTTTTGTAAGGATTCCCATGGACCACGCTGGCGCCCTACTGAAGACCAGTACAGGCTGTAATATTCCGTCATACTACACTTAAATGTGACAACCTGAGAAAGAATGTGCTGGAAGTCCCTAGAAATGACCCCCTAGAAATGGCAAGTCTATAGGCTCATACGCCCCCAAAAAATAAAGTCTGTGCCAGCCCACCGTCTCACTGAACTCTCCAGGGCTTCGGGCACTCAGAGCAGTAGGAAGTGGGTGAGGATTTGAGAATTGCTTTGCACCCCCAGGCACCAGAACCATGCCAGGATTTTACCACCCACCTGGTGCTCTAGGGCCCCAGAGATCTCTGCACCAACTCAACCTTCTGGAAGCAGAAGCTTCCACTTCCTGGGTCATAGCAGAGGAAACACACAAACCTCAGGACATTCTTCATCATCACAGCGCTGCCCATTCGCAGGCCAATCTTACTGTGTCCAGTAAAAAAAAAAAATTAAGATTTATTAAAATGAAAACTCTGTACAGGTAAAAAAAAAAAGTTATAGGCACAGAATATAAATCCAGTGTCCAGCACCATCCAATAAAGGAAATAAAATCTCATGAAGATAAGCTTCTCCATCCAGGGCACATGCATCCAAGTGAGGGCAATTCCAGTGCCAGGGTCCTCCAGCCTGACTTCTGTAGCAGCCTTCACACCCCTTCTCCTCCCGGGCAGAGGCTTCCTGAGCCCAGGCCCAGCTCCTCTGTCCTTGACATGGGAGCCATATGTGTCCCCCGGGGCTGGTGGCCCTTTTCCCTTGAGGCTGGGTTCTGTACATCCCCAAGTCTAATCACAAAGCATGACCTTCTTTCGTTTCCCTCCTCTGTTGAACTGAAGACGTGGACAGCTGGGTTCACTGGACACCTGTGTTCTCTTTTGCTCAGCTGTCCTTCCCTGCCCAGAGCACTTGACCGCTCTTAAAGAAGGCAAAAAGGCAAGAATTAAGCCACACACATATACACAATCACTGCAGCCACACACATATACACAATCACTGCAGCATGATCTTAGGAACATCAGACACCGAGGCACATGCCACATGGAAGCGACCCACCCATCGCCTGGGAGGGCTCTCGACATTTATCCCACAATTTCTGTGCCAGGCACTGGGACAGAGTAGTGGGCAGAGCAAATGTAAGTCCTCACCCTCACAAAGGGCCCTCGTTCTACAGGAGATGGACAGACAATAAACAAACAAAAAAGCGAAATCTAGGTCAGGTGGAGGTAAGTGCTATGGAGAAGAAGTTAACGGGAAAGAGGGTCAGGCAAAGGAGCTGCAATTTGACCTGGGGAGGCCAGGGAAGGAAAGCCCGGGGGAAGAACCTAAAGGAAGTGAGGGAAAGAGCCAGGCTGCTGCTATCTGGGGCAGAGCCTCGAGTGGGAGAAACAGGAAAGTGCTGGGTGCATTTGAGGAAATGTAAGGAAGCCAGTGTCCCAGGAGCTAGGGGAGGGCAGGGAGGCAGCCGGGGCCGGATTGAAAGGATTTTCTTTGGCTTTTGCTGTGAGCACGATGGAAGCCATTGGAGGGCTTTGAGTGGAGGAGCGTCAAGATCCAGTTGGTGGGTAGGGAACAGCCTATACGGGCCAGAGGGGACGCAGGGAGGCCAGTCAGGTGGCCATTACAACAGTCCGGGTGAGCGAGGATGTAGCTCGGATTGAGGGGAGTGGCAGGAGGGGATGAGCAGTGGTGGGATTCGGGCTCTGTGTGGAAAGTAAAGCCAATAGGATTTGCTATGGATTGAATGTGGTTATGAGACAAAGACAGCAGTCAAGGATGCATCTCAGATTGGAGGCCAGTTTAGTATCATCTGCAAACTCGCCAATCATAGTCTTTCCATTCCCTGAATCATGTATAAGAAACAGCCATAGGGCCCAACACCGTTTCCTGGGAACATTCATTTCCTAACTTAAATCAGCTTCCAGAAGTAATAGATTAGAGTCTGTTTATTAGACCACCCCATCCTATAGTGCCTGAATATTTTCAACAGACCTTCGTATGAACCTCGTTAGAGATTTGAAAGTCTTAAGTAAATCGCTCCCATTGGTAGCCTCATTCATTCGTTCAGCAGACATTCACTGAGTGCCTAGTATATGCCAGCAACTATGGTCATCCCCATGGGCTGAATCTATAAAGACCAATAAAGTGATGTTGATAATGGGGGGGGCTATGCATGTGTGGGAGCAGGGAGTATATGCGAAATCTCTGTACCTTCCTTTCAATTTTATTGTAAACCCAAAGCTGCTCTTTTAAAATTGTCTTCGATAAAAACAAAAAATAATAATAATGTTAAAAAAAAAAAAAGAGCAATAAAGCATAGGGGTCCCTGTTCTCCAGAGCCTCACGGCCAAGAAAGGGAAACAAACGTGTAAACTGACACATCGCCCTTAACTAAGACCTCAAGTAGAATAGTTGATGTTCTCCTTGCAGGAACTATTTTGCCATAAATCCAGTAGCCTAAACTCATGTAACCCTAACAAATAACAGAGCTCCAAGTGGGCCAGCTCTACAAAGAGTCACAGATTAAGAAGCCACTAAAAGAGTAGCTTTGATTGGAATTCCAATCCAATCTCTACTCATAATCCCTAAGGAACGTTAAAGAGGACTCAATTCATAACCTGCAGAAACATTTCTCACTTCTAGAGCCTCCTACAGCAAATGCCCATATCCTCCTTCCCCGGCCCCCGCATCCTGTTCTCTCTCCTCCCTGCTGCCTTTAGTCAGGAGGAACTCAGGCTTCCTCACTAATCCTGTCCCTTTCTGCTTCCCTCTCCACTTCTCTCTACACTTTTCCTGATTCTGCACAACAGAGACCCAGCTTGGCAAAAACTAAGCTGGGCTGGGGAAGAACCACCTTCGTGTAAGAAATCTGAAATTTTCTCTTGACAACCAGATTGCCCCACAAGGAGAAGAAACTCAATCATCTGAAGTTCTAAGAGATCCTTCTGAAATTCTTGTAGATGAAGATCACTCTGACACCATAATAAGTCTGAATTAAATGGGCACATTTTTATAGGCTGAAGTGAAGACAGCCCTTCTTAATGGACTGTTATATCTGGTTTTTGACTTGTGATTTTTGAAGGGCATGGCTTTTTCCACAGTGTCTCCAAATATATACAACAATGAGCAGTGTTAGAGTGGACTTCTTATAAGTATGGGTTTTAAAACTGTAAGAAGAAAGGGAACCATGTGGAAGGAAACATACTCGAATTCACTTATTAGTACAAACAGATTGAAGAAGGAATGAAAAATGTTCCTCAAAAAGAAAGGTTGACTCTCTTTTGAGAATACAGGAAACCTCATTATATGAGGCAGGTATGAGTTTGGTCCACAGCTTTGGCATGTAAGAAAGCTGCATTACTTTATTTGTTCTAAAACAAATTAAATCTAACTCTGAAAGTATCCCCCCTCCCCAACACACACACACAGACACACACAGTGTTCTTGGAGCAGCAAAAAAAAAAAAAAAAAAAATTCTGACATCTGTGGTGTTTTTGAGAAGCCCCTTTCTCTCCCCATTATCGTGGAAGAATCCTCGAGGTCTTACACCATCAAAAACCTCTAAGAAAGGGCCTGTAGTCTTCAGGTCTCTCTTTGTGCATGTCCTCCTGGTCCCGAAGGTGGGCAGCTCTGTTGCTTCCTCAAGCTTGGACACAGGGGCCTGGCCCAGGCTGGGAGTCCAGTGCCAGGGTCCCCCACAGAGCACAGAGCCTTTAGAGTCTGCAAACACCTCTGGCCTCTCCAGGTTGGCTCTCCGTGACCTCTGGCACCTCGGAGCCCTTCTCATTTCAGATAATCCGGCTCTTTTATCTCCATGAGCCAAGGCTGGAACCACAGCATCCAGCACCTGGAGAGACCAGGTGGGTAGCCTAATGGAGGAAGCATTCCAGGGGGAATGTGGGCAACTGCAGCACACAGGCCCCAGCCAAGGCAGCCAGGTCAGCTCCAGACAACTGACACACTGCAGGCCCGAGGTTGCTGGATCTTTCGATTTTTCAAAAGAGGCCAAATATTCTAATTTTTCTGTGAGACTTCCCAATTTTTCAATGTTAGCAACTCACCCAAATTAAAAAAAAAAAAATAGAAATGCCATGTGGGCCAACTCTGTGCTTGCCAAACAAAGCATCTTTGCCTACGGCTCGGGCCCTCCAGCATGGAGGCAACGTTGAGTCTTGGCCCTATAGCCTAATACCATTACCCTGCCCCTGAGGCTCGTCTGCCTCCTCCGGGCGGGGTGTGAAAACTAAGCAGCCAGTGAAGACCCAACCTAAATTAATTGCTCAGCAGGGTATCCTGCCACACATTCACTCCCCTGAGCAACATTACTGAGCACCTGTTATGTACTTGGTGGCAGCTTGCTGGGCAACGGGATGCCAAGATCTCAGAGGTGTGGTCCCTGCTCTTCTGACCTTACAGTCCTGTGGGCAAAAGAGACATCAATCAAGAAAGTGCAATGATCGATGCTCAGTCACTGCAATGACAAGTCTTGGAAGAGGCATGTCGGCCATGATAGTGAATAACGGGGAGATTTAGTTCAGGGGTTCAGGAAAAGGGCTGAGATCTGAGGGTGAGCAAGAGTTAGAGAAAGTGAAGTGTGTTCTGGAAACAGGGGACAGAAGAGTTTGCATGAAAAAAACAAAAAACGTGTTTGCGGGCTCCAAAGAAGGCAGGAGAGGGAGGCAGAGAGGGAGGGCAGGATGTGGCAGAAGAGGTGAGCACGGCCAGCTCGGACAGGGCCTTGAGGTCATGCTAAGGACTTTGACCTTCATCCTGGGCTCTATGGGTAGAAGGCAGTAACTATGGGGAATGGCGGGAGGGGATATATGGGGACGTTGGAGACCAGTTAGGAAATGCATTACTAGGAGGCATCTAGGGAGCTTGGCCAAGGGTGGTACAGAGAAAATGGAGAGGCACGGACAAATTCAAAATATATTTAAGAAACAAAACGAATGGAACTTGAATATGGGAGTCCAGGGATGTTGATAAGTGTCAGGGATGACTCCCAGCTTTCTGGCTAGTTTAACTGGGAGGGCTCATTTATTCACAAATATTTCTTGAGCATCTATCACTTACCAGGCTCTGTTCTAGGCACTGGGATTAGAGTGACGGACAGCCCTGCCCTCAGGGAGCTCACTTTCTCAGGGGGAAAAACAAGTAACAAAATAAGTCAAATTCATACGTGTTGCTCGGCCCAGCTACACAATTTGTGGGACCAAAAACAAAATGAATTTGTGGTGTTCCTTGTTTAAAAAAATATTAAGAATTTCAAGACAGCAAACACAGAGCATTAAACCAAGTGCCAGTCCCTTCTAGGCACGGGGTCTGTGTGACCCATGAAGCCAGCCCTGAACACCACATAGAGACACGTGCTAAGGAGAAAAATAAATCACAGAAGTGGGCTAGCGTGTTTCTGAAGAAAAAACAATTTTATGTAGAAGTTGCAACTTTATATAGAATGGACAGGAAAGGCCTTAGTGAGAAGGTAACATTTAAAAAAATACCTGAAGGAGATGAGGGACCAAATAATATCTAGGCAATAATAAATGAATAATAAATATCTAGGAAAAGGTGTCTTTGGTAGAGGAAACAGCCCATGCAAAGGTCCTGAGGTAGGAGTGTGCCTGATGTGTTGAGGAACAGCAAGGCCAGTGTGGCTAGAATGAAGCAAGGAAAGCAGAAAGGAGTAGACGATGAGATTACAGAGGTATCAGGGTCAAGGGGGCAGATCACATGGGGCTTTAGGCCACTGTGAGGACGGTAGCTGTGATTCTGGGTGAGGTGGGAGCCATTGGAGGGTTTTGAGTGGAAGAGTGACCTGGCCTGACCTATGGTTTAGCATCGTGAGTCCAGGTGCAGAGCTGAGAATTTAGTGACAGGAGATGGGTGGCAGTGGGGGAGAGGAGAAGCACAGAGACAGAAAGACAAGTTAGGAGTCTACTGCCACCATCCAGGCAGGACCAGCGTGGTCACAGGAGAAGTGGTGAGAAGTGGCCAGATTTGGAGCACATTCTGGAAGTAGAGCTGACAGATTTGCTGACCGAGTGGAAACAGGATGTGAATTAGAGTGAGGAGTCAAGGGTGACTCCGAGTGCTCTGGCCTGAGCAACTGGAAGGATGGAGCTGCCATTTCCTGAGAGGCAGAGCCTGGGGGAGGAACAGATTGGGGGCTGGAGGAGATCAGGAGCTCAGCTGAGCACACGTCAAGTTTGAGACACCTGGAGTGAAGATGTGGAGTTGGGAAAGCCCCGAGGTGGGGACAGCATGAAAATGAGGAAGGCAAGAACCACCTCAGGTAGGGTCTTATAGGTCACAGAGGGGGTTGGAATATTTTTCATAGAAGAGTATTAGGTATGATCTAATTTACTTTCAGAAGATTATGCTGACCCCTGAGGAAAGAATGGAGGAGCAGGGTAGAAGGGAGGAGACCCACTGGGAGACCTTTGCAGGGAGATGGTGGTTAAGATTAGGAGGATGGAGTTGGAGAAAAGGAACAGATTTAGGACAAGACTTACTGATGGATGGGATACAACTAGTATTGAAAAGAGAAGAAAGAAGCAAAGGTGGTCCCCAGGGTTCTGTCTTGAGGTAATGGAGGGTGTGGATGGGGCCATTTACTGAGATGGTGAAGGAAAAATGAATTCTTCAATTGAATAAGGAAATGTTGTTGGATAAGGTGTTACTTGAGCAGGGAAATGATGAACTGGTGTTCACCCAGGGGTCCTGGAAGTGGAAGGGTGAAGAGGGAGGTGAGAAAAGGGTAGGTAGTCTGAGGCAGAGGGAACCACATGTTTCCAGTGTGGACGTGTTTGGAATATAAGATATAACGTTGTGCTGGAATATAAGATATCACCAGGGGATGGCAAGACAAGCAAGAAATGCCAGCGGAACTTAGTGAAGGAGGTTCATTTCATGTTACCAAGAGCAATGGGTCTCCAGGACATTTCCACATCGGTGAATTCCAGGTTATTTATTTCACCCTTAAAGAATCGTCATTGTACGCTTGTAGGGTATTATTTTTTGTTGTTGCTGCTTGATTTGGAAATCATATGCTCTTTTTAAATTTTTTATTTGCATTTCGTTATGAGCCCCTTGGACACCTGCCACAACTTGATGGAATCACTTTGTAAAGGGCCGGACTTATACTGGGAGAAAAAAATTGCATCATTTCTCAGGTTGACAACAAGGACTTGCTGATGTAGAGCTGGGCAAGGCTGTAGGTGGAAAAGAGATGTTTGAGCATGTAGATTTCTCCTCTGGCTCCTGCTTTATTAGACAAAGATCTTAAATTTATCCCAGAGTTATTCATTCATTCAACAAAATTTTTAAACCCCTACTTTGTTGCAGGGGAGCCTAAGCTCTGGGGATAGAGTGGAAAGCAAACAACAGACCCAGTTCCTGCTCTCATGGAGCTAGACACACACACACCTACAAACTGTGCAAAGTATCATGAAGGAAAAGTGCTGGGAGTTAGGAGAATGTAACCAGGGGTTTAACTAGCCTAGGGAAAGCTAGGCTTTAAGGGATGACATGGTAATTAGGTGACAGGTGAGGAAGAAAAGAGTGTAGAAAAGAAAAGGCAGAGGTAACAGCTTGTGCAAAGGTCTTGGGGCAGGAGAGAAAATTCAGATAATTAAGAACCAGGAAGAAGGTGGAGTGGCTAGAGCAAAGAGAGTGAAGCAAGACTTGTGGAAGGTGAAACCAAGGCAGATGTTTGTTTTCATCCTTAGAGCAATGGGAGCCACTGAAGGGCCTTAAGAAACCAAGAATTGATGTAATAAGATTTGCATTTTAAATGACCCCTCTGGCTACAGTGCAGATAAAGAGGTAAGAAGGAGCCAGAGTGGTTGAGGGAAGACCTGTGAGGAGGCCACTGCAGCTGTCCAGATGAGAGATGACGGTGGCCTAGACTAGGATGGTGAGTAGAGAGGGAGAAAAGTGGAAGGATTTGAGAGGTTGATCAATAGGACTGAGGGAAGTTAAGTAAGTGACAGCATCTCCAAGGTTTAAAATGACAATATGCCAGAATCATTTGACTGATTGATCATTTGCCATGTGGCTAATCCACTAGGAATGAAAGCAATCCAGAGCTGCTGTGAGCTGACAGTGAGGGGATGGTTTGAAAAAATACTGTGGTATCATTGCCTGCCCCCTGCAATCAGACTTCATAGCAAGGGATATAAGAAAATATAAAATAAGGTCCCTGCCTCATGAAGTAAGACCCAGCTCATTCATTCATTCTTTTCTTTATTGATTACTATATGAGAAATCCTGTAACATACAAGACAGGGGACCCCAGAGGAAAGCACATTAATGTCTAGCTGGGAAGGGGGAAGAGAAGGTGGGGAGAGCTGATGAGAATCCCAAACTGAATAAAAGAGCATAAAACTGGAAAAATCTAGGAGGTATGTGGTGTGACTGGGGCTCCAAGTGCCTGTTGAGGAATAAGAAAATGGCCGTTATTCCAGGTATGGGTTTTACATGTTATACATATAACTCCATTTTACAGACTAACACAAGCTTTTTGGATTTTATGATATTTTAAAAAACAAATATAACTGACTGCAAATCAATTTTTGTGAGGCTATAGATAAAGTTTGGCTGAGGAGCAGCTAATAGTAGCAATGAACAATAGCGTTCTTATCTGATTTGGATTTCATCACCACTTGCCCAGCTCACAAACAAGGTCTTGTGTTCTTCTTCCTCTGTGTGGTGCTAAATTTTAACTCCAGTGGGCTTTTTTATTCAGTATGCCGGGATTGATGTCATTATCTCAAACTTGAGTTAGGAAACAGAGACATTAAAGGAAAGTGGGTATGTTTCATCTAAGAGTGGTCAACCATATCTATAAAATAGGTATTTTCCTATAAAATAGGGGAAAACAGATAATGAAGATAAAAGAAATGCATATATAACCATAGAAAGATATTTCTAAGATGTGAGATTGCTATTAGTCATTTCACACATTTTTTTTCACAAAATTAAGCCAAGCCAAGATTTTTGGTAGATTTCTGGGGGAGGAGTTCAACACATAATTGTAATTTTTGGAGTTTACATCTATCCC
Source organism: Diceros bicornis minor (assembly GCF_020826845.1). NCBI lineage: Eukaryota > Metazoa > Chordata > Mammalia > Perissodactyla > Rhinocerotidae > Diceros > Diceros bicornis. The sequence goes on from NC_080764.1 coordinate 12,988,490, forward strand.
TAACTTCCTTTGTTTCTGCTTCAAAATTTTACTTCAGAGGCCGGCCCCTGGCATAGTGGTTAAGTTTGATGAGCTCCGCTTTGGCACCTGCGTTCACAGGTTTGGATCCTGGGCACGGACCTACACCACTTGTCAGCCATGCTGTGGTGGCGACCCACATAAGAAATAGAGGAAGATAGGCGCAGATGTTAGCTCAGGGCTAATCTTCCTCAGAAAAAAAAAATTTCTTACTTCAGCCTAATGTTTCTCAAACTTAAGCATAAATTAATGGGAGGAGTGTTTTATACAAAAAAAAAAAAACAAAAACCTGACTCTATGCAAGAAATGGTATATAGAAATATGTATTGGGCTTTTTAAGTTTGGGTACACATGGTTGCTTCTTATAATGGTTCTTTTCACATTTGTTTAACTGTGGAAATAGGAGTTGGATGAGGGGGAGGGTGCAAAAGAAATAGAAGAGATGCTTTATGCACATTTCCCATTATGAGATTCCTGTAGCTCTAGAAATACAATGTCTCCATAAAGTGATTTAACATCCATAAATGCCAGCTTACAAAGCATTGTCCACTGCCATCAAGGAAAAATATATATTCTCCCTCTTTCTCTGCCCAATAAGTAAACTTTGAAAACAATTACAAGCACATGTAATAATAATACAGCAACTTGCATTTCTATAGCAACTTCCACTAGAGGATTTCCCAGTGCTTTGCAAACAGTGATTAATTAGACCCGCTAACATCCTTGTGAGGGAATCAGGAGATGTGGGTATGCATTGAACAACCCCCAACACTGAATCGCTGTCACCTCTGGGGTAGATGAGCAGCTGTTGTTTAAAAACTATTATAGCAAACAGAATTCAACCTTTTAGAAAATTATTGGACTCAGAATTCCAAGATGCAAAGGAAAATCAGAACTGCTGCAGGCTTTTTGTCTTGTTGTGTAAAGGTGATAGAGAGGGGTGAGAGCAAGATACTGTTTTCTATGTCATCTGCCATCACTGCATCCGCACAGGCTAGATTTACCTCATGGCACAAAGTAACTCCGCCACATTCACCATCCCAGACATGACCCCATTGCCAAGCAATTTTCCCTTAAGAAATGCAACAAACTTTCTTAACAAGCACATATATAGGACTTGTTATTTGCCAGGCACTGTTTTAAGTGCTTGGTAACTTATAACTCATTAGATCCTCACAGCAGCTCTTTTGGGGGTTGTTGTTGTTACTGTTATCATCACCATTTTACAGGTGAGGAAACTGAGGCATAGAAGGTTTAAGAAATTTGCCCAAGGTCACTCAGCTAGTGAGTAACTGACCGATGTAGTCTGGTTCCAGAGTCCATGCTATCACCTTTACCCTGTGCCCTCTCGGGGTGGGCATCACTGGAAATAAACTTAACGCTTGCAAATTGGCACGTTTTCTCAAGCTGGTCATGTAGGTTGTATCCTTTTTCAAGGAGTGGCTTTTTTCACTCCTGTGGTTACCAGGAGTAGTGACTCAGAGGCAAGAAGCCAATCTGAAAAGAAGAAAAACAAGCGCCTCTTGCTTCAGCACCTTGGAGAGCGTCTTCCCACTGCTTTCCCAGGCAACAAGGCGGCTCTCAGAGCCCTAATGAGGTTCCATGATAACGGGCAGGAGCCAAGCTAATGTGGATTTTTTTCTACTCCTTTCTCTTACCAAGATCATGCCTTTATGATAACAGAAAATGGGTACGAGATGGTCAGACCAGTTTAGCCCGGGTCATCTTGAGCCTGGGACCTGACAGCTCTGGTTTTCGCATTCTTGTATTATTGGGACATCTTGGGCCTAAAAGCTGATGAATTTCATACTTAATATCCAGTTGTCCCACTGCACAAGCATGCGCCTCTCCTTTTTTTCCCTCTCAGATCCCTGGCAGGAGACTATGGTCCAGGGCAATGAGGCTTTTGCCCAAGGACCACTGGTGTACTTTTCCCATCTGCCCTGCAGGAGAGGCAGTGAAGTATATGGTTAAGAATGCAGGCTCTGAGTTTAGACTATCTGAAAATTCATCTCAGCTCTGCCACTTTCCAGATATGACCTTGGGCAAGGTCCTTGACTTTTTTAAGCCCCAGTTTTTCCACCTGTAAATTGGGGCTAATAATGATCACGGAATCGTAGGATTGTTCTGAGGCTTAAATAAGGTAATATGATTAGATAACAGATTTTATTATGAGAAGAAACAGGGCGAGTAGTGATGTCTTTTTCTGAGCAATGAGATTCATGCAACTGATACACTTTCCTTCTCTGCCTTGGTTGTCAGGGAGCTTCAGGTCAAAGTTCCCACTTAGCGCTGGCAGCTCTATAGGACCCTACGGCCTGCCCGTTGATTTTTCTTTCCTTCTCCCCTGGTGCTGACCTTCCCTTCTGATTGACATATTCTTTGATCCTGATTCTTTTTGTGATTCTGCTGTCCGTGTCATTTCAGGTCACTGCGTGTGATGGATAGATAGATAGGGATAGTTAGAATATAAGCCCCAAGTAAGCAGAGTTTTGCCTATTTTGTTCATTGCTCTATCCCCCAAAGACTAGGATGGTATGAGGCAATTGCGTCTGCTCATAACTGATGCTTTGAATACTCTCTTTACTTGGGTTTTCTACAATCACTAACCCCATGGCTCTGCATCAGTGCTGGGTTAGCTGCTGCTACAACGTCACTAATGATCCATGATTTCACGAGCCCTTGCCAGGCAGACGAGCTGCAGGGGACATTTCAGTGACAACACTGTTCCCAAGTCAGTCTGTCTTTCCCCTGTTATCTAAGGACAGACGATAAGGAAGCAGAGTAGGAGGCTGGTTAACAAAATTCCTCCTTATCAAAATAACTGATCTCGAGATCTCAGCTGGTGCAGGCCCCTTCCCTAAAAGGCTAACAGGGTTTTACCGATGCGATGGAAACAACAATAGTAAAATTAGTTGCAGCAAAAACACGCCCTTCTGACTCAGAGACCCAGTGTGTGCGCAGAGCTGTGCCATGTCTGTGCCCAGGAGATTCCCCTGGGAAGGGCTGGATCCTTCCCTGTGACACAGCTGAAGGGTTCAACGCTGCTGCTATTTGTGACAGATTATTAGGCAATATGAATGCACTGGGGGGGTTGGGGGAGAGACTCAAATCCCCATCTGGATCACAGCAGCCCACACAGCCTCCAAACCCTCACCAAGTAAATTCAACTTATGTTTCTTGAGTGCTTACTACGTGCCAGGACCAGAGAATCGCTGGACGCAGCAGATTTCCAGGCATTTGGTTTTAAGAAACCAGTTAAGGGCTGGAGAAGATGCTCACATGTTTCCCTCTCTCCTCCACTTCCTCCCCTCGGTCTGTTGGCCTTGGTCTTAAGATTTTACACCCTCCCAAGTTGGAATCAGCTTCCCTTCTGATTTTTGGAAGGAATCCAGCCTACCCTCTTCTCTCTCTCAGCAGGTACCGTACACATAGCAATTCCAACCAGGCAGGGAACACTTTTCTTTCTCCCCCTTCAGGAAATCTTCCAGCTCTGGTCTTGTTATAAGAATCTTGCATTTGAAGTCTCCCTGGGAATAGACACATGTTTCTGATAACTCTAAAGATTAAGCCAATGAAATAAAAATTCATTTTTGAGACATAAACTGTAAACGACCGGGATTTTCCATGGAAATATTGGCACTTTGGTGGAGGCACGGTGGGCCTCAAGTTGACAGTAATTTGCTGCGGTGTGCCAGGCAGTCCTGAAGTCGTTCAATAGACAAGACATCATCAAATACCACATCTGAATTCTGTTCATATTATTAGAATGAAAAGGGTAATGCAATTCAATTGCCTGGAGAATCGTCGTACACACAGACATAAACAGCGCTGGCCAGAGGCAAAATTGCTTAGCAAGTGAAGTTTGTCTACAGGGCCCCTGGCTTGCCTTCCTGTGCCCTCCCAACTCGGTCATCCCTTTCACAGGAATCCCGTGTGAGTTTAAATCAATGTGTTGCCCCTCCCAAGGGTGTTTGCTTTTTAAGTGTTCTTTCTAGTTTGATAATGAGGGGATTAAAACCTCACATTTATCAAACATCTACTATGGACCAGGCACATTTTCACAATGTTAATCCTTGTTGCATACTATGCATTTGTTCATTTGGAAAATACTTATTGATGATCTCCACTGAGCCAGGCGCTGTGCTGGGTGCTGTAGATCCAGCAGAGATCAAAAAGTCAGATCCTCTCCTCTTGGGCTCTACATTCTCATGGGAAGAAAGAAGCAATAAATTAACAAATACATAAACATTTGTCAGGCAGTGATAAGTGCTATGCAGAAAAATTAAGCAGGGTAAGGGGATAGGAAGTGACAGAAAGGGAGGTCTATGTAAGACGGGCTGGCCATGGAAGGACCCTCAGAGGAGGTGACAGTTGAGCAGAACGAACAAGCCATGTTGATATCTGGGGGAAACATATTCCAGGCGAGGGAACAGCAAGTGCTAAGGCCCTGAGAGTGCTCGGCGTGTTCCAAGAAGGAGGCAGGTAGGAGAGAGCAGAGAGCACGAGGAGGAGAAATGGAGGAGAGAGAGACAGAGAGGAAGTGGAGGCCGGACGTGGAAGTGCTTGCAGGCTAGGATGAGGAACTTACTCTGAGGGACGTCGGAAGCCATTGGAGGGTCTACGGAAAGAAACAACATTTGCTGACTTGGGTTTTCAGAAACCAAGGCACAGACAGGGTAGGTAATTACCAAGGCCAGTTGGCTAGTAAGCAGCTAAACCGAGTCCTACAGGCTGCCCAGCTGCGAGGCCTGGCGCTCTTTCCTCTGCCACAAGCTTCTCTACCACTGCTCCCTGGTGAAGGAATTTTACTCCTCAGAGTAATTCTGGGCCCGTGTAATCTCAGTCCTGCCCTCACTTTGAAAGGGTTCCACCAAGAGTTAATCATAATAGCCAACACTTGTCCAGCTATTGTGTGGACTCAGCAGGATTCTAAGTGCTTCCCACTAATGTCAACTATTCCTCACAACAGCTCCCATGAAGGAACTACTATTATCATCCCTATTTTAAGAAGAGGAAACTGAGGCTCAGCTATATTAACTGATACAAGGTGATAGAGTGGAGATGTGGACCCTGGCAGTCTGGCTCCCAGAGCCCTGACTCTTAAACATCATAGTATTTCTTCCTTGAAGAGATGTTTACTTTTCGGTACTTTTGTGCAGAATTTTGGGCTGGAAGACTGAAGTTCACACTACTGCTACACATTTAAACTGACTCTCATTGACATGAGCTCAGGGTACATAGGAAAGTGTTCAGGCAGGCGCTGAATGGCCCCTCCTCAAGGTTGCTGCCAAGGGCTTCCTGCCCAGAATGGAAGCTGGATGAGATGGCCTCAGGGTGCCTGTCCATCTCCAAGTTGTTGATACGTCTCCCCCTGTGTATCCCTGGCTTGTCCATCTTGGGGCACAAGTCTTCCAGACGTTGGAGAGAAGAGTTGAGTAGCCATTAATAAAACAACAGCTGCCAACTCCCAAGTTTACTTGATGGATGACAGAGAGGTTTCCAACCCTTCATTCTTCCCAGTTTTAAGAGGAAGGGGGGAAGTAGAGGTACAGGCTTATAGTGGGGGGACAAGGATGGGAACAGAGTGTGGGAGAGAAGCAGCAGATGGGGAGGGGATTCCCAAAAGACAAACTGAACAATTCTGGGAAGAAGAGAAGGTGGTGTTCACCCCTGAGGAGAGAGAGAAATGGGGGAATGTTGATTCTCAATATATCCCAATCCCAGGTCCCCCCGGAAGTCCCTCTTGGCTCTCATGCAAAAAGCCTTCCCCTCTTTACCCACCTTGCCTCAAAGGCACTTCCTCATTCATAAGAGCTTCCTTAATCCCCCTTCCTTGGTGGAATTGACATAACTCCCCTTTATGCCCCACTCAAGTAATAAAAATAAGCAATAATAATAACAACGTCTTCTCTTTATTGAGCTTTGCTTTTACATACTTTATCTCATTCGATTTGGCATCTAATCAGCCCTGCAATGTGCATATGGTTACCTCCATTTTAAGGGCGAGACGCCCAGAGCTCAGAGAAGTGAAGTGACTTGCCGAAGATCACACAGTTGAGTGACTGGAGGAGGTGATTCAAACCTGGAGCAACCTGACTCAGAAACACAGGCCTTAACCACACGTGTTTCCACCCCCACCCCCACTGAGTTACTGGAGGGCTGGCACTTTTTCTCATTCACGTTTGTATCCTCAGTTCCCCGTTGGTACTTAGTAAATATTGATGGAAATGACACACGGATGAATAAATTGGTGGAAACTGGGTTATAATAAACTGGCTTCTGTAAATATGCTCATATGCACTTCATTGTCAGAGACAATGCCAGCAGTTTTTGAGAACTGTTTATTCACGTGACAAATTAAAAAAGTGCTTATTGGAAATCCACCACGTGCCCGGCTTTGTGTTAGTTGCCGGAGAGATTGTAGGGAACAGAATCGTCCTGCTCCCTAACCTTAAGGAGCTCATAAAACAGAGGGGGAGAAAGACCAAAAACAAGCAAACAGTCAGTAATGTTACAGAGGAAAAGATATTTTCAAATTATTAAAGAGTGATGAAGAGAGATTGCAGGATACTAAGGTGAGGACTCTGGTTGTGCAGGAAATATTTAAGGTTGAGTAGAAGTCATCCCGGAAAAAATTGGGGGGAAAAGTGTTCCAGGCAGAAAGAATGGCATGGTTGAAGGCTCCGAGGCAGGACTCAGAGCTTAGAGCCTTCCATAAAGTACAGGAAGACTAGTGTGGAAAGAGCCAAGAATGAGGGAGATGAAAGGAAACCGAGCAAGAGACACAGGCAGGGCCTCGTTAAATATTTTGAATTCCAGCCTAGCGGCAATGGGAACACTTCAAGAGCTGTGAAGCAAGGAAGTGACATCCTGAAATCTGTTCCCGCTATGTGGGCAATGGGAAGCAGAGAAGGAAGCAGAGAGACTGGTTAGGAGGCTGTTGTAGCCATGCAGACAAGAGCCACTCGGGCCAGGGGCGGTGAAGAGACATGATGGATTTGAGATCTCTTTTGGAAGCAGGATGCTGAGCACAGAAGACGACATTGACATAACTTGGTCACAGCCACAAATGGATCCACGATGTAGTAAAGGCAGTGTGGACTTTGGAAACAGACAAGACTCTAACCCGCAATCTATCTTTTACGTGGTTTTAGGCAGGTCATTGAGTCTCTTGTAGCCTCGGTTTCCTCATCTGGAAAATGAGGATAAGAGAACCAGCCTTCCAGGAATGTTGTCACTGTCATGCATGTGACAGTGTGGAGCATGGTGACCCTCCCCTGACAAGTGAACAGCCCTTTGCCGCCTCCAGACACTGGTAATCTGACTTCCCAACTGCCCTCCTGATTACTGGGCCCTACTGCCCTAGCAAACATTTTTAAAGAAAGAATTAATCCCCATATACTCCATGCCAGAGAGAAAATGCAGAATGGCTTTGCAACAGGCTACTACCTCATGCCACTAATACGTGTCACTGACCACAGCCTCTCACTGCTTTAGTGGTGACTCAATTACCAGTCCCTGGGCACCTTCGGGCACAAAGCCTCTCCCATGGGTCCCCATTGTTTTCCTAAGAAGCCCAAGACACAAGTCAATTTCTTGGCCCTAATGAGAGCTTTTCAACACCTGACAGTAGCTATTGAACATGTGTTAAGTGCAGCCTTAAGGCCACCCAGGCTGCCTCCCAGGACGGAGGTCCTGGCCAGCTGGGAGGAGCAACGTGGGCTCCAGCACCAGAGCATCACACAGCGGGTGTTGCCACCTTCGATGCCAGCTCAATTATGATGTTAACGCCCTGGACTTTAATCCCTGGGTCCTTGCCAGCCAGGACCTGCTCTGCTCTCTGGTATTTTTGTGTGTGTGTGTGAGGAAGATCGGCCCTGAGCTAACATCTGCCGATCCTCTTCTTTTTGCTGAGGAAGACTGGCCCCGGGCTAACATCCATGCCCATCTTCCTCCACTTTATGTGGGACACCGCCACAGCATGGCCTGACAAGCGGTGCGTCGGTGTGCGCCCGGGATCCGAACCGGCGAACCCTGGGCCGCCGCAGCGGAGCGCGCACTTAACCACATGCGCCACCGGGCCGGCCCCTGCTCTCTGGTTTAATAGCACAGGTCCTCTGCGGGGATCAAGGAAGGGTCTTGGGAATGCCACCCTTTCAACTGCTCAGATTCAAAGCCCAGCTTCTCCTCTGCATCACATTCAAGGCCTGAAGATGCTCAAGTGCTTTAGCAATGTGAATGCCAGCCCGAGTCACCACTGGGCAGTCAGCAAGGATTGTGATTGCAACTGAGACCCAGAAAATTAAATGTCTTACTCAAGGAAATAACACACATTCGTGGGAGCTCCCTGAATACAAATTTGCTTTCCTGATACCTGGGATTTTGAAATGTGTTAAATAAATGGTAAACTCCACAAGAGTAGGGGAAATAGAACAGTGTCTGGCACATAGTGAATATTTTTGGCACGAATGACTATCCCTGAGTCAAATTCAATATCAGAACTATGCTCTGTGGTTTCACACTCAGTTGTGTAAAGGTATTTTTAACACCTGGCTCCTCACCATCCGGAATGCCTGAGCTACATTCTCCTTTGTCCAGTCTGTGTGTAAGCTGCAGAAGCAGGTCCTGAAGGAACCTAACAGATGCAGGACCGCGGAGATGAGTCTGAGATCTGGGGGATATCTAGATGTGAACTTGGCAATGGTGCATTTGCGGGGGGCGGTTGGAGAATGCATTCTGAGCAGAGGGAACAGCTGTGCAATGTCTTGTGGCTGGATTTTGGAGAAGGAGGCGGAGAAGAATGGGATGAGACGAGGGTGGAGAGACAGGCAGGGTTCAGACAATGAGGTACTCAGTGGGTCCTGTTAAGAATTTTGGTCTTTATTCTAAAAGAAGTGGGAAGTCACTGAGGAGTTTTGGGGGTGAGAAACAGCAGGAGAGAAATGAGCAAATGTGATCTTGAACAGACTGGAGAGGAGCCTAGTGCGCAGGCAGGAAGGCCAATTGGGAAGCTAAGCCACAGTCTAGGTGAAAGGAGAGGGCGGCTTAGACCAAGGAGGTAGTGGCAGAGACAAAGAGAAGAAGGTGGGTTTAAAAGAGATTGAAGACCTAAAGGATTGGGCGTAGGGATGAGGAAGAGGGAAATATCAAGGATGATTCCCAGAATCCTTACTCTCACAGCCAGAGATGACGAGGCAGCAGATGCTGGAAGAGGAAGGTGTCAGAGGATGGGCAAGCTCAGGTTTGGGAACATGGAGTTTGAGAGGTCTTGGAGACATCCAAATGGAGATATCCTGCGGGCAGCTGGAGACACGAGAATGAAGTTTGGAGAACTCAGGGCCAGAGTCGTAAGTGGAGGAGTCCTTCTGTGTGGGTGGTAATTGAAACTGTGGACTTGGATGGGATTTCCTGGGGACAGATCATGTCAAAAAGATGCGCCATGATTTACTTAAGCGTTCTCCTGCTATTGGACATCTGAGTTGTTTCTGATCATTTGACATTATAAATGTCCCAGTCGTAAGCATCCTTGACCTAATTTATAGCTTTTTCCATATTGTAGGTTAATTTCCTAAGTACCTTACTAACGTGGTTAGCAATGGATATCTGATAAAAGAGTGAATATATCATGTGTCTATAATGAAATAGAAATTCGTTTTGGTTGACCATTTTTTGTGGTGGCGCACGTAACTACTCTCTTCCTATATCTGAGTGGTTTATTAAGTCTTCCCTAACCAACCTGACCAAAGAGACCTTCTTCTTCTGAATTCTAATGGCTAATCCTAGAGACACTCAGTCCATTCTTGTCCTTCAGAGGACTGATATTTTAGGATATACACACACATGAAGGATAACTGTCTTCCCCATTGTAAGTACCTGGAACTTCAGAGCTGGGACTATGTTTTGTATTTCTTGATATCCTCTCAGAATCTAGCCAAGCCCTGCACAGGGTCTATGTGTCATGACCATTAACTAACTAGATTAACTAACTTGGCAAGAGGATGGTAAGAACTAATATCTATTAAACCCCTGCTATATACCAAGGTCTGTTCTGGGAGCTTTACAAGTAAAATAAATTTCAACCCTCCAAAAAAATGTTTTATCCCCATTTTACAAAGGTATTAGGGTAATGGTATCTGATATAACAACTAAACCCCCAAATCCCAGTGGCTTAATACATAAAAGTTTATTTCTCATTCACGGTTGTTTCTCATGCACTGGAAGCCCAAAACAGGCACCTCTGAGCACTGATTCAGGGCCATATGCCTCCAATCCTGTGGCTCCACCATCTTCAGCCCACAGCGTCTAAAGGCAGCAGGCCCTTCTGCCTTAAATCAGAAGGGGAAAGAGCACGGCAGATGGCCCGTGAGAGGTTCTTATGGGCTACGCTTGGAAGTGACACATGTCTCATTCATCACATTTCACTGGCCAGAACTCGGTCATGTGGTCAGAGCTAACTGTGAGGAAGGCTGAGACATGGAGGCAGGCTGAGTGCTAGACTACAGGGAAAACAGGTATGGGTGCTTTGTAGCAGTCTTTTGATAGAAACCAAAGCCCAGAGATGTCAAGTAACTTACCTGATGTTACACAGCAGAACTAGGTTTCACACTCCAATCTGTATAACTCCAAAGTCCATGCTTTCTCCACTACATCCTACTGACTGACAGCAATCGTTGGGATTCTGTCCTTCTGGGGCCTCTCAGATACATCTATTTGAATCACCTTGGCAATTGTCTAATTTCACATGTAACCCAACTTCGAACTGCAGTGAGAGTGACAGATTCACCCTAAAATGAAGTTTCAGATGTATCTTGCAGATGCATCTTTCGTGTCTTCCAAATATGTTACTGGTGTACTCGTCAACAAGTCAATCAACTCTCTGATGTGCCCTCACATTCAATAGGCACATACTCCTATTCTAAAGTCTATGCCTTATAAATTTGACATATTCAGATGCTATGGCTTTTATCGTGAGTAAATTAAAGCTCTTAAAGTGTCAGAATGTTTTTGTTTCATTTGACATTCTCACCATAGGTCAAACTGCCTCCAAAACAGATATGGCTAAATGGCTGTCTAACCGTACAGCTCAGGGTGGCTTTTGAAGAAGTCTAGGACGTCCAGGGAGGTGGTGAGCTGAGGCCCTTGAGCATCAGTAATTCTGTTTGGATCTCTTCCCATGTAGCCAATTTACAGAGCATTCTCTATGTTATGGATACTGGGCTTGGAAAACCGAAAGGGATCTTGGGAGATCATTGGCTCTCCCTCTCACTTTGCAAGCATAAACCATAGACTCCTCAAGTTGAGAAAAATAATGACATTAACAATAACAATAGCAGTAACCCTCAATGAATGCCTTCATCCAACAAAGATTTATTGAGATCTCACTATGTGCCAAACGTTGTTACAGAAGCTGGAGACAGAACTGTGCGTAAAACAAGAGCCTGTCCTCACGGAGCTGACATTCTAATGGAAGAGATGCATAAATAAATATATAATGCATTGAGTGGTGCTGAGTGCTGTGAAGATAGATTAAGGAGAGAGGATGCAGATTGCTAAGGCGCGAAGTTGCTGGGTTATACAGTGTGGCTAGGGAGGGTTTCTCTGAAACGGTGACATTTGAACAAAGAAGATCTGGAAAAGTGAGGTAGTGAGACTCCAGGTAGAAGGGATAGTAAGTGAAGAGGCTTGAAAAAAGAGTACACTTGGGGGCCGGCCCCATGGCTTAGCAGTTAGGTGCGCGCGCTCCGCTGCTGGCGGCCCGGGGTTCAGATCCCGGGCGCGCACTGACGCACCACTTTTCCGGCCATCCTGATGCCGCGTCCCACATACAGCAACTAGAAGGATGTGCAGCTATGACATACAACTATCTACTGGGGCTTTGGGGGGAAAAATAAATAAATAAATAAAATTATAAAAAAAAAAAAAGAGTACACTTGGCATTTTCCAGAAACAGCAAGGAGATCAGGTGTGCTGGGGGAGAGTGGTGGAAGAGGTGGCAGAGAAGACTGGGAAGGGGGACAGATTGGTAAGGGCTTGTAGCCTATAATAGAGATGTTGGGCTTTCTACTTGGACCGAGATAAGGAGATATAGCCAGAGAAGAGAGGAGGTTTGAGGATCCAGTCCTGGGGTGCTCCACTGTTCAGGGAAGATGAGGAAGAGCCAGCAAAGAGACTGAGAAGGAGCAGCCGTGAGGTAGGAAGAGACCCAAGCGAGGGAGTGTCTGAAGGCAAGTGAAGAAGGAGTTCAAGGAGGGATGATCAACCAGATCAAATGCTACCCATTGGTCAAGTAAGGCGAGGACAGAGGACAGATCTGACGAGCAGAGGTCACTGGTAACCGATCAGGAGCAGAGGATGCTGGAGATGAAAGCCTGATGGGAGAGAGTGAGAGAGAGAATGGGAGAGGAAACAAGGTTCCCCTCTCTCTCTCTCTCTCATTCTTGCCCTCCCTCACTCTCTCACTCCTACTATTTTCCAGGCCCCACGGTACAGGCTTTTTACATGAGTTTCCCAATTTAATCCCCAGGACCACCTTGGAGGGCAGCTGTTTTCTCCATTTTACAAATGAGGCTCGGGGAGATAATGCGGCTCCTAAGTGTGAAAGCTGGATGTGGCCTTCCCGTGTGCCAGACCCCAGAGCTCCCACCTTCTTTCCTTTGGGCTAGTCCATGTCTCTTAGAGGTCGTCTGGGGCAACCAACACAAAATGAATTCCTACTTTTAAAAAATCTCAGGAAATAGGTCATTCAGCTTCTCTTTGAACAGTGTCTGAATCATTCTAATGATTAGCATCTCTCTTTTAGATTTTTAATTAAAGAAGTTCCATAATCCACCCTTGTATGCCACCATGCCATGGAGCGTGTTCGTCAAGGAAGTTCTTTCTTTCATTTCTCTACTTCCCCATAAAAAAGTCTGATTTGGATAAGAAAACAGTCCTATTAATACCAACTCTCAGAAGAGTATGAGCATTAGCGTTATTTTTCCATCTCGGATCCAAGCCTGAGCTCCAGGCTGAGGCAGAAAGCCCACGTGTGTGCTGGAAATCTCCTCCGGGATGTCCCACTGGCCCTCGTGTCTGTTTAGATGCTTAGAGCTGCCAGTAAGAGAAAATGCAACTCAAATTGGCTTCACAATGTGGAAATGGCTTGCTCGTGTAACTGGGCAGCTCCAGTCCGTTTGCCTAGGTCTCTCATTGTCCTCAGGGTGGTATTGAGACAGCTACAGTGACTCAGGGCTGCACATCCTCAAAAGACAGCACCCAGAGGACCAGTGAGCAAGGAAGCTGCTTTCCCGGAAACCCCCAGAAAACCTCTCCTCCCATCTCATTGGCCCGAGTTGGTGACATGACCACTCTCATACTAATCTTTGGCCAGGGGTGGGTTACCTGCCTAGACAGGAGGACTGTGCCTGGAGCCGCAGGTGGGGTCAGCTTCCCCTGAAGGAAGGACATGGAAGAAGCGGAAGGGAGGCAGTGGACAAAATCAGTGTTCAGTGAGGAAGGAGGAAGGGCCAAATTGATACTAGAGGAGGAACACACCATATCTGCTGCACAAGAGCCCATAACTGAACTCCTCTCCTCCTCAACCCTCCCCCTGCTCTACACTGCCTTGCAGTGAATGGAAACACCATCCATGAACTTACGGAACGTAGAAAATAAGAGTGCACCATCTCCCTCATCTCACATGCATAATGAGTCACTCTGTTCTGCAACTCCCACCCATCAAATAGCTCAAGAATCTGCCCACTTCTATCCATTTCACCTTATTCAGGCTACTACCAACTCTGCCCGGACAATTACAACAGCATCCGAACTGGTGTCTCTGCTTTCTACCACATCCTTCCAAACAAGCTTCTACACTGGAAGCTCATCTCTGAAAAGATGAGACCTGACAGTGTTGCTCCCTTTTGTATGGGCCTTCATTGGTTACTTCAATGGAGTACTTCAGTTGGAGGCTTCAATGTTGTGTCTGGCTCTCTCATGGGGCCAACAGGATCCTCATGGCCTCTGCCCGCCTTTCCCGCCATCTCTTGCTTGCTCTTTCCCATAAACTTGGGTTTATGCTATTTGGAACCATCTGTAGGTCCCCAAATGCTTGCTATCCTCCACTTTAAAGAAAACAAAACAAAACAAAACTCCTCTTCCCCACCCCTGTGAATGGCCACCATCTACTTGCTGCTCAGGCAAATATCCTAGGAGTTATCCTTGATTCCTCTCTTTCCTTCTCCCATCACATCTAATCCTCCCATGGATAATGTTGATTCTACCTCCAGAACATAGCCCCAAACTGTCATCTTCTGTCCATGTCCACAACTCCCACCTCAACCCAGGCCACCATGGCTTCCCACCAGGTCTTTCACAGGTCTAGCTGGCTACCTGGTCTACCTACCCACTTGTGCCCCTTATAAACAATTCTTAAAGTCCTCACCAGGGCGCAGAGGTGTTATGTGATCTGGCCCCTGCTTACCTCTCTGACCTCATTGCCCCCTTCCACTGTCCCCCTCACTCACTGCCCTTTCTTCTGATCCTTAAAGACAACAAGCTTGTTCCCGCCTAAAAGCCCTCACACTTGCTGTTCCCACCACCTGGAATGTTCTTTCCCAGGTCTTTGCATTACTGACTCAGGGCACAGCATGGCAGCTCATCTCTCTGATACGGCCTCCCTGGCCACCTCCATGCCCACCTCATCCTCAGATCACGTTATACTTTCTTACGTTCTTCATAACACTTCACTATTGGAAAGTGTTGACTTGTATGCTTGCTTGTTCATTGTCTGTTCCCCTAGAATGTAAGCTCTCTGAAGGCAGAGACATCATCTCTCTTGTTTACTCAGTTCTTGGGACAGTGCCTGGAGCACAGTGGGAGCTCATCATATGTGTTGAATGAATGAATTAACAAATGACTATTCTACCTTTCTGGCTTACGTGCTTCTCATCACCTGGCCCCCTTTACCTGCCTAACTCCTTTGCGTCCTTCAAACTCAGCTCTGCCAATCATCAACTTACACACACACACATACACACACACACACAGAGTTAGTTGCCTCCCTTCTATCTCCCACAATAACCCCCAGCGTGACCTCTATCACTGTATATAACACCCTGCACTATAGCTATGGCTCCTCTCACCATGCTCTGGGCCCCCTGGGGATGGGTCTGTGTTCTTCCACCCCACATCTCCATCACCTAGCTCACAGCCTGCCCAGAAAGGCACTTGGTGACTGCCTAGTGAATGAATGAAGGGATTCTTCACTGATACTTAGGGCTTTGATTATTGCTTCAGAGATAAAATTAGACCTGTGTTACCCATTTCTCTCAATCAGCCTCCAAGTCTGAGATTTTGGGGGCATCCTAAATTCCCTCCCAATGCCCCTTGAAGTCTTTACTCTTGCTGTAAGAGTCTAACACTTCTCTGAATTATTTGGAAACTGGAGCCTCTCTCAACATTGTATTTCTGATTGGTTGCTATTTGTTTTGACAGTTGTCAGATTTTTTTTATCTACACCAAGCTCTCTCTGGGGTTTAGTTTACTGGATCCTTTCAATCTAACACCTAGAAAGAAGAGAAAATGATTTTCCTGTAAATCTTTTTTATTGAAGGTGTACCATAAAATAGACCTTCTCTCACCTCTCCACTCTCTCCTGAGATTTAAGGATTCTTGGTTTTGATTGTTGTCTTTACCACTTATTTTGAAAGGACAGAGCAGTGGGAGGCTGGAGAGACTTATTAACTCCACCCAGGAGGGACCTTTGGGCTCCCACTCCTCCTGCCTGTGGACTCAAAACAGTGGGAGCTTGCAAAGGAGTTCCTGAGGGTTTCATACGAGAAACACACACCAAGCTGAGGAAATTTACGATACGACACATATCCTAGAGCCGAAATTTACAGGCCATTTTCTCCTACCTGTCCCTTCTGTTTGATTTCTGGCAGAGGTCCACAGGCAATACCACCAGTTTCCACTGGTGAGGCAGAACTCTATCTATAACTGAGGACTTTGGGGGCTCCTACAGAGGGAAATTTTCTCTTGCTCATTTTAACTGGTGTTTCCATCCATAAGAGATGGTGCAAAGTTGAGGCATTTGCAGGAAATGAATATTTCAGAAATTCCAATGAACATTCCCTCAGCCGGTTACTCCCACCACCCTCTCCAATATCCATCCAGGCTAGACTGTTGATTAAGGTCAACGGGAAATTACTTCCTACTTTGCTCCATTTTGTCTCTGCACACACTAGTCACTGTGCATTTCAAAAACATCTCGTCCCCAAACATCTATACTTTTTTAAAAATAGCGTATATTATTCTTAGACTATATAAGCAAAACATGCTCACTGTTTAGTAAATACTGAAAAATATAAAGAAGACAATTAAAATAATTGCCCCAGAAACAAGCATTGATAACATTTTAGGAGAAATACTAAAAATTCTTTGTCTTTTTCTCTGTGAATAAAGATGTATATCTTAATCAAGACTCAGATCATATTGGATACACAATTTTATGTTCTCTTTTGTCTAAACATCGTATCAAAATTTTTCCCATATCCTTAGTTTTCGAAAACATGACTTTTAATAAGCTAATCATATTTTGCTAGCTTTAAAATTCCATCTTATAGAAAATAAACCCAAAGAAGTTATCAGGTGACAACAACCTAGTTACCCCAAAGTGACAAGAGAGTCCAAAATTCAAAAATCAGAGTTCTTTGTGTTAACTGCTTTTTGGTGGTCTCCATGGCAACATGCCAACAGGCAAGCCCACGGTTTCAACTAGCTAAACCTGAGAATGTGGAACTCAGAGCCCAGCTGTGGTCACGGTTATCTCCAGATTGTGGAATTACGGGCTGTTTTCACTTCCTTTATTATTTCTTTCAGTACAGACTAAATTTGTTACCACAAGCATTCCTTGCTTTTAAAATCAGAAATAAACCGTAATACTATTTTCATTTTAGAAGCAAACAACACCTAATTATATATTTATGCTAGTTCTCTCACGCTCCCTCTCTCTCTGTGTACACATACACACGCACACACACAACACATATACACCAAGAGTCTCACTCCCACCTCCTGTTTTCTGGGCACACAGCCTCCACCCCCGCCCATACCTCCCTCCCTGGTCCTGGGCAGTCGGGGGTGGGAGTAAGGGACTGTCACCTGACTCCCCAGTCTCTTCCTGTCTGGCTCCGATCCTCTCATCTCAAGCCTGATGCCAGGAGGCAGCATTGCTCAGCAATAAGGAGATGAACTTTGATGGAAACAGGTTTTGATGTCAAAAGGGCTGTGTCACTTCCTATCTGTATGGCCTTGGCCAAGTCACTTAACCCCTCTGAACCTCAGTTTCCTCATCTGTAAAACAAAGATAAGGTTACCATGATTAAATGAAGTCATCTCTGACAAAAGCTTGCACCACATAAATACCTTAACAATACACTCACTGACCACTTTGGGGGCTTAGTTTTACTCTTAAACTGTCCGTCCTTCCTCTGGCCAAGGCCAAGCTCTCCTTAGCTATAGCTACAGACCTTAATCAGCCGGGACTTTTCTGCTTGGACAAAGGGATACCTTCTAACGTTGGAGCCAGGAACTCTCGCCAAGGGCTGGGAATCTGGTTTCAAAAGCAAATCATTGAGTAGCTGAGAACCAAAATATTACTCGACTCTTAGGAAAACTCTCTTCTGGTTGGTTGAGGTTCTCAGCTTGCCTTTGCAGTGAAATCCACAAAGGTCTTCCGTAAATATTGTCTTCGTTGATGAAGAAAGAAACAGACCAACGAAACCATGACAGCTTCTATCTTCTAATCCCACATTTCATCCAATTAAAAAATAAGAAGAAAAAGGAGGAAGGGGAAAGGAGGAGAAGGAGGAAGGAAGGACAAGAGGATAAAAATGGGATAGAGTGATATGGATCAGATGATTCTCAAAAAAAAAAAAAGAAAGAGAAAAAGCAAGAAAGAAACAACAGGTGAGAATGAAGTAGGTCGATACTGTCATCCTCTGCCAGAGGAGTAAGCTCAGTCCCAGCATTTAAGCGACTCGTTCAGAGGCTAAAACAAGTCAGGATCAGAAATAGGATTAGAATTTGGAGCTCTTAGTTCCTTTGCAACTGACACTAATTTTAAAGATGTCAATGCAAATTTATAACCAGTTTTTAGGCAGCAAGCTCATTCTGCTAAATTTTTCGTCTGTGCCTTTAAATTCTCGAGCAACATTGCCTGTTACTAAGTAGCACTTGTTTTCATTTTTTGCTTTCCTCCAAGAAAATGACAAGGTAGAAAAACCCATATAGTCAAATTACTTTAAGAAGGTTTTACTAAAAATTATTTTTTAAACTGCAGTTGAAGATAAACATGATTTCTCCAAAGCTGAGCTGTTTTATCAAGTCAGACAAAACATAATACAAACATTTTCTTTTTAAGAACCCAGATTAGCTACTATCGCTGGTGATTATCTGGATGTAATATGTTACAGTCTGCAGAGTGGAGCAGCCTACTAGATACTTTGAAGCATCGTTCATTCATGCTGCAGTATTGACTAACACAGTAAACTCTGAACACCGAGTTTGTGAGAGGTGCTGTCTAGCTCCCGGGGACACTGACCAAGGCAAATGAGGGGTGCCAGTGCCCTGCTCTGAAGGACCCTGCCCTCCAGCAAGGGGGTGGGTGGGTACACAAGCAATTTGAAGGCAGGATGTGATCTCCAAATTATAGAGCCAAGAAGGATCGTCTCATCTAACCCTTGTTTAAAATGAGGCCCATAGAGGGCAAGGGACTTGCCCAAGGTCACACAGTAAGTTACAGGGAGAGCCAGATGACTTTTCAGACTCCGTATTCAGTGCTCTCTCCTCTGTATAAAGAATAGATTTTAGTTTAATTTTTGAAATGTGCTGCAGTCCCACACCTGGGATTGTGCAAAGCCTAATGGAGCTGCAGAGATCCCCTTTTTAACACACTTTAGGACCCCAGCCTCAAAGAATGTTAGACCCAGAAGGTTCTCCAAGGATCATCCAGCTCTGTGGTTCATAATCAAGAGCGCATCACCCCAGAGCTACCAAATCAGAGTCTGGGGTTTGGATGTCTTGCCTGCTTCTTAACACCTTGAAGGTGCTTATCAGACCTTTTCCGGGACACTAGAAGCAGGTTCAGAGAGGGGCCAGCAGGATAAAAGGATGACTAGGAATCAGAGAAAGAGGAAGAAAGAGACACGGAGAGACAAGTTAGGGTGGTGGTCACTGGTATGGGCTTGGGAGGCAGACAGGCCTGGGTTCAAATCCTGGCTCTGACCCTCGAGCTGGGTGGTTTTGGGTGAGCAGCCTGACCTCTCTGGGCCTGTTTTCTCATCTGTAAAAGGGACACTTTGCATCTCCCTACCTTATAGGCTTGCTACAGGGGCTCAGGGAGCTCAGGGGTGTGACATGTGGTACCCAGCACACAGTCAGTGTTGCATAAAGGGGAGCCATTGCTGCCACCACTGGGGTGGGCTGAGAAGGGGCCAGGAAATCTCTACCTGGTTCACAGCTTCACCTCAGGCCATCCCCACCGCCTCCTGCCCAGATGCCCAGAGTTCGAAGGTGCTGCATGGTTTGGAAATGATTCGTGAGGTGTCCAGAATTCCAAATCACGAATTCCAGCGAGCCCGTTCCTTTGATGCATGAAGCTCAAGGGAGAGGAGCTCCCCACTCTGGGGATCACCAAGGCTTTAAGAACTGATGTGTCTTAATGATGTGGGGTGAGGGGTCACCAGGCAGGAGCAGCACAGTCCTTAGAGAAGAGTGAGGCCACCTCTACCTTGGAGGCCCAGAGAGGTCAGGCAACTTGCCCAAGGTCACACAGAGTGTTAATGGGGTTAACCAAGTAAAGCCTTGATTTCTTCACCTGAACGGCAGAGGTAACAATTGAGATGACTGAGAGGACTCAGTGTCATTTTACAGTAGAGCATTCTGCACAACGACTGGCCCACAAATGCCTCAGTGAACAATACAAATAGGAATTTATATTATTATTATTATTACCATTGTCTCATCAACATTATTATCTTCATCAGTTTTTAAGCAATTCCCCAACTCTCAGTCCAGTTCCCTTCCAGTGGCTTGAACCTTCCTCCTTCAGACTCAGTCTTTCCGTGTTAACTAATAGTTAACAAGTCATTGACAAACTCCAGGCCAGACACTGCGGTTCTAACTCGCTTGATCTCCACAGTGAACGTTAAAGGCAGGTACCCCTGTTACCCCATTTCCAAGATAGGGAAACTGAGCCTAGGACAGTCAAGTCCCATGCCTGAGATTACACCACCAGGAAGGGGCAGAGCTGTGATTTGCACTGAGGCGGTCTGGCCCCAGCATACGAATGCCAAATGCTATCCTCTTAACACTCCAAAAGCTTCTCCAAACCTATTTCTCTGTTACTTCTCCGAATTCTGAAGCCTGAGTGAGGAAGATGTCCTGACTTACCTTCTAAGTAATTTAGAGTCAGAGCAGGGCTGGCATATAACAGGAGCCTAAAAATTGTTCATTCTTCCCCCTGGAGTTCCAGAGCTGAACTTCTGCTTTCACTGGGCATTTTTTGGCTCCCAGCCCCACCCATGGATGGCTTGTGTCTACACACATTGCTGAACTTGCTTTTCCTATTCTAAGAGTAAGGATCTAAGATTTACACCAATGGCTCTCAGAGTGCGTCCCCAGACAGTCAGCACCTGGGGACTTGTTAGAAAGGCAGTTTTTCTGGCTTCACCCCAAACTCACTCAATCAGAGGCTCTGGGGCTGGGGTCCTACAGTCTGTGTTTGGACAAGTCCTCCAGGACATTCTGGGGCACACTGACAATGGAGAACTACTGAGGTAGTGATTTGTGCCCCCCCCCAGCCTATGCCCAGTGCATAGCGGGGACTCAGGAAACATAGGCTGAGCCAACTGGCCAGGTCTGAATCCTGCCCCTCCGTCAACTAGCTAAGCAGCCTTGGGCAAGTCACCTAACCTCTCTGTGCCTCTGTTTGCTCGTTTCTAAACACAAGATGATAGTAGTGCCCGCTTTGTAATCGTGTTTGGAGGGTTAAGTGAGCTCATAGATAGAAAGCATTGAGTAGAGTGAGCGGCAGAGAGTGAGGACTCAGGACGTGTCACCTGCTGTTTAATTGTTGTTGTTCTTATTGGCAAATACGCGAACCAGTGTGCACACTTGACGTGATGGAAAACAGTGCGGCTGTTTTCCAAACCCGCAAGTTTGTCTCAAATGGCTGAAGCGCTGGTTGTCTTTTGAATTCAGCTCTATTCAAGAAATATTCACTGAGCATCTGTTATTTGCCAGGGCCTTTTCGACAAATGCAACTGCACTGATGGGAGGGAGCGGGGCAGGCATGTGTCACAGTACCTGGGGGTGCACGGAGTGGAAGGGGAAGGCTTCTGGAGTGTGCGTGTGTGTGTGTGTGTGCACGTGCCCGTGCATGCGTGACACACACAGATTCTACTTAATCTCCGATGTTTTTAATAAAAAGCACATATGGGCATTAGGGATGGAATTTATTCTGTTCTCCTGACTTCTCCTTTATCAATTTCAAGGATGAGCTCAATACTTATGCAAAATCATTATTAGTCATTCATCCAGGTGCCAAGCTTAATCCAAAAACAAAAGTCATCTTTGCCCTCAAATTGCTCCCATCTCATAAGATGTAAGATTCTTAAATTCAAAGTACGTGACCAGAACAGACAGCCTAGATTGGGTGGCAAACCCAGCAGCCCGGAGTAGGCTTGGTGAAGGCAGCTCTCACTCTGGGCTTCCGAAAGTAGGGAAGGCTTCCCAGAGGAGGTGTAAGCCCTAGTCAGCGTTTTTGAGGGACAATGACTTGCATAGTAAATATTCCTTCCTTTTCGAGCTCCTACTGGCCTCTGGCCAGATGCAAGAGAGAAGCTGATGAATGATGCAAATGTGATCTTGCGATGGCTCATGGACTCAATGATGCAAGACCCCACGCTGGCCCCCCAGTAGGGGGCCACACATTACCACCAGCACCATTTTACAGATGAGCAAAAAGAGGCACAGAGAGGCTAAGTAATTTACCCAGGGTCACACAGCCAGGAAGTGGTATTGCTGGCATTCAAATCTGGGGAGCCTTACCCGCAAGTCTATGCTCTTAAATACTCCATCATATCATAGAACAAATGAACTGGCAGAAGGGACCAGCAGAGATTTTCTAGGTGGCTGTTGTTTGTTTGAAGTAAAAGGGAAAAAACACCAGAATCCTTTTTCTCCAACTGCATCTGTGTGAACACATTTCTCCCCACACTGTAAGCCTCACTCTGGACTGAAGATTTTGCTATCGCTTGGTTGAGAGTCATTCAGTTGCCTCCCAGAGGACCTCGTGCCTCAAGTTCTCATGCCAGTAGGGGAATGCTTTTCTGAGCCACTTGCCCTCTGTGAACAGATCTGGAAGATTCATGCGGAAAGGTGAGTGTCCAATTACTTGTCTTTGCCGGTATAATCTGAGCAAAGTCACAGAAAGTAGGGGAGAATTTCCCAGAGTGAAGTCCTTCCTAGAGTCCTGGCCCTGGCTCTGCTTGTGTGTATACACACACTTGCATGTGTTTTCTAGTTGATGATAATCTCTTAAAATCCACTTACGCATAACTGGCTTATACGGATCTGAAGAGGCTCCTTTGAATACATTTCAGTGCTGGAGCTTCCCTTTGTGTTACTCGAAGCAATGACCCCAAGTGACAGCATTTAACTTTTAACAGGTTGATAAACATGTCCAGCTGCCACGAGAGTGGCAGGTATGTCCAACTTTCAAGTGACAACAATCGGCCCTCAGGTTGAAATCTTTTACATCATAAAGACTACTCTCTTGCGGTCTGTGGCAGTGGAACGTCAGACTTGTAGAATATCCCTTTCCCTTCTTAAATTATTTGATAAATTGAGACTTTGATTTTACATCCCAAAAGTAGTATCATCGGGCAGGAAATTAACTGCCTTAATTGTCACAGACTAATGAGAAAAGAACGGGAGCAAACGTGGCTGACGGGCTCCTGTGAACAGAGGCTAAATGACATTGTGGTGGTCTTTATGTAGGAGGGTCTTGAGATAATGCAAAGTGAAAACATTAGTAAACAAACAGAGTAATCACTTGGCACACATTGGCCAAGGCGTAATGAACTTAAAAGGGGCTCCCGCAAAACAACATAATCCATCACATTAAATCAATGTTGTTAATTTGAATTCGATTTGTATTGCAACTCTGTATTTCCTTGGTAATTTTGTTTATATTTGACAATTGTATAAGAGCTGTATCTCTTCTGCTGTGAGCATAAGAAATTTGTACTTACTGATGTGTTTTTACATTTTAAACATCAGAATTTTTAAAAACCTGTCATCCTGCAGAGTCATGAGAATTATATCCATTTAATATACTATTCAAATTTGAGAAACCCTCATACAGTGGAACGAGGACAGAATTGGGGGCTTGACAGAATTGAGTTCAAATCCTGGCTCTGCCACGTCGCTGCTGCGTGATCTTGGGAAATGCCTTATTAACCTCTGTGGGCCTCAGTTTCCTCATCTGAATGGGAATAATGACAATGGCCTCACAAGTTGGCTGTGAGAATTTAAAAGGATCTTTTGGGGAAAATGCCAGGCCTATAGTGGGCACTCACTAAAAGGGAATTTTCTGCCCTTTTTCTCTAAGTTTTATCCCCATCTGCACACCCTTCTGTTGTTTCTCTCCTTGCAAAAGTGGAGGATAGGCTAGGATGGCAACCACATCCGCTGTCAGCAATAGCTCTTGGTTAATCATGTCCATTTCATTCTTTCTGGTTTGTTGGGAGCAGGGGCAGGCAAGCCCTGGTGGCCACCAGAAAAGCAGGAGGTGGAAAGGGACCGAGCACATATAGCTGCCACCTGTCTCCCTAGGAAGGGGAAAGCCAGTCACTTGTGTGAGGACAGTGAGCAGACCTGGCAGCAAATCGGGGCAGCCTCTGCAGCCTGGGATGTGACAGAGGAGCAGCTGCCTCCGAGGGGCCCCTGCAGGCACACTTGGCCACTTTCCTCTGGGTTCCTCCAAGCTTTCAGCCCAGCTGAAGACACGGCCATATGGCAGCAGGCTCCTCTTTGGGAAGAAAGGGGAGGTCGGTCCTTCCAAGACCCAAGGGAGCAAAGTCACAGAGGAGAGGCAGTGCCCAGACCCAGAATTCTGGAACCCATCCAAAAGCCACCAGGTGTCACCAGCACACAACTCAGAATTCACTACCTGCCCCTCCCCTCTGCCCTCCACCTCCACCTAGAATGGTGTTCCGTCGCATAAAATCAGAGACAGTCATTCAGCACTTGGTTATTGGTCAGCTGTGATGGCCTGGTGGACACTGTGAGGCCTTCCTGTTTATACTCTTGGCAAGCAGCTGAGACATGAAGGGCTTCTAAGTCTTAGATTGACGGCTAACAGTGACCAGACCCTAGAGGGCGGCAAGCGTTTAACATAAATTATCTCAACTAATCTTCCCAGAAATCCTCAAAAGTGGGAGCTATCATCCCATTCTACAGGTGAACACACAGGCTCAGAGGGGTCAAGCAGAGAGGTGATGAAGACAGAGTTCAGTCCTCGGACTGTCTGAGTCCCAAGCCCAAATCCATGCCACCACATCATACTGCCTTTTGAATTTAAGAAGGGAAAAGAGACTGATGTTTTATTGAACACCTACTAAGTATCAGGAATAGGGATTTGACATAGATTTGCTCCTTTTATCTTCATAATAAGCCTATATGGTAGATGTGATTATACACCTTTTTCAGAAGAGGAAACAGAGACACAAATGGATTGGGAAAGTGGCTCAACATGAACTAGCTGGTAAGTGACAAAGCCCAGGTTCACACCAGCTCTGTCTGCTTCCAAAGCCCGTGCACTTCCCTTTCCTCAGGCCCCTCTTCTGAGCAACTGTCCAGATTACAGCATTTTCAGCATGACTAGATTGATGTGATAATTCTACCTACCGTCAACTAACTCACATTGAGCACCTACTTTGCTTTCAGCCCTAGGCTAGGCTCTGTAATAATTTTTTAAAAATAGTCTCGGCTCCTAGTCCCCAAGGAACACCCGTCCAGATAGGTAGATAAGACATGAAACATGATAGGAGTATACTAAATATACCAGTGCTCTTAAAGACTGGACGACAGGGAAATACCAATCTCCCCACTTCTCTGTCCTCTGCCTAGCTAGTTCCTAGCCATCCTTCGGGTCTCACTTCAACAGATTCCTCAGGGAGGACTTCACTGAGCACCCAGACTGGGTTATGTCCTAGTTACACATCTCCAGGTTTCTCAGAACTTCTCCTTCCCAGTACCCCCTACACGCACAATAGCTTGATCAGTGTCTGTCCTCCACTAGCCTGTGTATGTCGTGAATACAAGGATGGTCCCTGATTCATTCACTCTCTCCCCAGTGCCCAGCATCCCCAATGCCTAGAACAATGCCTGACATAGAGTATAAAATAAATGAATCATGATGCAACGAATGAATACTGAATTATTCAGGAAAGACTTCATGAAGGAGGAAGGGTTTTAATTGTGCCTTGAAGAACATGGGAGACTCAAATAGGTAATGAGAAGGGAGATGACAATCCAGGCAGAGAGCATCTTATCAGCCAAACAAGTGGGACGAAATGGGGCTGTACCAATTGGATACCCACTTGGGGACAAAATATATCTCAACCCCTACCTCACACCATACAGACAAAATCAATTCCTGTTGGATTGCAGATCTAAATGAGAAAGGGAAAACAATAAAGCTTCATCCAGACCTCTATTAGCAATGTTCTCTCTAATCTTTAAGGACTTACATTCTCACTGGGAAGACAGAGCGACATGAACAACTGGAGACAACAAAATCCAGTGACTCATAAGGCCCTACTCTATATGATACGGCCTTACCAGGATAAAGTTCAATAGTAAAAGACAGCTCTTTCGTATAAACTTTACCTACAATGCAATTGCATGAAAAATACATTAGAGGGCCAGCCCCGTGGCTTAGTGGTTAAGTGCGAGCGCTCTGCTGCTGGTGGCCCGGGTTCGGATCCCGGGCGCGCACCGACGCACCACCTCTCCGGCCATGCTGAGGCCGCGTCCCACATACAGCAACTAGAAGGATGTGCAACCATGACATACAACTATCTACTGGGGCTTTGGGGAAAAAAAAGGAGGAGGATTGGCAATAGATGTTAGCTCAGAGCCGGTCTTCCTCAGCAAAAAGAGGAGGATTAGCACAGATATTAGCTCAGGGCTGATCTTCCTCACAAAAAATAAATAAATAAATAAATAAATAAATAAATAAACAAACAAATAAATAAATAAATAAAAATACATCAGAAATTCAAGGATGGAATTCTAATCAGGGGGATTTCAATTAAAATGACTCAACAACAATAACTAGCATTTAAAGAGTTCTTAGTATATGCCAGGCACTTCTCCAAGCA
Organism: Diceros bicornis minor; assembly: GCF_020826845.1. NCBI lineage: Eukaryota > Metazoa > Chordata > Mammalia > Perissodactyla > Rhinocerotidae > Diceros > Diceros bicornis. The sequence goes on from NC_080764.1 coordinate 13,014,943, forward strand.
CTTAACCAAATTAACTCCTTCACAGCAATTCTGTGAGGCACCTGCTTTTCTTATCTCCATATCATAGATGAGGAAACCAAGGCATCAAAAGGTTAAGTCATTCAAGAGCATTGTCATTCAAGGGATACCACCAGATTTGGAGTCTTTGAGGCAAATGACTTTATTTTTCTGAGCCTGGGTTAGGAAAATGAAAATCTCACCTGCTGCTTAGGTAGTTGTGAGGAATAAATGCGGGAATGAACGTGAACATACTTTCTTACCTTTCAATGCAGTATGTCAGGAAGATGGTTTTTTTTTAACCGGTGACCTATAGTGACATTATTTCTGTAGAAAGCAAAAGGCTAAATCAGAGCGTGCAAAAGGTTTATTCACATAATCCACGTGAATAAAACATGTATAGTCCCTGCTGCAATGGCAGGCATCCTCTAGTGAGGGAGACAGTATTTACTGAGCACCTACTGTGTGCGAGGCACTGTTGTAAACACTGGGGCTGCAACAGTGAGCACAGCAAAGCCCTGCTCTTGTGGATCTTCCATTCTAACGAGAGAGACAAAGACTAAAGACAGGAGCAAATAAAAATGGGAACGGACATCAGCTAGTGATTAAACAAGAAGAAAAATAAGTCCAGATAAGGGAACAGAGGATGATAGTCAGACAGTTTTTGTTCAGAGACCTGAGTGAAGTGAGAGAGTCAGCCATGTGGATGCAGGGCGAGAGCACGGCAGGCAGGGAGCGCCAAGTGCAAAGGCCCCGAGGGGGAAGCTTGTTTTGTGTGTTTAAAGACAAGCTCGGTAGCCAGTGTGGCTGGACAGAGTGAACGGGGGAGCCTGGCATTGAGTGAAGCAGTCATCACAGACTAAACCAGGTCAGGCCCTGTGGGAATGGTGCCTATGAGATGCACAAAACGTATACACTGGGCAGCGATTCGTGCACTTTGCTCACTGGTCTCTGTGTCAGACTTGTGCACACTCTTTCCCTCCTAACCAATCCAATAGGGACTTACATGCTATAATGGGCATATGGCTGCAAACACATTCATTCAATTCATTCATTCCCCAGACGTTCACTGAGCACCTGGTATAAGCCAAGGCCCTTGCTGGGTGGTGGGGATACATTGTGAACAAAACATATATAGTCCCCCCTCCAACGGAGGGCATCCTCTAATGATGGAGACAAGAAGTAAACCGAGTCACGGTGCCTGGTGACAAAGGCCCTTGCTGCCAGTCTGGCACTGCTCAAGAGGTGAGGGAAGGCACAAGAGAAGCTAGAAAGGGAGAAATAGGTTCTGCCTCCAGGCTCTGAGCTCCCTCCCTCCTGTGGTCTCGGTCCAGGCCGTGTGTCAGTGCTGCCAATTCCACATCACAGCTGGTAATGGGCAAGTGGATCATTGCAAACCACAGAAAATCCCCAAAGCTCATTTGAGTTAATAGTTGCAATCTCTTCCCTCCACAAGCCTTTCACCAGCTACACTAACCCAGCAAAATGGATTGTGGCGTCAGAGTCCCCACAACTTGTTGCTCCCACCACCCTGCCCGCTCTCTGCAAGGGCTGAGATGGTGCGTGGGGACGTCTGGAGACACAAGAAGGTGGGCAGGGTACCTCTCGCCTAAGGACATGATGGTAAACACAGCAGCTCTTTAAGAGGCTTATACTGCAGTGGAGGAGATGGGCAAGGAAACAGGCCAATGTGCCATCTCATTGTGGTGTGGGAAGTGTTACAAAATGGGTGAGCATGGAGTGCTGTGGGAAACAGAAAAGGGGCCAGCCCATTCTTTGGGGTGATGTGGAGGAAGGAGTGGTCTTCAAGGAAGCCTTCCTAGAGGAGATTATGCATAAATTGAGAGCTGACACGTGAATAGGAGGTATTCAGGGGGTGGGCAGAGGGGAGAGAGTTGTAGGCAAGTGGGGAAGGGGGTACAGGCAGAAAGCATGTGAAAAAGTCTGAGATAGGAGCAAGCGCAGTGGATGGTGGGAGTTAAGACAGCTCAGGATGGCTGGAGGGCAGCTTCTGAAGAGCGATGAGGCTGGAGAGCTAAGCGTCTGTCAAACTCTGATGAAGCCTGTAGGCCTTGCCAGAGAGACCTATTCTGTAGGAATGGGGAGGCATCAAGGGTCTTTAAGCAGAAATGAGGTAGCCCAGATTTCACCTTTTGTGAATCACAGTGGCCGCAGAGTGGAGAGTGGATTGGAAGTGGGTAAGACAGAAACAGGGAAGCCAGTTGGGGGTTGGAGGGTGTTATAATAATGCAAGAAAGTCGAGAGTGGTCTGGACTAATGCATGGACTATTCAGAACACGTTAAAGAATTGGTGATTAGATGTGAGTGGGGGTGGACAGGCAGAAATCAAGGATTCCCGGACTTGCAGGTTGGGAAACCAGCTGGATGAAGCCATGGTTTATTAAGAGATGCCTCTGAGAAGAGGGTCTTTGGAGAAAGTAGACCATAAGCTCAGGTTGAGGTTCAGATATCTGTGGGATTTTCATGGGGGGATGCCAGTGAAGTCAGGGGTAAAGAGACAGGTCTGCGTTAGAGATAAATACTCGTGGGTCATCAGTATGTTGATGAAAATTGAAGCTATGAGATGGTATTTTCTGAAGAACTTATACAGAGTGAAAAGAGGAGAGGGCCAAGAGGAGAACCCACAGGATACCAAACTTACAAGGTAACCAGAGGAAGAGGAGCTTGCAAGGGAGTCTGAAAATGACCAGGAAGAAAACCAGGCAACAGGGGGTCCCAGGTGCCAAGGGAAGAGGGCACATCAGGAGGCTGAGTGCCCGATGGGTCAAACGCTGCCAACAGGGCATGGTGGAGGTGAGAGTGTGTTGTAGGGACACATGTAAAAATGCCTCCCACACTAGCACTCAAGGAGAAAAAAGGCATTGGAAACCTTTGTACCCAACTTTTTCATTACCCTCTGCTCTATACAAAAGCACAGATGTGAAATCCTAGATTCATTTAGTGCAGTGTTTCCCAAAGGATGGTCCAAAGAATCTAGGCCCATGAGATGAAACACACACACACAGAGTCTGTAGTGAAATGAATTTTGGGGAAGGTTGTACACTATATTCCTACATTTGAGTGTGACAATGAAATTAGCATAGTAAAGGCTCAGAAAAGCCTATGGTAAGAAAACCTGTTTAACCTCATTTAACCCAGCATTTCCCCAATTTATTTGGCAATGGAACCCCATTGTAGTGTATCCCCTACTAGTATCTCTCCAGCTGGCATCGCAAAGCACACCTTGGAAATCGCAGTGTTAATGGAAAGGACATGTCTAGCTGAGGAAATGTCTGCAGCTGGTAAACCACTGGTAAAAATCATCCTCTCCCAAGCTTAGGACAAAAAGCTTCCTTGGTCTGGGTCCCCTCATTCATTCATTGACTTAAAATTTATTGGGTGCCTACTAAGTGGTGGCATAGTCTGGAGGCTGGCAGATGTGGTACATTTGGAGAAACAAGGATTAAGGAGACCTGGGGAGGACGTTCTTCAGACATGGATGCTCCTGGTGGAGGGTATGGCTAGACAGATAACCATGCAGACGCTGGCCAGGTGGGAGGGATGAGGAAAGAAGCATCACTGTGAGGTGGCCTTCCTTCCTCCAAGAAGTTAGGACATTTGGGGACCAAAAACAGTATGGAAAACATTGAGTGATAAAGGCAATGGAGAATACTGGTAAGGACCATTCTCAATGTGGTTATAGTTGCTACCATTTATTAAGCACCTATTATGTGCCAGGCATGTCACATAATAATAATAATAATAATAATAACAATAATATAGTAATGGCTATATTATTATCATAAAGACACTTCACATAATAATAATATAGTAACAGCTAACATTTATTGAATTCTTCCTCTGCACCAGATACTCTCCTAAGTGTATTAGCTTACTTATCCTTCCAACAACCCAGCAGATATTTATTTATTCATTTTGTGTGTGTGTGTGTGTGTGTGTGTGTGTGAGTGAGAGAGAGAGGAAGATCAGCCCTGAGCTAACATCCGTGCTAATCCTCCTCTTTTTGCTGAGGAAGACCGGCTCTGAGCTAACATCTATTGCCAATCTTCCCCTTTTTTCTTTCCCCAAAGCCTCAGTAGATAGTTGTATGTCATAGTTGCACATCCTTCTAGTTGCTGTTTGTGGGACGTGGCCTCAGCATGGCCGGAGACGCAGTGCGTCGGTGCGCGCCCGGGATCCGAACCCGGGCCACCAGGAGCGGAGCGTGCGCACTTAACCGCTAGGCCACGTGGCCGGCCCTCCAGCAGATATTTATTATCTCATTCACCAGATAGGAAAACTGAGATAGTGAGAGGTGTTATTTCTTGCCCAAAGTCATGGCTAGTAAGCGGCAGAGCAAAAACTGGAACCTAGACAGTCCTCTCCAGATATCACACTCTTAAACTCTACATTCTCCAGCCTTTAAAAACAATCCACTGACACTTGAACTTGGATTGCTGGAGTCTGAATCTAAAGTGCTAACCATTACACGCTGGAACCACCCACATTATTTGTGTTCTTTGATCTTCCCAACAATATTGTGACGTAGGTGTTGTTAACCCCATTTACAGGGGAGGCTCAGAGAATTAACACAGATGATAGCGGGCAGCACTGAGGCTGTTGTATTCACGGGAGTCTGACTCCGAAGCTCGTGCTCTTAGGTCTATAACCTCTTGCCACCCAGGCTGCTGTCATTTTTCCAGGCTGGAACTGGGGCAACAGCACATTTCACATCTGCGGAGGCCTGGACCCTGACCAGGCAGAACAGACGCTGGCCGTGGTGCTGGAACAGCATCCTGGAGACGCTCGTGTGTCAGGCTCCAACCCTTTAGTTGCTGGGGAGGAGGATCCAGAAGATCCTGGAGGAGGGGTCAGCACAGCCAAGGCAGTAGGGCAAAGGGGAATTTGGGGGTGCTTGGACAGCAGCCATCTGACCAACCCATATTTGACAGCCAGGATATCTGCATCAGTACATACCTGAGGAATGTCAGCCCTGGCTGGGGTAGAAAACACAATTGTTTACCAGTTTCCAGCAGCCTTGACCTTCAAGGCCCCTGGGCTCAGGGCCGAGTGGGCTCCAAGACAGCTCTCCTTCCAAGGCTGACCTCCTCTGAGGAGTCCTCACCTGACCTGGGGTCATGGCCTTGAGCTTCAGATAGGTTAGGTTCATTTGTACCATTCTATAGTCACATGCTGCAGCCCCAATCCTAGCAAATGCAGATTTCCAAGCACAGAATGGGCCGAGACCCTCCATGACCTCTACCAGAGCTGCCAAAAGCAGTACCCTTGAGCCAGGATCTGCAGATTGTGGGCCTCAAGGCTGGGAGGTGCCATTCCATCCAATCCGTGCAGCCCCTCAATGGTGCTGGAGATCCACATACACCAGACCCTGAAGTGGCTCCTAATTGAAGGGCCTGTGAGCCCTCTGTGCATTGTGGATCTAATTAAGTTCTGACATCATATCAAATTGAATCCTTTTATTAAACATTTATCTTCAAATTCCAGAGTGTCACAACACCCCATTGTTTTAAATGACAGAAATGCAAACAGTGTTTGCCTTCCCAACAGCAGCCAATCACAGTCCAGAGGCACCAGTCCAGAGGTCTTTCCAGAGCCCGCCCATCCTCAGCGGGTGGCAGAGGCCTCGGTGGTCCCCTGAGAGCTTGCCTCCATCTCTTCCACGCACACTCAGAGACTGGTACAACCAGCTCCCCCTCCCTCCTTATCTTGTCCTCACTGAGCTGTCAGGATCAGCGGCAACTTCTCTCAGTAATTTTCCTCATCCCTCAAGAACGCCTTCCCTCCCGGGGACCGTGGTAGAGAAGCAGAAGGCAGCCTGGCTGTCTTGCCTGCTCCTCTCTGAGTACAGGCTGGCTTTGGGGGGCCAGGGCTCACTGTGTCCACTCCTCTGCCTGCCCCCTACCCCGCCCCAGACTATGAAAGCTTCAGAACAAAAGATTCTAATTTTTTCATCCTTATCTGCTTCCTAGCAGAGTGCCTAGCACAGAGAAAGCTGCCAATGTGTTTTTAATCAATTAATTAATCAATAATTAAAGACCAAGTCTTGCCCTCAGCTTAGTAGTTTCGAGAACTTTCTTTGCACTTCCTCCAAAGGCAATCGAGTTCTGGCTGATGGATTCCTGCCAGCTAGACTCCCAGGATACCCACATTTCCATTTCTACAAATGGCTTCTGAGGCAGGATTCTCTCTCCTGGGGAGAGGGACAATTCTGAGGAAATTAGAAGCTCTGGCAGTGAGTGGCCTGTCTTCCCACCTGGATGACTGGTCCAGATCATTTAAACACCTGGAAATATGAAGACTTGTATTCTGATCATTCTTTTTTCTAGATATGACAAGGCCCACCACTCTTGTGATAGCAATGACAAGAATAATTAATAATAAATGATGTGTGCTGAGAGCTCACCAGCATGCATTATTCTAAGTGCTTTCCGTGTATATTAACTTATTGAACACTTACAAGAGCCTGTGAAATAGGTAACGTTATTCTCCCATTTTACAGTAAGGAAACTGAGGCCCAAAGAGGGTTAAGCAACTTACCCAAGGCTACACACCCAGGCATTCTAATAGTGTCAGTCCTGAATTTCTATTAAAAAGAGTAGTTAATATTTATCAAGCTCTATGAGCCTCCAGTTTCTCAATCTGTAGAATGGGCTCTTTAATAGAACCTACCCAAAGGATTGATCATTGATCAGGTGAGATGTAAAGTATTGGCACAGAGAGGATTTTCAGTAAATATTAGAGAGTCTCCCACACCCTCTGAGAGAGAACAGAAAGTGTACAGTTCAATCCCTGTCCTCAGTACACGTAGAATGCTATTAGGAAAATGACACATAAACTTGTGAAATTTGAAATAACAAGAGAAGACGTCAATGCAAGAGCTGTCATGAGGCAGCCTGTGGTTAATTGCCAGATGAGTGATCTTGAAAGGAAGGAGACACACCTCTGAGCTGTGGAATCAGAGAGGGTGCCTTAAATCCTAGCTTCCAGGGGAGGGAAGGCACCTCAGAATCATCTACTCCTCCTCCCAGCTATTATAGAAATGCCGCCTTCAGCATGCCTAAGAGGCAGCCGACCACCTTCTGCTTGAACCCCTCCAGTGACAGGGAGCTCACTACCTAAGCAGGCAGTTCTAAAAACCACAACACTCACCCAGGTACCGACTTGACATCTCCTCTCCTTCTCAGGGCCGGGCTAGTGCAAGCTGCAAAATTGAAGGAGGTGCTCACTACATCTGCACGACCCTGAGAGTGAGCGCCACCTTAAATTTAGACCCTCGGTGCCTCACCCTCGTCCCAGCCCTGCCTGTACATACCCACCCATGGCTCCTAGCTCTCCCTCTGCAGTAAAACAGGCATTGATTTAGGTAGAGAAGAAGGGAGAGCTTGATTCAGCTGGGAGGGAAAGTGAGGAACAGGGAAATGCTTCTCTGAGACCAGCATAGCTGGGAGAGAAGAGTCAGAGCAGGCAAGGTGGGAAGCTTTGGGTCCAACTGGGCAGAGCTGGGAATGTCTGGTTCTTAAGACACCTGCCCTTTGTGCTGCAGGCAATGGGAGTCTTAAAGACTCCTGAGCCGGGGAGTATGTTTGGCTTGGAAACAAGAGTGTGGTTAGATGGGTATCCCCAGTCCTGTGGGTCCTCGTCACGTGAGATGCCTCCATCCTCGTGGGTCAGTGGTTTAGGTGGCGTTTGACCACTTTGGCCTGGATCTCTGCCATGAGATTGAATGTGCCTAAGCAGACGAAAATGAACCAATGGGCGTTTGGGGAAATCAGTGGTCAGAAAACTCAGGTGGATTTTGCGAAGCAGGAAAGGCCACTGTCATTTTCTCATTCCGTGGGGGAGAAACATATTGGAGACCTTCAGGAAGTGCAAGCAGCAGGAAGGAGTGTCCCTCCGATGACAATGTCTGTGGGACACATTCCAGCAGCTGAGCCCCTGATCTTTGTGCACGGAGGAGGGGAAAAGACGCCATCTCTGCAGAGATTTTTATTTCTCTAGCATTTATTATGCGGCAGGCATGGTGTCCAGCACGCTTTGCATATTATCTTGTCCAGTTTTACAAGAACCTTACCTCCGTTTTATAAAAGAGAAGAGAGCAACTTAGAGGGAGGGAAGTGACTTGGCTAAGGTCACACAACTAGTGAGTTTTAGAGCAGCAATTTGTCTAGGGAGTGGGCAGTGTGTACACGGAGGGAGAGCTGTGCATCTGGCCCAGTCTCACTCACGAAGGGATGCCTGTGTGAGTCAGCGTGCACCTCTGCACAGGGTTTTGCAATTTACCAAGTGGGTTTATTAGCTCTCATTTCGTCTACTCCATGACACCATCAGGGAAGCTGGACTGGCCCATTTCCCTATTTTACAGAGAAATAGATCTCAGTTGACTTCATGTCCATCCACTTCTCTCCTTCCCCACTGCCCCACCCTGCCTGAGCCACCTCCACCTCTCACCTGGACTACTGCTGTCACAGTGGTCCAATCAGCAGACCCTGGGGGCTTCGACTGAGCTTGTGGCCTCTAGTTTTGTCCCGCCAGTCCATTCTCCACTCAGCCACCAGGGCCATCATCCTAAAGCACAAGTCTGGTCACATTAACCCCCTGCTTAAAACCCCTCGGTGGCTCCCCATGGCTCCTAAGTTCATATTTTGAATGGCTTATTAGGCCCTGAGTACAGTCATGTGTCACTTAACGATGGGGATACATTCTGAGAAAGGCATCGTTAGGTGATTTCATCATTGTGTGAACATCATAGAGTGTTCTTACACAAACCGAGGCGGTATAGCCTACTATATGGTAAGAATCTTATGGGACCACCGTCGTATATGTGGTCCATCGTTGACTGAAATGTCATTATGTGGTGTATGACTATAATCTGATGGCGGCCACTATCTCTCCCAACTGGTTACACACACACACACACACACACACACACACACACACACTTATATCCAGCCCAACCATCTGTCCTTCAGACAGACTAAGGCTCTTTCATCTGCCAATTTCTACTCATCCTTCATGGCTCATCTGAGATGGGGCTTCTTCCAGGAAGCCTTCCTGAGAACCCACCACCACCCAGACTGAGCCACACACCCTCCCGCCCACCCTCCCGCATCCTGTGCTCTGCTGTAACAATACCACATAGTGGTCACCTAGAACCCCGCTGCCTGGGGTCAGATCCCAGCTCCTTCGCTCACACCAGCGGTGAATCCTTAGATGCATTCCTCGCCTCTCTGTGCCTCCATTTCCACACCTTTAAAGTGGAGAAGATAACAAAAGGTTTTTTGAGAACGCAATGTAAAGTGCTTAGCTCCATGCCTGGCTTGTGGTGTCACCATCCCGCCCTTGCTTTTGTGGTCACTCTGGGTCTTATAAGTCGATTATTTGTCCGGTGCCTCCTAGACTCATCATTCTTGGGGACGGGGGATCTGCTGCATTGATCCCCTCTCTTGCACACCTGGCTCAACCACCATGCCTAGTAGGCACTCACTAAAAGTGTCAGGACCAGCTGAAATACTGAATCCATCGAAAAGGGAACGACTTGCCCAAGATCACGTGGTTAATAAGTGGCGGGAAGGGCTCAAACACACGCTCCCCTGCTAAGTGCACAGCTATCCTTCCACTTCACCACAAGGCCTCTCAGGATGAATTTGGAGCTGTTGGCACGTGACGGTATTTATTCATTATCCGCCTCCTCCTGGGGCTCTGGGTTGACAGTCGTTTGAACAGTCCTGTTTTGCAGGATCTGAGCGTATCGGGTTCCTGTACTCCCCGGGCATGCCTCCACCGGGGAGCTTTCCTGACACCTCAGAGTGTAATCACCACTCTCTCCGACTCGTCTGTGAGCTTCTCGAGAGTAAGGACTGTGTGCGACCCATCTGTGCCCCCCAGCAATAGCACCTATCACTCATAGAACCCCTACCAGGTGCCAGGCGCTTGCTAAGCCCCCTCGATGCAGCACCTCAGGCGATTCTCACAGCCCTATGAGACAGGTCTTACTGTCTCCCCATCTTACAGACAAGAGGACTGAGGTTCAGAGAAGTTCAGTGTAACAGAGATACGAGGCCAGGCAGCCTCCAGACTCTGGGGCTAACCACTGATCTTCACTGCCTCTCTAGCAGCAGGAGTTGACCTAATTGAACTGTAACTCGGGAAGGTTCCTTCACGGCCTATGACAACACCCAAACCTGCAGGTCTGCTTCATGGAGGACATTTTAGGTTGGCTTGTTGCCTGTGCCGAGGGTCCTTAACCTCATCAGGAACAGGCTTTCAGTCACATTGTGGTGTGAAGAGGGTCTGAGGTTTTCCTGTCTCAGGGGGCCTGCTCCAGGGTCAGCACTGTGGAGGTGGGGAGGCCAGAGCTGCAGCCTGGGAGGAAAGGGACTTGAAGTTCCAGATTCTTCTAAGTTCTCCATCTTGGTGAGGTCAGGCCCATATCAACCCACCAGCCGGTGAGAGCACCGCTCCCCGTGGCACCCAGAGCCCCCAGTGTGTGGTCCTGACCACCATCTCCAGGGACCTCCACAGTCTCTAAGCACCGACAATCGTGGTTTACTTGTCCTCACGGGGATCTATTCATTCTTCCTGTGCACCATCTTGCTCCTCTTTTCTGACTCCCTGTGTCGAAGGCTGACTTACCCCATTGCATGCTCTTCTCAGCAACGCCCCTGCCTACCTCGTCCCTTACTCATGGCCACAGCTGGCACTGAACGGTAACTAAGTTTATCCCGAGCAAAGCGGTTGTGAGGAACATTGACACACCTTTTAATTCATTCGTTCATTCAATTATTCTATAGATATTTAGTGAGCACCTTCTGTACGCAAGCACTAAGGGTTCAACAAATAGTCTTCTTTAAAATGTGTTTAATATTAAATACATATAAAAGACTATTTTACATGTATGATTGTGTTCATCAGGATTAGGTTTAGCTACAGGTTTTTTTAAACTAAAATGAAAAAGATAATTTATTTCTCTCTCATGGCACAAGTCTGGAGAAAAGATGTCCAGGGCTGGTGTGGCTCCATGGTGGCATGGCCCCGATGCCTTTCTCTTATTCCACCATCACGCAGCTCTCCATTCTCAAGGTTGTGTCGTGGTCCAAGATGGCAACCGGGGCTCTGTATTCCATGTGCCAAGAGGAAGGATGCTGAGACGGGCACGTCTCATCCTCTGAAGGACATTGCTCAGATGTTGCTTCCACTTACATCCCCTTGGTCAGAACTTAGTTACCTGGCCACCGCTATCTGCAAAAGAGGCTGGGAACCAAAGTCTATATGCTGGGAAGCCATATGTCCGGGTAAAACACGGGAAGATGGAGAGAACAGGATATTAGGAAAGAGCCAGCAGGCTCTGCCATAGTGAGGTAGACACAATAACAATAAATGAGCACCCGTGCGCTCACCACCAGGTTAAGAAATGGAGCATCCAGTTCATTGAAGCCATCGTGTGCCCTCCCCGCCACCACCCCCACCCTCCCCCAGCTCGAGTCAACACCCTCTTGAATTCTGTATTTATCATCTCCTTGCTTAACTTTACAGTTTCACCACAAACATGTGTATTTCTAAACGTGCTATAGTCTAGTTGTACACGTTTTTACTTCGTGACAATGAAATCATACCGTATGTATTTTTCCATGGCTTGATTTTTATGTTCAATATTATGTTTGTGGAATTCACCTGTGTTGACCTATGAGGCTGTAACCCACTCATTCTCACTGCTGTTTAATATCCCATTATATTAATATACTCCCAGGTATTATCATTCTCCTGACAATAGAAATGTGAGCTGTTCCCAGTGCTTTGCTGTTCCAAGCAGTGCTGTTATGAACAGCCTCATACACATCTCCTCGTGCACACACACAAGGGCTTCCCAGGCAAATTTCTGAGAGAAATTGCTGGGCTGTGGATTATACACCTATTTTGATGTTGTCAAATCAGCTTTACTAGGAGAGGTGCAGAAGATCCTGGTGCCCCAGGATTCTAATGGTTGGCATAATGTCCATCTGTTTAGGAGAACGGAAATGTGTAGTGTGCTCCCTGCCCACACACATGTGCGCGCGCACACACACACACACGCTGACTCATTCATCTATCCAGTTATTCAATAAACATTTGTCATGTAGCCATTATAATTAATTATAAGACACACCATCAATGTAATAATGATTTTTCAGGAGAAAAGGGACACACTGCAGTAAAAGAACCCATCAACTAAATTAAGACACATCCCAATTTCACTGAAAGGTGCATGTGAGCATCTTAGAATCAAGGAAAATATGGTACGTTCAGGGAACTCTCTAGAAGAAATTCTGCCCTTCGGGAGCTTACAGACTTATAGCTATTTGTTGCCAAACAGTGATAGCAGAACACAGAAAATGATCAAAGCAGATTCAAAACGTTGAAAAGCCCCACTACCCAACCCAAAGTGTGGTCCACTGGGAACCATCCAGCATCAGCATCGCCTGGGAGTTTGTGAGAAATGCAGAGTCTCGGGCCCCACTCCACACCCACTGAGTCAGAATCTGGCTTAAGATGATCCCCAGGTGATTCGTAGGCCCATCAAAATCTAGAACCACTGCACAGAAGAGTAGGAGGGGGGAAAAAGTCTTTTTAGCTGAGGGCAATCAAGAAAGGCTTCCTGAAAGAGGTGTCATTTGAAGAAGAAAGTGAAGGATGAACTACATTCATTGAGCGCCTGCTCTGGGTTAGGAACCACGCTAGGGACCTTTGCTTCTGTTATCTCACTGAGTCCTCAGAATCGCCCCATGGGCAGGGATTAATATCCCTTTATTACAGCTAAGGAAACTGAGGCACAGAGAGGTCACACAACTTGCTTGCAGCCACACAGCTGATAGCTAGCAAAGCCAGGCTTAGAAGCTGGAACTTTCTGAGTCTGGAGTAGTCTCGTCCCCCCCGGCATCCATGGAAGGAACTAAAGAATTTGCTGTGGAGACAGGAATCAGGACAGGAAACTACTGGAGGCTGCATGAGCAAGTGCTCATGGCTGCGGTCAGGACTCCTGGGAGGCGAGAGCTCAGGGCAAAAGGAAACGGGCAGATTCAGGGAAGGGAGGCGGGCAGCCAGAACAGACTTCTCACCCCATTCTACCTCCCCCCTCCACCCAGTGCCAACACAGGACCCAGCACACGGTAGGCATTCAAAACAATCCACTGAATGAATGAATGAACGAATGAACGAACGAACAAACGAGCAGGCGGAAGAACGAACTCATGGACAGCCACATAAGTAGTTGTTGCAAACCCTCCAGCACCAGCTGGTGCCAGTACTGTGCTGGGGGCTGGGGTTCCAGCGAGGAACAAGCCAGGCATCGCCCGCCCGCCCCGAGGTCTCCTGAATCCCTGCCGTCAGGGAGGGCCCTGCCAGCAGAGCAAAATCCAGGAGCAGAGAAGGTTTAAAACACAGAGAAAGCAGCTCCCACCAAACCCTTCATTTGCTGCTCTTAAAAAATTACTTAGACAGCCTCCTCCCCGAGCCCCGGCCGTGCCACCCCTGCGCCCTCCCGACTCCCACATGGCTCTTTCAGCCTCTCATGAATGTGTGGAAAATAAAACAGCGTCTGCTCAGCCCCTAATGACCAGGTTTATGAAGAGCTTATTGTAGCTCAAAGAAATGAGACAGCAGTTGGTGTTGTGAGATATTAATGTGCTTTTTACAAAGCTGATGAAACCTCCTCCTAAACGACTTAATACCTGCGAGCTGAAATTTCCAGTCTGAGACGGTGAATTCCTGAAGGCAGAACAGCGACAGCCTAAGGCACAGCTGTTGGCCTTTCCATCTCGGCTTGCCCTGAAATCACTTGGCTTTGGGGTTGGCGGGGCCCCCTGCCCTTCTGGGGTGGGTTTCAGGAGAGATTTTGTGGTGGTTGGGCTTGGCAGAATAAGCCTCTCTAGTTGATGGGGAAGGGTCTCCCCTACAACCTCATCCTCCAAAAGCTCAGAGCCAATGCCTGTGGTGAGAGTGGGCAGTGAGACGCCCCTCCTCAGTTCAGCCTGGACCACAAGCCCTGTGGGATCTGGCCCCCACCCCCTCCCCAGCCGTCTCCTGCACTCCCCCTCACCCATCTGGCCCTCCAAATGGGACCTATCTTTTCGTAAATCTCCGATCCCACTAGGAAGTCATGTCTTTGCACCAGCCGACCCCTCACAAGGGATTGCCCTTCATCCAGTGGTGTGCTGGTAAATGTTGACAACTGGCTCTCTGGGCAGGGAAAACGGACCTTGATTTGTAGTATTTGCCCATTCCCGTGCTGCAAATATTCCCAGGGTGGCTGATTTCAAGCTACTAACGTGAGTTAGGAAGAGACATTAACAATCAGCCCCCGTGAGCTGGTGCGAGCCAGCTCCTTCAGCAACCACTGCCTTCAGGCTTCCTTGATACCCCCAACTTTGCTTTGGGGGACCTTCTCTGACCCCCGGAGATGGTTTGTTCCCTCCTGTGTACCCGGCCCTTCCCTGACTTTGCTCTTGCTGGTCCCTCTTCCTAGAAATCCCTCTCATCCTCCATCACTTCCTCATCACGCCCCAGCACACACACACACACACACACACACACACACACACACACGCACCCCTACCTCCTTCACCTAGCTAACTCCCTCTCCACCGTCTGTATCAGCTGAGCCACCTCCTCCTCAGGAGGCCGTGTCGACACTCGCACACTCACACGCCCAGAAATGCACCCCTTGTGTGCTCCCAGGCACGCTCTGCTTCCCTCTCACGTCCTACATCCTGCTACACCCCAGCATCTGTATTCTGTCTCTCACCATCGACCGCATGTACTGTGGGGACAGAAATTATATTTTTTCCTCTGTGTCCTCAGCTGGTTGCACAGAGCACAGTATTCAGTCGGTGCTACATAAATGTTAGCTGACTAACTATGCTCCCATAAAGGCTTGTACATCCCTCTAATATGCTATGTGAGACATTACATTCTAGTGAATTCTGTGCTTTCTGTCTTTCCCCCTAGACTGTGTGCCCCTGAAGGGCAGGAATCAGGTTAGATTTCCCTCCACCACCCCAGGGCCAGGCACTTAATCAGCCCTTAGTCTCTACCTTTGGGAGAGAGCCTGCCTAAGAAGGAAACCAACTGAGAGGAAAACCAGAGATGGAGAGAGACACCAGATTTTTTGAACACCTGGATCCATCTATGCCTGAAGCTATACCAACACCTGGGCTTCAGAACCACCAACCAGAAAGAAATAGAGCAGAATTCTAGTCTGGCATCAAGAAAACAAGATGACACCACTCTTCACTGCCTGTGGTGATGTCTGGCGATGTGGATGTTCTACCAAATTTAAATTCCACCAAAGACAATTGAGTACCTTGAGCACCACCTCCCCCTCATGAACCTCCTCAACACATTAGTTGGACTGAGTCTAGGGCCCCAGAGCTCCGAGTGCTCCTGGAGACCCCTTACACTTCCAGCTGACCCTCACAGCCTCATCGCCACCATCAGCCTCAGAGACCCGGTTTACCTCAGTCATTCCTCACTACTAATCATTCGTCCCGCAGCACTCTGTTCACCCCCTAATCTGACCCAATCTCCAACTCCCCCATCCCCCAAATCCTGGCCCGTGGCTCTCTGGAATTTTGTCTTGATGTCAGCAAAACCCCCAATTTCCCAGCCTCTTTTCTCCTTGCTCTGATGGAAACCCAGAAACCCAGCTCTCCCCTGAGGACGCCACGCCCCCATCCCTCACATGGGCTGTTTTATCTCCCACACCCACCTCCCTTTCCCTCACTGCCTCTTGAGACTCTTCCCAGCCTCTCCACCCCGACTCCCTCCTGCTGACATTCACCCACTCCTGGCGCTGGCGCTGTCTCATTCTCTGGTGTTCCTCCTGTGCTCTCGAAGATTTCACATCATACTGACTGCCCTCCCAGCACCTGGCCTTGCCCCCCACCCCCTACCGTCCTGCCTCGCTGGTTGTTAAATATTGAAATCGTGTCTCACCAATCAGCCCCACTAAGCACAGGGAAGAGGGCTGGGCAGGGGTGGCTCCTGGGCTGTCACTGGCAGAGAAGAGAGGCTGGGACGATCCCTCTCCTCTCCCCAAGGATGGGCGAAGGGGTGAGCTCTGTGCATCATGAGCCACTGCCCATGCTTGCACTACCTCTGAGGTTTCTGCCTTCTCCACACTGTACCCCTCCCAGCACCATATCAGTCCTGCTTCCTGGGGTTGCCAAGGACAGGACTGAGGGCTATTTTCACAGAGAAGTCCTCTGATGGAAGGGCGTCAGATGGGGTAGGAGAAAATTCTGTACTCACTGAGACGAAATGACTCTTCCTCTAACAGAGACGTGTTGGAAGCATCTGGTGTGGTTCCCTGTGTCAAATCGTGGTCCAGACAGGGCCATCATTTAGTTTGTAAGAGTCTCATCATTAAAAGATCACACCAATAATTTCTAAAAACCAACCAGTGATTTGGGGCTTATTAGAATAATTTGATGAATCATTGGCACTTCAACTTTTAACTTGGTAAGCAGTTTCCTAATATAGACTTGATGTATCTAGAAAATAAAAGTGAACATTTAGTTTTGTCTTATATATTAATTTGTATGAGCTTTCTGGTTGCTAAATACTTTGAATGTCATCCCTACCTCTGCCCGACCAGAGCCTCCCTGCTCATGGTCTCGTCCTCGACCCTGGCCTTACCAATACCCACGCCCTCCCCACAATCTCAGCCTCTGACGCCCATGCCCCACCTTCCCAGCTCACTCCCATGAGCCCCCCACCCCAGGCTAAACAATTCTCTGACCTCCACCCTAGGCTTCCACTGCACTGAACCCGCCACCTCTTCACTGCCCCCTTTACCCAGCTGAGAGTCTGATCCATCTTCAAAATCACTCCCTCTCCCCCTCCCCTCTTGCACTCATCTCACAGACCCCATCCTGGTTAAAGGCAACCCTCCAGCTAGACTCAGCCAAGCCCTAAATGTGGCCGTAGAAAACCACAGAATCTCAGGAGGGACCTTCAAGCCACCAACACATGTACTTCATATCTCAGGCCTGGTCCATTCTCGATCCCACTCTTGTGGAGAAAAATTTCACTCCCTTCCTCCTTCCTCACTTCCCCAATCCTGCCTCCTCTTCATCACTCTCATTTAGTGATCCCGCTTCCCGTGTTGTCAAGAAAATAGAAGCAACCAGAAGACAAGCTTCCATCATGTCTACCCATCCCCTGCACCTGCACCCACAGATGCCACCTTCCCTCCTGGTGCAGTGGATGCACCATCGTTCACCCCATACAAGGCCACCTTTGCACTTGTGTCCTGGACCTCATCCCCTCTCACATTGCTACTGCATTGTTCCCTCCTCTCTCTGGGTCATCAATTCTTCCCTCTTTATTGGAACATTCCCACCAGCATCACTCATGCCTTAACATCTCCCCCCAACACAGAGCAGCCAACAGAGGCATAGACACTCAACTAGTACAGTGCAGGAGGGCAGAGGAAGTTGAGGGAAGGAGACAACAAAGGATGTGGTGGAGGCTCAGGCAGCCAGACCAGCATGTGCAAAGATCCTGTGGTAGGCGGGAGCATGCAGAAAGGAAGGCCGAGATGGCATGTGTACAGAGAGGGAGGTGAGGCCAGACAGAGGTCGGGATCAGGCCCTGTTAAAGATGTTGAGCTTTTCCCTAAGAGCACTGGGAAGCTGCTGAGCATTTTAAGCTGGAGATGGCTTGATCAGATTTGCATTTTCAAAGGATCACTATGATTCCTCTGTAGAGAGGGATAAAAGTGGGTGCAAAATGACCAGTGGGGAGGCTACTGCAGTCCTCCGGGGAAGCAAGGACAGTGGCCTGGTGGTGAGTGATGCTGTCGATGCAGAGAAATCAACAAGTTTGAGAGATACTGAGAGCTCATACAGCAGGGCGTCATGATGGATGGAACCTCCAGTGAGGAGATGGCGGCGATGACTGGGCTCAGGCCTACACCATGGAGCAACGGAGAGGCATTTGCTGAGCTAGTCGGTGCCTCCAGAAGACCAGGCTTGAGGGAAAGACCATGAGATCAGGTTTGGACTTGCTGAGCAGATGTGCCTTTAAAATATCCACCAGGAGACATCAAATAGGCAGTTGGATCCCCAGGTCCAGACCTCGCAGGAGAGGTGTGCTGATTATTCCACACAGCCTCTCAACAAGCGTCTCTTCACCCTTCTTCTGTGTCAGACACAGAAGTCAACGGTCCAAGGATGACGGAGGCGCAGGCTTGTGCAGGCGAGCAGGCAGGCCAAATGGGGGAGCATGTGTGGGCGTGGTCCCCAGCACGAAGCGCGGGGCCCTTAGAAGAGAGACACAGAGGTGCCCCCTACGAGCCCTTGGTTTGGGGTGGAGCCCTGTCCCCGTTTTGTAGGAGCCTCAGGGCACGCCAGTACCACTGTTCAAGCCTCACCTCCTGCACAGATTCCTTATGAAGATGCCTGGCACCGAGTTGGCGCTGACGTAATATTTGTCAGATTGAATTGAGAGAAAATGAAAGTGCTTTGCAAATACACTGATTTGTAATTTTAACAGTAGGGAGGATATTTTATCCTCTCAGCAGCCCGTACAAAGATGCTTCTCAGGAGAGAAGGGTATGCAGTTGGATAAGAGGCTAGCTACTAGGCAGAACTTGAGGCCTCCTGTTAATGTGCCAAGATGCGTGAGGGCAGAGAGGAGATGTGCTCAGGATGAGAGACAAGTGGGGAGACGACAAGGTGGGGGGTGGGTGAGCAAGAAGGGACAGCCTGGAACACTTAGAGAAGAGACCTGCCCTATGGGGGCATTGAGAGAAACGCCGTGCTCCTGGGACCATACAAAGCTTCCGTGAAATTACCAGAAGTCCTGTATGCTCTGGGAATTGTTTTTCTTGCAGAAGTTGGGAAAGGAGGTGAATTTGGTACAGAGACAGTGAATGGGGGGTGGGGGGAGTCAACCATCTTCTCTGTAATATGTAGCATAGAATAATAGCTAGAAATACCTAAAATACTTATAGTTATGTAAGTGCACCTGTAACCTATATATGCAGGTGTATATAATATATACAGGTCTATGTAATAAAATTGTAATAAAATTCCTAAGCAGTATCCACAGTATATAATAAAACCTACTTTAGGGGCTGTGGAGGCTCGGGACCCTATAAGAAAATAAATTGCTAACATGTATTGAGGACTGTATTAATTAGGTTATATTAGCTACTATCACAGAAAAAGCTCACATGTCAGTAGCTGAATCTAGTCAAAGTTTATTTCTCTCTCACATCAATGCCCTGACACGTTTACTAGTATGCCAGGTACTGTTCTGAGCACTTTATATGTGTCAACTCATTTAATCCCCACGAGAATCTGCAGAGGACCTCCACTTCCAGACGAGGCATCTCAGTGCCAGTGAGCGGGACCCGGGCAGTCCAGCTGCAGAACCCGCCTCTCATCCTCGGGGCCGTGTCTCCCAGCACAGGTTCGATGGTCTATTCCTTCAGAGACAGTTAGCCAACGTTTGTTGCAGCTGCGCTGGTGCTGGGGACACAACAGTGAATGAAACAAAGTCTCCACTGTCATGAAGTGGACGTGATTGTAATTCTGTTGTTCGCATCAGTTTTACGAAGACTGCCTTCAATAGTTCACTCACGCACTTGGCAATCGTTGCTGGGGACCTGCCGTGGCGTCAGACTGGGGGTTTTCATTGGACCCGGTCCTCACCTTCTCAGGAATCACCGAGGAAATATTTAGAATCAAAAGGCCTTCGTTTGAGCCCTGATTCCTTCGTTTCCTGGCCATGAGTACTTACTTAGGCCTTTAGCCTCCCTGAGCCTCAGTCTCTTCATCTGTGAGATGGAGATGATGATACCCCTCTCACAGGCCTGCAGTAGAGCCAAAATGAGTCGTAGTACGAGAGCCAGCAGAGGGCCCAGCCCCGGGGTATTTCAGAACTTTCCGGGGCTGGGTACAGTGAATTCCATGCAACTGCAGATGGGAAAGAGTTTGCAAGCTCATCTAAAGGGCTGTGGGAATGTTGGTCAGCCTCAGGCTGGGGGCTGCCTTCTTTGGAAAGCGATCTGCTTTCTCACATGCAAAATACAGGGAGACTCCCAGCCGAGTCGGGGCACAGAGGTGACATTCATCAGCCTCCTCCGGGGCAGTCCTCAGCCCAGAATCAAACCTCCGCCGCCCGCCAAGCTTCCGCTAATCCTCAGAAGCCTTGATGCAGGGACGGAAGGCTGGGTTTGAAGTCTTCGGCCTCAGATCCTCTCTGCAGCCCCGTGGGGGTGTGTTTTGATTCACCAGGCTGATGTCCAAACAGACAAAGCGATCTCTTCCTTCAGGGGCGAGGGAGAGGGCTGAGCCAGCTTCAGAGGAGTGAGACGTCAGGAAGAAGCCAGTGGGCGCTGAGCCCCTGGAAATTATGATGTCTTATGTGCACCTTCTCCCCTTGTTTTCCAGGGAACTTCAAAGGTCTCTGCAAGCAGATCGATCACTTCCCAGAGGACGCAGATTACGAAGCTGACACAGCAGAATATTTCCTCCGTGAGTGCATGCAATTTTTTATCTCCCTCCTAGTTGTGGGTCTGCCTTCCATCTTTTGAGGTCCGGGACTATCTAGAGGTCTCTGTCACAGCAGAGGGCAGGAAAAAGCTGAGCCTCCTCCCTTTCCTCCTGTCCGAAGGCCAAACCTTCATGTATGCTGTTCCCTCTGCCTGCAACACCCTTCCCTCCCCTCTTTGTCTGGCAAACTCCTACACATCCTCCAGGTCTCAGCTGAAACACCACCTCCTCCAGGAAGTCCTCCATGCCCCTGAAGGGGTTCCCAGAGCGCAGCACCTTTATCATGCTGTGGACTCCTTGTCTATTTGAGCAACCATCTCCCTCGTGGTCCTGTCAACTCTGCTAGGACTCTACCCATCCTGTTCGCCATTGTATGTTCCCAGCCCAGTGCCCGGCACCTAATACACCTCAGTAAATATTTCTTGAATAACTGAATGAAGAAACTCATCAGGCAGTGCCAGGTGGGAGCTTCTACCGAAACAATCAATGAGATTTTTTTTTATTCCCCCACAAGTCAAGTCAAAGTTAAATCCCAATGTGATAGCTGTGATCTTAAATCCACCTGAGACACATTATCAAGACAAAGCTTTTGAGACCCAAAGAAAATTTCTCAAGAATCAGCAAAAACTAACAAGGTACAATGTCCCCTGAGAAAGGGATTTCCAGGAGAGGGGTTGAGGGTCCTTGACGCCTGGGACAGCAAAGCCGCCCTGAGCAGAAGTGGCTGAAGGCTCTTCTCCAGGCTCTCAGGCGGCTCTTCCGGAGGAGGTTTGCTCTGCTCCCGGGAGCACCCCCCTTTCTGCTCCCAGGCACCCTTCCCGGCCACAGGGAGGCCGGCCAGAGCCTCCCCCAGCCCCCACGGCAGCGTGGTTAGCATTACCCACGGATCACTTTTATGAAAAATGTTGGAGGCATTTTATTATATGGATCACTCCTGTCTCTTTCAATAATTACTCCTCACATCAAACCCGATGCTCAGGTCAGCCTGGAATCTGGGCTTCGTTGAAAAGCCCATGGAACATAAAGTCAGCCAGGCAGCTGAGAAGAGAAAGGAAGGGAACATGATGTGATTTATAGATTTCTTTGTAAAGAGGGAGAAAATATCTTACAATGCTCATCATTTCCTTTTATGAATTCTCATAAGACACTGCTCTTGAATGGAATTCCTAAAGGGCTGCTTGGTTATCCCTCCTCCTTACTGTGTCTGGGTCTCTCGAAGGAGCCTGGTGGTGGTCTAAAGGCAGATTGAGCACCTTCTGTATGCTAGCCCCTGTGCTCAGTGCTGGGGAGATCAACTTGAATGAATGAGACACAGTCTGTGTGCCCAAGTAGAGCAGAGCCTGGCGGGGAGGAGCCTCAGAGAAACTGCTGGACTTGGGAAACACGGCCTGCCAGAGACGCAGACTGCATGCAGAGATGGAGTGGGGAGGTAGGCCAAGCCCCACGCAGGAGCCACACTGAGCACAGCGAGGGTGAAACGCCTTAGCAGCTAGATGCCAAGTGCTTGGGGCAAGAACTTTCTCTCATTCATTGCTGTGCCCAGAACAGCTCCTAGAATACAGTAGGTGCTCAATAAATGCTGTTTGTTACATAAAGGAAAGATATGGGATTCTTCCGTGGCTATTCCTACCATTTCTATACCTCCATTTCCTTATTTTTAAAGAGAGAAGAGCTTAGAGTGTTTGGTTTATTTTGGTGTCTCCAGACAAGACTTGAACTTAAATTAGTGTTACTGCACAAAATTGGGGTTCTCTTGCCCAAAGCACATGAAAAAAGCCAATTATTATGGATCCAGCTTTTGGGAAAAGAAATGTAGCTTTATCTTGCAAGACTGATCTGCAAGGAGACATGTGCCCTCAGATCTGTCTCCCCGATCCAGGGCTTGGGGCACCATTCATGGATGAGAGCAGGGCAGTCTGAGCGTGGAGATAGATGATTGGAGGCAAAGAGAAATGAGGAAATTGATGATCTGTGCAAGCAGAGTCAAGCTTCATGCCTCTTCATAGGATGCATGTTCACAAAATGGTAGTGTTACCATGATCAGAGGGTGGAGTTCTTAGCTCCTTGATGTCAAAAGGTCACTTATCGGGGCCGGCCCCATGGTGTAGTGGTTAAGTTCCGCCCGCTCTGCTTCGGTGGCCTGGGTTCACAAGTTTGGATCCCAGGTGCAGACCTACACCACTTGTCAGCCATGCTGAGGCTGTGACCCACATATAAAGTGGAGGAAGATGAGCTAACAGATGTTAGCTCAGGGCTAATCTTCCTAAAGCAAAAAAAAAAAAAGGTCACTTATTGAGCATTTGCACAGGCCCACTTCATAGGTTGGTGGTCTCAACCAGCCTGGACTGGAGTAGGGGGTCTCAGTTCCTGAAAGACAACTCTTAATTACTCTGTTGATAAGATGGGGTCAGGTGAACTGGAGGGTGAACTGTAACCTGGAGGGCCCGCGGTTGCATTAGCAGCACAGGATTCCAAGGGTCTGAGTTGAGCTGACTTAATCCAACAATATTTTTTGAGCATCTATAACGGGGTTGGCAAACTTTTCCTACAAGGGACCAGACAGCAAATATATTAGGCTTCGTGGGCCATACAGTCTCTGTCCCAACTAGCCAGCTCTGCCCTTGTGGCACAAAAGCAGCATAGACAATATGAAAGCAAAGGAGTGTGGCTGTGTTCCAGTGAAACAACTTTATTTACAAAAGCACACGGCAGGCCGTGTGTGGTATCCTTTGCTGACCCTTGATCTATAAAACACTAATCTTGGGCTAGACAACAGAAGTATTTTAAAGCTGGAAGATGTGAGTTCCTCTCATTCTCTATTAAGCTCTAACCTGGTTGGCTAGAGAAGCTAGAAGACAGGGATCATTCTTCTAGAAGGCTCCCCTGCCCCACCTGGGTGGGAGGAGCTGGTGGGAGTGGCTTCAGCCCAAGGAGGTGGGCGGAGCTTCTCCCAAAAGTGGGAGTGGCTTCAGCCCAAGGAGGTGGGCAGAGCTGTGTCTGGAAGTAGGTGGAGCTGCACCCAGGGTGGGTGGAGCCTGAGCCGGCTCACAGTTCGGGTCTGTGAAACCCATCCTCACAGCGCACCTGCCACGTGGGAGGCCATGAGAGAGGCCATGACAGAGCCGCTGTCCCTGAGGGCTCACTGCCATGATGCAGGCAGGGACAGAAGGAAATGTGTGGTATCGAGTGAGCCTGGCCCCTAACCCAGACAGGAGGAGGTCATTCCAGAAGGGTTCCCTAGAGAAGGAAGGTGGCACCCGAGCTGAGACTTGGACTCTGGAAGCATTCATTCATTCATTCATTCATCCACTCCTGAGACATTCACTAATCACTCACTATGTGCAGGTCACTGTTGCTGGTAGCGGGGACCCCAAGGGCGAACTAAACAAAGAAAGTCAATGTCTTCATGAAGGTTACGTTCCAGCGGAGGAAACAACAGTAAGCAAGCCCACAAACAACCCAGGAGACAGTTCAGAGCGCTGTGCTGTGTGGGGGTGGAGAGCGAGGGGCGGCAGAGGGCAGGGAGCGGTGTAACTTAGGTAAGGTGGCCAGGACAGCTTCTCTAAAGGAAGAAAGGGAAGGAGCTAAGAGGATGGCGGGGAAGCGGTACCCGAGGAGGGAATAGCAAGAGCAAAGGCCTCATTAAGGCAGGAACAAGGTGGTGTGCTGAGGATCAGCGGGGGAGGCCACTCTGATTGAGCACAGTGCCTGAATGGAGGGCATCCTCCAGCATGAGGTCGGAGAGAGAGCAGAGGAGCCCGATCACGCTGGGAAGAAGTCGGATCTCTTTCTCAGTGTGATGGGAACCATGAGCAGGGGACACTGATTGGGAAGGTCAATTCTGGGCCCTGGGGTGGGGCAGGGAGGCCAGTGGGGGCTGTCGCCGTCCTCCAGGCAAGAGGCCATGGCAGCTGGACCAGAGTGTTGGCTGTGGTGATGGTGAGGAGGGAAGAGCTGTTTGGGAGGCAGAGTGGACAGGAGCAGGGGTGGCCAGGTGATGGGGGTGGGCCACGGGACAGGACACTGTTGGGTTTCCAGAGGACAGTAGAGAACTGTGAGGAGGAACAGGGTGGGCACAGGAGATCCAGGAGGGCGGAAAGAGGCTCAGCAAAGAGAGATGCCAGAGCCCTGTGCACCCAGACCAGCATCTCTGGCCTTGAACGTTCACGCTCAGCCTGCCTCAGACTTGGAGGGGCAGTGGGGCAGGTAAGATGGTTCCAGAAAGGCGGCCGGAGCTCCTGCTGTTACCAAGGTCGGGGGCACAGTCTACTGGACTCTGCTCGCCTTAAGGGCAGAACATGTTCTGAACCAATTCTGCCTCCCCAGTGCCCAGAACAGGGCCTGGCACGGGGCCAGCACACCTCTGGAGTGGACAGAGGCCTGAACGTGGGACTGCAGACCTTGCCAGGCAGACCCATGGCCCCTGAGGAAGCCTGAGTGTCTTGTCCTTGACTCTTAGGGGCTGAGCATCCTGGTACTCAGGAAACCAAAAGAGATCTGAGCTGCCCAGGGGGTGTCGGTCCTTTTCGGCAACAGACGAAACAAAAACTGGGCCCTCATGATGCTTGCAATCTACTATAAATGAAATTAACATGTTAATTATACAGCCTGTTAAACTGTTGAGAAGTGATATGGAGAAAAATCAAGCAGTAAAAGGGGATAGGGAATTCTGGAGTGGGAATGGGGTCAATAAAGTCCTCACTGTGAAGTCTGAGCAGAGACCTGAAGGAGGTGAGAATGAGCCGTGTGGATATCTGGGGGGAGAATGTTCCAGGCAGAGGGAACAGCAAGTGCAAAGGCCCTGAGACAGGAGCCTGCCTAGAATGTTTGCAGAGCAGGACTGAGGGAGGAAGACAAGAATGGACTGAGCAAGGAAGAGGGAAGGAAGAGCAAGCACAGAGAGGCCCTGGGGCCCTGTGGGTTATAGCGAGCACTCGGATGTTTGCTCTGATTGAGGTAGGAAGCCATTGGACCATCTGAGCCGAGGAGTGACACCATCGCACATGTTACCAGGACCCTCTGGTTGCTATGTTCGTAACAGACTGAAATAGGGCAAAGGCAGAACACTCAGGAGCCTGCTGCAATAATCTAGACAAGAGGTGACGGCAGCTTGAACCAAGAAGGTAGCAGTGAAGGAGGGGGAAAGGGGTCAGACTCTGAAGATATTCCCAAGGGACGGCACACAGGATTTTCCGAAAGGCTGCCTGTGGATGTCCAGGGAAAGGAAGGAGTCAAGGGGGGAGCCAGTTGGGACTGGGGAGGATCCGAAGCTCAGGGTCAGCAGCATGAAGGAAGAGAGGCCTGTGGGAGTCCCTGGGGAGATGTCCTGCAGTTCGGGACTCACAGGACAGGTCCTGGCCCAAGTCAGGAGTTCGCGAGTTGTCAGCACGTGGATGATAGTTGATGAACGCCCCAAGGGAGTGGCGCAGAGAGAGAGGAGGCTGGACGGAGCCCCAGGACTCTGGAGTTGAGAGGCCAGGGAGCTGAAGAGGCCCCAGGAGAGGAGGCAGAGGAGGGGTGGCCAGTGAGACGGCCTGGGCATCTCCTGCCATCCTGGTTCCATCAGCTGGCCTGAGGATCTAGAGCGGAGAGAGAGAGGAGAGAAAGCCGGAAGGGCATGGCTGGACAGGGGTGCAGGGTTCATCTCCTGGGGGCGCAAAGAAGGTGCGGCTCACTTGCTCTCAGTCCAGCAGGCCAAGCTGCAGGCATTGCCCAGAGCCTCCTGGAGGATCTGGAGGAAGGAAGGCGCCCAGGGAATATCTCATGGGACGAATGAATGAAAGAATGAATGCACGCTCTTACTCTCCAATCCTCATGGGTATTTGAGGAGTTCCATAGCTTCTCCTGAACCATAGAGTCCAAGGGCTCCCTAGTGACAGGGAGGACAGCTCCAGCAGGCCCTGGTCACCATCCTGGGCCTCCCGACATGTGGGCCCCATGCAGGTGTGGCTAGTATGGCCCTTCCCACCTCTCACTGGCTGACCCGGGAATGAATGGTGACCAGAACTGTTTTTCCCAACCAGCTCTGTGGGGCCGTCGGATGTGTCTGCTGTGACAACCCCCCATCCTTATCCCTCCTTATCTCAGCTTGAGGAGGTGGTGATGACCAGGATGTGACTGTCGTTGTCGTTGGTGTGTCTGCGTATCTGTCTTTGTGCACGAGGGTATGAGTCAGCGCTGTGTTCTGCGTCTTTCGGTGCCTGCATGTCCGTGCGTCTGAGTGTCTGTCAGTCTGAACATGTAAGTGCCTGTGCGTTTGCACATGTCTGCTTGTGTGCATGTGGGTCCCTGCGTGATGTATGTGTGTGTGATGTGTGTGTGTGTGTTGTGTCCAGGAGATGAGAGTTGGTATTTCCCAGCTGTCCCAATGTGATCTGAACAGGGAAAGAAGATTCAGAGGGATTTAGTTCCTTCCACCATCATGTATTAAGCATCTTTTGTATGCTAGACCCCAAAATCCACTGTACTGCAGCCCAGGACTGCAGGGTGGGGTTGAGCGAGAGCAGTCAGCACCTGGGGCTGGGTGATGGGCCCAGGGTCAGCTGACACACTCTGTCCAGGGGGAGGGGAGGGGCTGGTGCCCACAGGTCACATGCACACATGCACACGCGCGCGCGCGCACACACACACACACAGCAGAGCTGCAGTATCAGGGCCTCGCCATGTCCATCACTCTTTTTCCAGAGCCAGAAGTGAACAGAAAGGGGAAGGGAGGGAGGGCTCTGGGCAGAGCCTGTCCCGCCCCCTCAAAAGAGGTCTCACCTGAGTACACTTGAACTAGGAGTTGAGCCTTCCCAGAGTCACTGACCACCTGAGAGCAAGAATAGGCAGAGGGAGAGTTCCCTAGGGCAGCTGTGGGCCAGGAACGGACACCTGTCAGGGAAGTGGAACCAACACCTGTCAGGGAGGTGGAACAGACGCCTGTCAGGGAGGTGAAACAGACACCTGTCCGGGAGGTGGAACAGACACCTGTCCGGGAGGTGGAACAGACATCTGTCAGGGAGGTGGAAAGCAGCCAAGGCAGGGAGGACTGACATGAAGGTTATTTTGGGGGTAAATCTACGGAACTTGCCCACCAGTCGGAGACGGGCGAATGTCACCTCGGGCTTGAGCACACACTGCCCGGGTTCAAATCCAGATCTGCCACTTCTCCGTGAACCTCCCTGGGCCTCAGATTCCTGGCGATGGGGGTGATGTTCACTGGTACCTTCCTGGGCTGTAACGAGGCTTATGTGAGTCAGTGTAAGACAGCTCTCCACACCAGCCCGGAGCACAGGAAGCACTCGGTAGGCATTAGTCATTATTATTGCGTATGTTACACGGTGAAAAGTGCAAAGGAGAAAGATTAGACAGGGAAGGGAGAGAGGGAGTTTTCAGTGGGATGGTCAGAGAGGTCCTCACTGGGAAGGGAACGTCTGAGCAGAGACCTGAAGGAGGTGAGGGAGCGTGTCTGGTCCTGCAGATGCTGGGAAGAGCATCCCAGGCAGAGGGAACAGCCAGTGCAAAGCGTCTGAGGCTGGCATGCTCAGGGGCAGGCCGGAGGCCACATGGGTAGGGAGAGGGTGTGAGCGGGCAGGTGGGAGGCCAGGCCGGGACTTGCGGGCCTCAGCTTTACTCTGAGATGGGACCAGGGGAAGGTTCTGCACAGAGAGACGAGGACTGAATCCACACCAACAGCCTCACTCCGCTTCTGCTGGAGAACTGACTCTGGGGTCTGAGCAGGAGTAGAGAGACCAGTAGGAGGTGAGGCCACAGCCCAGGCTAGAGAGGCAGGTGCCTGGACCAGGGTGGAAGTGGGGGAGGTGGCTGGGAAGGGGTCTGATTCTGGATGTATTTGAAGTCAGAGCCGGCAGGATTCACTGACAGCCTGAGTCTGGGGGAGGCATCCAGGAGTCCTGGCCAGGGGACGGTGAACGTGCTGCCTCCCCCGAGCCTGGGAATGGAGGAGGAGGCTGGGTTGCAGGGAGGCGACCACTCTGTTTTCTGACCTGCGTGTCATGATTTCCCTTATGGATTCTTCTCCCCCGCTGGACCATGCACAGCTGGAGGACACCAAGAGGAGCAGCCGCAAATAGAATTCTCCTCCCACCCCCCCAACCCAGCCCAGCACAGGACCTGTCCCAGGTCAGGTCCAGATGTTTGCTGAGTGAATAAATGAGGAACCACTCTCCCTAGGGCTGCCTGGCACGTTTCCCCTCTTCCCAGAATGAGGACAGAGGTGGATGTTGGGTCTCAAGCTGAGCCAAAGCCACCCTTCCCAGCCTCAGAGAACCCCCCTCCTCCATCCCCCTCTGCTGCTCCCACCAGGCACCAAGGGATTCCCTAGGTACCTAAGCCTGGGTGGTGTGGGGATACCAGGTGTCAAGGTCTGAGCTTGGGACTTGGAGTGAAAAGGCCTGATTTCAAGGTGAACTCCGCTCTGTGGCCTTGGGCAAGCTACACGACTTCTCTGAGCCTCCATGAGTACCATCCCCTGGGGGGTTCTGAGGATACAGTGAGACTAGGGTTAAGGTGGTGCTTTGTTGGGGCTCCCCAGCCGCCCCAGGGGAACAGGGAGGGAAGTCCACCACCCCCTCCTTCCCGCCCAAGTTTAAAAGTGTGATGACACATCCTCCCAGCTCCGGAAATGCTCCCATTTTACAGAGGAGGGAAAAGCCGAGGTGCAGAGAGGGACAATGACTCACCCCAGCCAGGTACACTTTCTAGGACGCCACCTGCCCCCAACCCCGACATCATCCGAGTGCTCCAGACTGCTGCCCCAGCCCCACAGCCCCTTCTAGCAAAATCATTGTGAGAGACATTCCCGCCAGAGGTCATCGAGGTCAGTGTGGCCAAATCACACCGTGCACTTAGGGGTCATGCTCAGCGGCAGTGCGTACTCACTCACATCCACACAACCAGAGAGAGCGTTTCACAAGACGGTGCCCACCCGTTGCGCACTCCCCACGCGTCCACGGTTTCTATCCTGTCCCAGTTCAGTTATTTAAGTGCGGGCTGCAACCACCACGCTGACTTCACAACCCAGTCATGAGTCACAACCCGCACTTTAATAAACACCAGCGAGGTAGCCCAGGCCCATGAGAACAGCAGCAACGTGCCCTGCTATGGTGAGAACTGAGGTTTCCCGGCGCTCGCCGGGTACCCGGCACCATTCTAATTGCTTAAAATGCGTTTCCGCCTCAGTCCTCATCCAGCCCCAGGAGCGGGGTGCCGATGCTCTCCCCACAGCAGAGGGGCAGCCGAGGCTCAGAGGGCAGGCAGGGCAGCGAGTGAGATGCAATCAGGCTGTCTCTCTCCTGAGCTCCTGCAGCTGATGAGCAGCCCCAGAGACGAAGGGAAGTGGGAGGGCATCCGGCCCCTGCACACATGGCGCTCCCAAAGGAAGCTCACTGGGCTTCCAGGATTCCTCTCCTGTGTCATTCTATACAGCAAATGTTCACTGGACACTGCACTGTGTGTGTGCCAGGCCTGACACTTTATACACTATCTTCATTCATCTTCACCACAACTCTAAGAGGTAGGTACCGTTGGTGTACCCATTACACAGAGGAGAAAGGTGAGGTGCTGAGGCCACACAGCCAGTGGGAGGGCCGGGGGTGACCCCAAGCATCCGCATCTAGAGCCCACTCTGACCACCACGCTCGACTTCCCTCTTTTCCTCTCATCCACCATCTTCTTTTTCCTCTTCCTCTTTCTTGGAAGTCTTTCTCTCTTCTCCAGCAACACCTCTGTCTCTCTCTCTGTCTCTCTCTGTCTCCCACTCTCCCCCACCTCTCCCATCCTCTCCTCTCCTTCTCTTGCTCTCTCTCCTCCTTCTTCTCTCTCCTCCTTGCTCCCCCCTCACTCTCTCTCACACACACTCACATACACTCACACACTCTCTCACACACTCATACATACTCTCTCACATACATACATTTTCACACACACACACACTCTCTCTCTCTCTCTCACACACACACATGCACACACACATTTGTTGCAGCCCATCCCCTTTCATGGTCACTGGCTACCCCATCCAGCACAGCGTGGAAGGAGAGAGGGAGAGATGCCCAAGAACCTAGAACCTTCTCCCCACCCAGCACATCTGTGATTCTATCCCATTAGAATGGATCAAGTCCCAAAAGGGATAACAGGCATAAAGAGCTTAACACCGTGCCCAGAAAATAGGGAGCCCGCCCTCCATCACCTGATTATGACAACTATTTTGATTAAAGGCCACGCCTAGCATGGGGGATAGGCATGAGGGCGGCCCGGCTGAGGGGCCCTGAGGGGAGGTCTTGGGGGGCACAGGACCATCAGAGATGGACGGGACCCTAGAGGTCATCTGGTCCAACCCCATCAGAGTGCAGACCTGAGACCCAAAGAAGGGAAAGCACACACTCAGCTCCCATGGAGAGCTGGCAAAGAGTGGGGGCCAGGCCCAGGTCTGCCGACCTCCCACCCCTGCACCCCATGGACCACCACTCCCCCCTCCTCCTCTGCCAGACTGAGTGAGGGGATAACAGGGCCTCTGCCCATCCTCCAACTGTGCCCATCGTGAAGAGCGATTTCACAGCAGGACAGCCATAGGTGCCTGGGCCCAGTGGGTCACTAGATCCTGAAATGATTTGTCTGCAGAATTTGGCCAAAAAGAGGATTCACAAGGAATGTACCACCCAGGCCACCCCCTCCAGAAGGCACGATGTCATTCCTTCTGGGTACTTATGACACTCTTCATTTCTGTCACCAGCATAGAAAATAATAAATTGTGCATAGTTTACCAACATTCTGCGTTTTCAAAAGCTTCCACATCCTTCTATCATTTAATCACTGTAACCCTGTAAGGGTTCAGATTTTCGTCCCCATTTTACAGACAAGGAAGTGGAGGCCCAGGGACACCAGGAGATTTGCTCAAGGTTGTCCCTAGCCAGCCACTAAACACTGGGGCTCCCCAAGCCTCAAGGGTGAGCCCTCCACTCTTCCACGGGCAAGCTCTCCTGTGCTCACCTCTGCGTCTGCGACTCCCGTTTACACCTTTCTGCCCCAGACTTCACATCCGACTGCCCCTCCATGCTCCACGTGCACATCCCCGAGGCACCTCAAGTTCAGCACGTCCCAAACCAGCCTCGATTTCCCTCCCTTGACTCCTTAGGCTTGATAAAGCTAGTGGTTTTATCCATCCAGACCTAGAAGCTATCCTCAACACCACTCTCTTCTCCACCGGATCCACCCATCAGCAAGCCTTAACTCACCTCCTAAACATCCCTCAAACCCGCCCATCTCTGCCCACAGCCTTAGAACCCACCTGGTCCAGGCACCATCGCTGCTTGTCCGGTCAGCTGCAATAGCCTTCTCGCTGGTTCCCTGGCGCCACTCTTGACTCCTTCTTAATCCATTTGCTTCTTAAGATGCAAATCAGATCGTGACAGCCCTGCCTACCTGAAGCCCTTCACTGTTTCCCACTGCCCTGAGGATAAAGGCATGCGCTGTGGCATGACCCACAGGCCCCTGGTGACCCATGAGCCCCCACGTGGCCTGGCCCCCGCCTGCCTCATCTCCCTTAGTGCTCCCCAGGCCCCTCCACAGCTCTTTGTGATCCAGCTCCTTTCAACTCCCCAACAAGCTGCTTCCTCCAGTCCTGACTGGTGCTGCCTTCTCTCCCCGGACCTCTCCACACCTGCCTCTATTCTGCCCAATTAGCTCCTCAACCATCCGCTGTCACTGCCTCAGGGAAGCCCTCCCTGATCCACATGAGCTCAGAGGACATTCTGAGAGGTGGGCAGTGTAGGGCCTGAAAGCAGGGGAGCACAGTGGTTCCACAGAGAGCCTAAGTCAGACTGCCTGGCTTCACAAACCCAGCTCCCCCATTTCCTCACTGGGCGGCCTTGGACAAATGGCTTAACCTCTCTGTGCCTCAGTGTTAGCCTGTGTGTGATGGGGGTAATTAAAGCACTTACTTCATAGAGTTGTCATGAGAACTAACGAGTTAATATAAGCACAGTGCATGAAACAGTTACGGCATAAACTAAGCACTCAATGAACATTACATGCGACATTAGCCTGTCATGTGCCTTCATGGTGCCGTATGGGTACCTTTCTTTCATAGCACTTTATCCTGGTTGATAATTTATACATTTATTCGTGCTTTTGTCTGATGACATATATCTCCTTCATGAAAACATAAGCCCTATTAAGACACGGACCAGGCCTGGTTTGGCGCCCCTCATGTCTTCATGCCCAGCCTGGAAGCTGGCACAGTGGCCAGCACGCAGTCTATAGTTATTCACTGGACTCACAGCTGGTGAGGAGCAGAGCATCTCTCCGCTCCAGACCAGGTGGCCTTTCCCCAGTACAGTGTATTATGCTCTCAGCCAGGCGTGGCCAAACTGCACCTAGCAGGCCAAATCCACCCACCATCTGTTTTTGTAAATAAAGTTTTACTGGAACACAGCCATGCTCATTTGTTTACATATCGTCCATGGCTATTTTCATGCTACGACGGCAAAGTTTGAGTAGTTGCAACGGAGACCATATGGCCAGCAAAGCCAGAAATATTTGCTCTGTCCATTTACAGAAAAAGCTTGCCAACCTCTGCTTTAGGTATTTGCAATCTCCTTGAAGCCGAGGCCCATCGTTTCACGGGGTTGATATGATGTTTAAATGAGTTAGTCCATGGAAGGCACTTAGAACAGGGCCTGGCACGTAGGAAGAGCTCCATAAACACTAGTAGGTATTGTGTAGTTCCCTATGCTTACTCAGAGGAGATCAATAAATATTTGTTCATTGAATAAATCATATATTTTCTGCTCCTCGCGATAGATTTTAGCCCTAAGACCACCCCAGCCTCAATGGGAAGTCAGGACAATTCATAGAGAAGTTGTGTCTGGATGAAGGGGGGGGCAATAGAAATAATACAAATTGCTACCTTTTACTGTAACTTTCTAGCGTAGAAACAGTGCAGATATTATCCAATTTAATCCTTACGAGAGCGCTTCTCAAACTTTCCTGCACAAGGATCTTGTTAAAATGTAGATTCTAATCCAGTAGGTCCAGGGTGGGGCCCGCGAATCTGCATTTCTAACAAGCTCTCCATCCCCCGTGATGCCCGCGATGCTGGTGCTCTGACTGCCCCGTGAGCAGCAGGGCCTCACGACATTCCTGCGAGCTGGATATTATTCTTACTCTCCCCATTTTACAGGATGGAAAAACTGAGGCTCAGGGGGTAAAGACCCTTGTCCAAGGTCACACAGTTAGTAAGTGACAAAGCCAAGATTTGAACTCAGCAGTGACTAACTCCAAGACCCCCATTCTATCTATGACATCGCCCAGCCAAAAAGACCTCCTTCAAGAGACTTCTCCAACCTGGGAGTCCCTGCCTGCTCTAAACCAGCTTCCTGCCCAGCCTGAACCTGGGTCGCGCAAACTTCAGCCTTCCTAGGCATGGTGCTGTTTACCGGCTGCCCCCGTCACCTTCTTTCAGGGCAAAGAAGCCTCTTCCAAGGGATGCTGGTGTTTGGGTTGGCTCTGCTGGGCCAAAGGGGCCTCTGTTTGTATTGCCCGCTGGTCACCATTGTTTAGAACATACCGTAGCTGCTTTGGGATGTTCTGAAGTGGTCTCATTTTTTCCACATTGCTCTCTGCTGGCTGCAACATGGCAGACCTCTCCCTCCTGCCTCCCTCCCCCCTGTCCACAGACATCCGGGCTCTCTTTGCACACATGTGTACACACATGCGTCCCTGCACACACACAGCATGCCAGCTCCCTCCACAGCTGGAGCTCCTCTCTCTGCTGGCTGGAAGGCTGAGTTGGGACATCTGGGCTCCCACAGCAGACCCAGCTGAACTGGAAACATTAGGCCTGGGGCTGCCTCGAGGCATCTGCTCTGAGGGTGCAGTCTGGGTCTGCCAAATGCAGGCATACCACGGGCAGGAAGAGGTTGCTTTCTTGGAGGGAGAATACCAGAGTCCTTCCTCTATCCTGCTCATTTGAGCAGCTGCTGCTGCCCCAAGGAAGTCACACCAACCCCTCTTTCTTTATGCTCCCATTCCGCCTTTTCAGCTGGTCAGAAATCACATCCACATGGAGAGGGCAGAAGCATTAGAAGTCATCTAATAGTCCACACCCATTTTACACTTGGGAATACCAGAGAGGGCAAGGTACCTGCCTTAGTCACACAGCAAGTGAGTGGCACAGCAGGGACCACAACCCAGATCTCTGGACCCTGCAGCACCCTTTCCAGGCTCCTTGGAAGCCCCGTAGGGAGAGTACAGGGTGGTTCAAAAGTTGGGCTGATCTGGGCTTGAATCTTGATGCACTAGCTGGGTGGTCTTGGGCAAGTTCCTTCACCTCTCTGAACTTCAGATTCTCGTCAGTAAATTGGGGTTAAAACACCCCCACAGGGCTGTTATGAGGGTTAAATTATATAATGTATGTTAGGTACCCACTCAGGACCCGACACAGAGTGGTTGCTTAACCAATATTATCTCTCTTCTGAGTCTTCAATAAGCTCTCACCATCCCAGTGTGCTTATGAAGATGAGAATTCAGGTAGCTTTGAGTGTGCATGTCTGGACACGCACGTGTATGTGTGCAAGTGTGTGTGGGCTGGGGGTCAGGGCGGGGATACAGCGCCTTATCTTGGAAACGACCTGCAGAGAGAGAACATCTGCTCAGAACTGGGGAGGAGGTTGCCCCATCCTTGCCTGGTAGGGAGAGTGGTTCTGAGATTGCAGAGGAACCCAGCTGCCCCCACCCCGTGCGCTCATCCTCTCACCCCAGCTTGGGTTTGCCCCACACATGCCTTCCTGGATACAGCTCCATCCTTCTTCTAGTCCCCCCAAAATAAGCCACTCACCTAACAGCATCCGTGAGCAGTGTAGATTTACTAAAGATCCCTGGGGAGAGAGAAGAGGGTTTTTACATCACACAAGTCACAGAAAACTGCCTAAAATCCTCTTAGAGAAATTCCTCAAGTTCTATATAGAAAAATTCTCTTCTCCACAGAGGCTTCGAGACCACACTGCCACCAAAAGGGGTGCGGCGGGGGGAGGCCCTCCTCCTGGCACCTTCCCCTCCAAAACGCACATCCCCAGCCAACCCCTGGGCTGAGCCAAAGGTCCGTCCGTCTAACAGGACGCAACTTCCTCAGAAGCCATTGAAGCAACCCAAACATGTAAAAACATCCTTTTCCCGACACTAGCCTCCAGAAGGCTCTGCCTCTTGCCCGGCCCCGGCTCCCGGGATGGGGAGCCATGAGCTTACTCACTGAATCTGGGTAGAAAGAAATATTTCACTTTCCAGCGACACTTTGTGGAAGACCCACACCTCTGGGTCCTCCATCCTGATACTGTCTCCCACATACACACCCCGCTCCCCCAGCTGCCTTCCCTCTGCCCTCAGCATCTGCGCCCTCTGCCCTCCCGGCCTCCCACACCCAGGAGTAAAGCATTCATTAAAATATGCTTTTCTTCTCCTGCCTGTTTGTCAGCCTTTCCTTCTTACCTTATCCTGAAGGAGTTTCTCATTTGCTTTTTATGGTTTTTTTCACTTTCTCTTTTCTTTGCCCCATGTCTGCTGCTTTCACTTTCTGGACCATTTCCCCACATTTATGCACTGGACGAGTTTGTCTTGGGGGCTTACTGTGTCTTTAGCACTGAACTAGGTGATAGGGACAGAGAGAATAGAGAGAGAGAGCTAAAAAAAAAGCCACAGTTCTTGCCCTCATGGAATCCCAGGGCTTGTGGTGGAAGTATATATATAAACAAATATTTACTGTAATAACTATCCTTTATCAAATATTTACTACATGCCCTCAGAGACTTAGCTAAGTGCATTATCAGAATTAACTCATTTAATCTTCACAATAATCTTAGGAGGCAGGCACTATTATCATCCCCATTTTACAGATGAGGAAATTGAGGCACAGAGGTAAGATAGCTTACTCAAACTTACCTAGCTAATAGATGCTAAAGCCATGCCAAGTGACTCCCTAACCACTGTAATATACTGCCTCTCAATGTGTCCCAAGGGCCCCAAAGCACAGATGAGGGAGCTAATAACTTTGCCTAAGGAAATCAAGGAAGGCTTCACAGAGGAAGAGACTTTGAGTTGGGTTTTGATGGATGAATAGAAGTTTGCTGAGTGAAAAGAGCAGGAAAGACATTCTAGTAAGAAAGCTCAGTATGTCACAAGTCAGAAGCAGGCAATGACATGTCATGGGAAGTTTGCTGTGGCTGGACAAGAGGGAATGTGAGGACAAGAGGCACGAGACTGGAGGTGGGCAGAGGCCAAGTCACACAGGCCCTGCGGGCCTCATGATGCACTGGAGTTTGGTCCTTGAGGCAGAGGGGAGCCACTGAGAGGCTGTGAGCTGGACGTTGGCTTGCTCCCTCTCCCTCCTCTCTAGCATTGCTAAGCAACCTCGACTCTGGTCCTGTGTCCACAAAGCCCCCACTCCTGTGGGCTGCTCTCTCTCCTCCCTCCTGCATCCCTCCATCTCACAGCCATGCCGTTCTCTCTCTCCCGACCCTCCGTGTTCCGCAGGGGCCGTGAGAGCCTCGAGCATTTTCCCAATCCTGAGTGTGATTCTGCTTTTCATGGGTGGACTCTGCATTGCGGCCAGCGAGTTCTACAAGACTCGACACAACATCATCCTGAGTGCCGGCATCTTCTTCGTGTCTGCAGGTAACGGCCACTGAGCCAGGCAGGCCAGAGTCCAGGCCCGCCAGTGGGGACAAGGCTGAGGTGTGGGTGCCCAGTGGCTGGAGGACCTGGGGGAGAGAGGAGGGGCGGTGGAGAGGAATCTCCAGGCTTTGCAACAGATCGTGTTGCAGAGAAGGCAAGTTGTGCTGGGGCTCCTGCCCCACAGCAACACCTGAGCCCCCACTGAGTCCTCCAGCAATATCCCCAGACCCTGTCCCTTAGCCCAGTAGCCCATCTTCCTCCCACCTCTTGGAAAAGGGCCCAAATGCCGGGTCCCTTACAGGGTACTGGGCCTATCCTCACTCGCCCTCTCCCCTCACTGTCCTACCTAGGTGGGAGAAGGCAGGCACCGCAAAACCATATTTCTCAGCCCAGTTACGTGACGAGTCACACTGGCTTCAGATGCCAGAAAAAGAACACGGGCTGTAGCACGAGCCATTTAACAAGAACAACTAATGTGCACGGAGCACTTATGACATCCCAGACTCTAACAGCTCTCATGTGTATTAGCTCATTTAATCCTCTCCCTGGCCCTACATGAGTCAGTCCTATTATTACACCCATTTTACAGATCTGGAAACTCAGACAAAGGTTACCTCACCAAAGGCTTTGAATCCAAGCAGTCTGGCTTCAGGAGCCAGTCTTAAGCTCCTGCTACACCAGCTTCAAATCCCTGTGCAGCCTTGAGCAAGTTACGTAACCTCTCTCTGATCTGTTTCCTCACCTACAAACCCCTTGAAAAGCAGTCAGCGGTGAAGGCAGGTAGTACATGCACAGTAAACAATATCTATTGTTATTATTACTCAGTACATGGTAGAATGCCTCTCTCGTCTCCCCCTTCTTCCCGTATCTGTTTCCAGTAGCTCTTCCCTTCATGGCTCTCTCCAAATGGAAGGATAAAATATTAAGGTGGTGCTTGCCAACATCGCACTGTACTGGCTCATCGTCCACCATAAAAACACTGGACCAGGGAAGGCCGGTCCAGCTGCCCCATCCTTTCATCCTGCCCAGTGCCTGGCGTCCTCCTAGGAGACTAACATCCTTCTCTCTGATTCCCCGCCCCGCCCCGCCCCTCCGCGCCCGCAGGTCTGAGTAACATCATTGGCATCATAGTGTACATATCGGCCAATGCCGGAGACCCCTCCAAGAGCGACTCCAAAAAGAATAGTTACTCGTACGGCTGGTCCTTCTACTTCGGGGCCCTGTCCTTCATCATCGCCGAGATGGTCGGGGTGCTGGCCGTGCACATGTTTATCGACCGGCACAAACAGCTGCGGGCCACGGCCCGCGCCACGGACTACCTCCAGGCCTCGGCCATCACCCGCATCCCCAGCTACCGCTACCGCTACCAGCGCCGCAGCCGCTCCAGCTCCCGCTCCACCGAGCCCTCGCACTCCAGGGACGCCTCCCCCGTGGGCATCAAGGGCTTCAACACCCTGCCGTCCACGGAGATCTCCATGTACACCCTCAGCAGGGACCCCCTGAAGGCCGCCACCACGCCCACCGCCACCTACAACTCCGACAGGGATAACAGCTTCCTCCAAGTCCACAACTGTATCCAGAAGGAGAACAAAGACTCTCTCCACTCCAACACAGCCAACCGCCGGACCACCCCCGTGTGAAGCCCGCGGGTCCTCGCCAGCGCCCGTCCTGTCCGGGCAGAGCCGGGAGGAGGGGCGCGGCCCGCGGGGTGGGCCGGGGCGGGGGGCGGGGGGCACCAAACCATCCGCGGGGAAAATCTTCCAAAAGCAAAAAAAACAAAAAAAAAGAGAAAAACATAAGCAAATTAAAAAAAAAAAGAACAAAATATAAGAGGAACAAAGAAGCCGAACAACAGGCAATGTGAAAAAATATAAACGAGGGAAGGAAAAATAAACTCTAAAAAAAGCGAGAGAGGATAAAACATTAAAAATAGAAAATAAATCTAAAAGAAAATGCATGATTTCCCATGTACCATTATTTTAACATTTAATAAAAACCAATTTAAATGAAAAAATAAAAGGGAACCAAGATAATGTTAAAGCAAAAAATGAGAAGGAGCAGAAAGGCAGGGGGATGTTCTTTGCATTTATCAGGGGTTTATGTTACTTATTTTTCTTAACGCAGGAGAGTTGCTTTTCTGTTCCCTTTAACCCCAAGCGGGCTTTGCCTCCCTGGGCGAGGGGGGTGGAGACTCAGAGGCCCAGGGGGCCAGGTGAGCCTCTGGTCACTGCCAGGTCCCTGGAGCCTCTGGACGGGGGCCCCGGGAACGCTGGGCAAGCTCGGTGGCTTGCGAGCCGGTTCCACCCAGCATTGATGGGGCAATTGTAGGCCTCCAGGTGACCCAAGAGTCCTTGGTCCCTCCCGTCCGAAAGGTGCCTGGAGGGGGTGCACTTGGGGCTTGTCCAGCCGCCAGGTTCCCAGTCCTTAATGGTCCTTAACCCACTGTGATGACTTCCTAGGCCTTGAGGGAAGGGAAGGAGAGGGGATGGCTGCGGGTGGCTTGCTGAGATGGTGGAAACCCCGGAATCCTCAGGGTGAGCCTCTTGGGGTCACCACCCCAAGCTCCTGTTCTTCGGGGCAGGAGATGCCCACCCCCCCGGGGGGATATAAAGCAGCTCTCCCTCCTCACCCCCCACCTCAGGGCCACCCGATGACCCTGGGGCGATGGTGGACCCCCAGACTCATAGGCCCCCAGTCCCCAGGAAGGGGGGCTCATTGACCCTTTGGAGGTCCTTGGACTTGCTGAAGCCCCTCCGGGCCCAGCAGGTCCAACAATGACATTGCAAAAAGGTTTCTTTTTACAAAAGAAAAAGGAAAAACAAGTGGTGATTTTTTTTTTAATAAAAAAACCACAGACTATAAATAAATGTAAATATATAATAAGTGGATTTACTTGCAAGAAAATCAGATAGTATTTTTCTTTTAATTCTTTTCCAGCTTTAAACTGTGAAAACAAAAAATGGGGTGGGGTGGGGGACTTAAAATTTAGCAGGGACCTTGTAAAGAGAAAACAGAACAAATATATAAATCCATTTTTTAAAAAAAACTGTCATGAGAGTTGGGCTTAAAGCCGGCGGGGAGAGGAGAAAGATCTCTTCCTTATACCAGGAAGGTGCTGCTAATGGGGAAGAGAGAGAGAGAATCACCATGGAGAATCTGGTCTACACGAAGGAGATGGCACACCCCACTCACATACACTCACACACACACATACACGGTCCTCAAAGCCCAGCACCAGAGTCACTCACAAGGATACAAGCTCAGTCTAAATCCTTCCATCCTCATACACAGCCAGAGGGATGGTTCAGGGAAGACTGACTCGCGCCCTCCAAAGCCATCGACAACACTAACAGCTCCATGCTTACCTTCATGCTCACGCGCGCCCTCCCGCCACACCATGTGCCAGTGCGCATGCGCACATACACACACACACACACACACACACACACACACACACACACACACACACACACACTGCCCTCTTGCATGCATGGAAAGGGCACCAGGCTAGAATCCAGCTTTGGATTCTGGCATCCCTTGCTGCGTGGCGTCTCTGGGCCTCAGTTTCCCCGTGGGTGAGCATGTGGATTGACCCAGATGAGCTCCAAAGGCCCATTCTTCTTCTTGGTGTCAATGACTTTTAAGATATGCCACCCGCCCAGAGGAAAATGCCAGGGAAGACCAAAATAGCTGCCGTCCAGCCCCCAGACACGGAGAACATTCCCAATTCATCAGTCAGCCACTCAGGCGCACATGCACACATACACACACACACACACACACACACACACACCTCATATGCCTCCTCACTGTGCTCCCAACCCCCCGCCCCCACATCGTGTCAAAGCAAAAATACACACATGTGAGCAAACGCATCCTGCCGTTCAGACAGAGAGGAAAAAGGCACCAGAAGTCCCCAAAGCCACCCTTCATTTTGTGTTCCCTTTCTTTAATGCCATAACCCAGTCACAGAGAGGGAAGGGGGCTTCCTTGAGAGAAGACGTCAGCCACCAGGCTTCTCCCACTGTCTTTAGGGATCAGAGAAAAAGAGGATCCTCCCAGGTTTGCTGGGAGGGGTTGAGGCGGAAGGGATGGAGAGGAGAGTTTTGCAAAGTTTGGTCCCAGGGTGAGGACCAACCCCAAAAGCTGAACTTACACCGCGGACTAAAGTCTGGGGGCGCCCTGTGTTTCTCCCCTTTCTTCCCAGAGCGACAAGGGCCAGTTCAGACTGAAGGAAACCCAACAGCTTTCCGGAGCTCGAATTTCAGCCCAGCCTGGGAGTCACTCTGCTGAAGGAGGGAGTGGGGGGGGCGGGCTGCAGCCCCCATCAGCACTCCTCGGTTGGCCTCTTTCTTGACACTGGCCTCCCTTGAAATTTCTCAAATTGAGCTCTCTGGGGAGTTCGAGGGAGTGGGTAGCAAACACACTCCCGGCTGCCTTTCCTGTCTTTACTCTGGGAAAGGAAAGCTCTTTTCTCAGGTCAGCAGCAGCTGGAACCCTAGACTCAGCCTGAGCCACAAGGCAGAACCTCTGCCTGCCCAGCCCGGAAGTGCACGGGAGGCCACAGGAGCACAGGGCAGAGTAGCAGGGGCCAATGTCAAGGTGGTGACACCCCAGGATTTCTCAGTCTGGGCAGAAATCGCGTTCTCTCCCTCTCCCCCCTCCAACCCTGCCCACTGCCCCACCAGATTCCTAACCTGAAAGAGTCAAGGACTAGAGAGAAGAGAGGGGCCCCAAGAAAACAGGGAACAAGCGGGCGCTGTCCAAAGAGGAAAGCCAGCCCCGGTTCTCTGAGTTCTGGCAGATTGTTTGGGGTGACAATCAGTGCTTCCTTCCAGACCCTGAGGCCTGGGTCCTGCGTCTGCTTGAAAAAGGCCATCTGGGTGTGGGGTGAAGCCAGCACAGCCTAGAAAGGGCTACGGGGCCTGGAGGGAAGGAGCTGGGATGGGGAGTGCAAGGGCACTGCTTGCCAGGGTGGACGATTGCTCATGTCCAGCTCAAACCAGTTCAAGAAACCAACCTCCATTTTATTTTCTTGGTGGGTCCTTTTTTTTTCCAGACTGTTAACAGAAAAAAATTTTAAAAAGCAGAAAATTAAAAAAAGAAAAAAAAAGAAAAAAATCCTGGTACATGAAATAAAGATTTTTTTTATAGCTTGGTCCTCACTTCAGTGGATTTCTTTAATTGCTTTCCTGACTCCTGGCAGCCCATTTAAAACAATTCTAAAGCCACAGAGTCTCAGAGTTGGGGGATGGGAGGCTTAGAAGCCATGCAGTAGAGTGTCCCCACACCCCAGGTCACAAGGGTCCTCTTAAATATCCTTACTGATACTTGCACACCTCCAGTGACAGGGAGCTCACCCCCTCCATAGGCAGCCACAATCCTTGCTGGGCAGCACTCATTGGTGGAAGTCTCCTCTGCACCATGCGTTTCTGTCTGCTCTTCCTTTGAATCCAGCAACACTGAACGAATCCCTTCTGTTTTCAGCATAACAGTCCCTCGGACAGTTGAAGACCACGATTCGACGTCCTTGAGTTTTCTGCTTTAGACTAAACCAGCTCCACTCCACATCCCTATGACACTCTAGGGTTTCCGTTTTCCCCATGAAAGTGTGCAGCCCGAATAGACATGACCCTGCCAGTGGACTCACGGGGCTCCCTGCACAGGGGTGCTCCTCGGAGGGGACTGTGGATCAGGAGATGATTGGGGAGGATCTAGCAGGGGGCCCTGGGACTCTCCTGACTTGGAGAGACAGAAAAGGCAAGACGGAACGTGTCCTAGTCAGCTGGGGCTGCTATAACAAAATACCATAGACGGGGGCTTAACAACAGAAATCTATTTCTCACAGTTCTGGAGGCTAGGAGTCCGAGATCAAGGTGCCAGCAGATTCCGTTTCTAGTGAGAACTCTCTTCCCGGCTTACGGATGGCCGCCTTCTTGCTGTGTCCTCACACAGCAGAGAGAGAGAGCTCTGGTCTTTCTTCCTCTTCTTATAACACTCATCCCATCAGGGGACCCCCACCCTCACGATCTAACTTTATCGCCTCCCAAAGACCCCACTTCCAAATACCATCACATTGGGAGTTAGGGTTTCAACAGATGTGTTTTGAGGGGACACAAACTTTCAGCCCATAACAGGATGCTAACAGGAATTTTGGACCCTTGACATTGTAGAAAGGCCCCATATGAAGGCAGCTAGAGAGCTGGCCGCCAATGTCAGCCTCGGTCTGGTCAAATGGCCAGGGTCAGCTGTTTGAAAGAGGGCCTCTCGAAATGCATTA
The DNA here is from genome assembly GCF_020826845.1 of Diceros bicornis minor. Taxonomy (NCBI): domain Eukaryota; kingdom Metazoa; phylum Chordata; class Mammalia; order Perissodactyla; family Rhinocerotidae; genus Diceros; species Diceros bicornis. The sequence goes on from NC_080764.1 coordinate 13,058,440, forward strand.
AATACATTTAATTTAGTTTATTTTAACTTAAAAAAAAAAACCTGTCATACTGAATAGGATGGGAGGAAAAAAGATATTCCAAATCAAATCAAGATTTAAAAAACAAACAAAAAAGAAGTCACCTGTTGGTAAACTGTAAAATGCTCCTCCTCCTCCTTCTCATCCCTTCCTGTGCCCACCTTCCCACCACCACCCTTAGGAGTTGATTACCCTTGACTCAGAAGGTCAGGTATAAACTCGCAACCGATGCCATGACAAACAGGAAAAAAGAAAGCTGACCGAAGCTTGTTTAAAACAAAAACATTATGATACGTGGCTCTGAAAAGAGAAAAAAAGCTTCCTTCTGCCCTACTGATATCTACCATCACAGACAAAAAAGCGTGGGGGCTCATTTGTTACAATGGTTGGGGTTCACTGGCCTGCTTATTTTCATGTTTTCCGTTGGAGAGCCAGAAGAGTGATCCATGGGGAGCATCTAGGTCGCCTTAGAAACAGCCATGAGAATGCACAGTGATGGTGACAGGGGAGAGTCCCAGATGAGAGACACAGACCAGGGCTTCTTCCTGAGCTCCGGGACGTGGGGTCTCTGGGAGGGAAGACACTCTCTGAGATGCGGGGGAGGGAGCTTAGTCATTGTGCAGCTCTCCTTGGGGCTCAGAGAAAGGAGATGGCATGGAGCAGAGACCTGAGCCACACAGACCTAAGAGAAGGCCAGCCCCACACCGTGGGGCCCCACAAAACTCCACTCGAGAATTGGCCAACCTTCAGAACTCCCTGCTCAGTTCAGCCCAAGTCCCCTGGGGCCACACCACCAAGCCCCCTACCATCTCAAGCATCTCTTCCTCCAGGCTCACCCCTAACATTTGCGGGTCCCAAAGCAGGAGAACAGATGGAGGCCCACATACCACAGATCTAAATATCTAACAGCTACAAATAAAACTAATGAACTTTAAAGTATGTTTCATCCTTCTATTCTGACAAATATATCCTCACGATGCCCTAAAATACTAGATTCGAATTTAGACTTCTCAACGTCCTCTGCATTCTGCACCCAAAACAGGTGGCATGGAACCAGCCCACCCTGGGCCCTTGATCCTGGCTCCCAGCCCACAGCCCAGCCCCCCTTCTCTTCCCACCTCCAGCCCCACTCAGCATTGCAAGGCCTCTCCCACAAAGGCGGTGCCCGTGCCAGCCTATACACCCACATTCCAGCTACAGCTGCCTGATGCAGCCACTCCTTGGCCACCCCTCATGCCAAGATAGACTTTGAGACACATGGTAGCCAGCCCTGGAGGCTCAGGACCTTTTGGGCAGAAATTCTGGAGTAGCAGGCACCAGAGAGAGATTTAGAGGAGGAGTGTGGGCTCAGAGTGAGTACATCCCCTTGGCCTATGGCCTCTCCCCCCATGGGGAGGGGCGTGATCTGAGGAGAGCCAGAGCAAGATCCGCTAAAGCCCAGGGCCCAAGGCAGGGGCCCCTCTTGCCTGTGGTTAGGGGCAGCACAGCCTCTCTCTGGCTTTTGAGTGTAGATTTCAACACTCGAGGCCCAGGGCAAGGGCTCTGACTCCCAGAGGGTCAGATAAGGGTCCGTAGAGCCCAGAAGACCTACCCCGTCATGGAAAAGAGGCACAACTGGAGGCCAGAGAGGGCAAGCCACACGTCCAGCCTTGCACAGTGAATTGGCTTCAGGCAGGCTCCAGGCCCGGCCTCCTGACCCCTCTGCCATCCCCAGGCCCCCTTCTGACAGGCAGTTTGGAGCAGCCCTTCTCCTTCCTCCTCTGTTCCCGCTTCAGGCTTAGAGTTTCCTCCCTGCATAGCACTGACCTCACTAAAGTCCACAAGCTCTGAGAGTGTCTGAGGGGGGTGAGGGCAGGCGGCTGTCTCTGTGAGTGTCTGGACCTGCCTAACAAGGAGTATCGGTTCAGAACGGCTTCCAAGCCCACGCTCAGAGAGCTGGCTGGTAGCCGACGACCACCTGCTCCCCTGGTGCACAGCTCTGGAAAGAAGCGTCTCTAGGCCAGTCTACAAAGACTCGTCTCAGGGCCAGGAACTTGGCCCTGCCCGCCCTCCCCAGCACTGGCTGGCACGACATAAAACTAACCGTGCGCTGGGGCTGCCTGCCCCAGGCTCACAAGAGCCAACACGTGCAGCTCTTCTCAACTCCGTGTTCAGGGACGCCACACTGGCCCCTTGAAATCAGCCATGATGGAACCACAGAAATGGGCAAATGTCACAAATTAGGGATTTTTTTTAATGAAGAGCCGATTGTCAAACATTTAGCAGCATGCCATTGCATAAGTCTGTAGGTAGAGTGTGTGCATATAGGTTCATGCCTGCACACTTTCAAGACACAGCCATACCCCCCCACAGCACGTGTGCACATGTGTATGTCCACGTAGATATTCTTACACACACACATGCACACACACCCTCTGAGTCAGATCCACTCACACAAACATATTCATTCAATCTGTCAGCATTTATTGACCACGTCCTCCGTACCAGGCCTTGATCTTGGTCCCAGGTGTACAGACACGACAAGGACACGGACTTTCCTGCAGGAAGCTGTCAGCAGAGAGAGGGCCGTGGACAGGGAAACAGGGGATTGCCGGCAAATACAATGAAGCTGCACAAAGGCCTGGGGAGGAGGGTGAACGAGCACGGGGCGGCCACACAGAGCAGGGGGTGCTTCGGCGAGAGCGTGCTGGCCCATCACACACCTCTCTCCACACTCTTAGTCTGCATGCACTCGGGGACCACCCGTGCATTTACAGGCTCAGGTAAGCAGAGAGGGGTGCAGACGATGTCACAGATGCTTGCATCTACATGGGCACATGTACCCTATGTGTATGTGTGTGCAGATACGTGTGCACCTCTACATACTCCAAACATGGGTCAGAACAAAGGAACACGACAGAGACAAGACGGACCCCTTTGTCACCAGGCACACCCAGCCCTGAAGCAACAAGCCTGGCCTGCCTCCTCTCTCGCTCTCTCTCGGTGTCCACCGGTGTCTCTCTCTGTTTCAGCCTCCCTCCCTCTCTTGCTCTGGCTCTCTTTCCCGTTCTCTCCCTGGTTTTCCCTCCCTCCTCCCTCTCCCATCAAGTGACCAGTCCCGGTCTTGCCTTGCCCACACTGCTGTGCAAAGGGTTCCCAGGGGAATGAGAAGTAAATGGTGAGATCAGCACAGGCACCTCTGCTGATCATCAACGTTCGAAGCAGAGAAGGCAGGAGGGCCACGGACAGGCCCTCTGAGATGACACCGACAAGAGCAAGAATGTCTGGTGTGAGGGGGAGAAGGAGAGCACCCCTTCCCATCCCATTCAAGGCAGGAAGTCTGGGATGACCTGTCATGGCTTGTACACAGTTCAAAACCTTCCAGGGGAGATAAGACATAGGGATGTGAAACTCAGACATCAGCGTCAGGCGGGATGGAGTTAGCTGTCAGAGGGTGGCTCCTGGGTGGGGGTAACCAGGAGAGGGGAAGGGTAGGATTTGAGCTAAACCGCTGTTTCTTTACACCACTCCTTCACTCAAAAACCTTCAAGGGCTCCCCAGTGCCCTCACAGTAGAGCCTTCAATGTCCTCCCTGGCTGGGCCTCTGGTTGTCTGTCTTGCCACAACAAACTGGGATTATTGGGAGCCTACAATGCACCAGGCACTGCCAAATCATATATTATCACAGCTTCACAAGCAAGGATTATTACCCCCTTTACAGATATGGAAACTGAGGCTCAGAGAGGCAGAATGGCAGGGGGCTAAGAAGGTGGGCTCTGGAGCCACATTGCCAGGGCTCAAGCCTGGCTCTAGCCACTTACTGGCAGCACCACCTTGGGCAAGTCATCTGTGCCTCAGTTTCCTCATCTGTAAAAGGGGAATAACAATAATAGCACCTATCTCATGAGGTCATTGTGTGGAGTTAATGAATTCAAAGCATTAGGACAGAGCCTGATACATAACAACAATTATATAGCACTTACTATGTAGTCAGGCACTGTAAGGACATTTCGATCAACGATGAACTGAGTATACGACAGTGGTCCCATAACAGCAGTACCATAGAGCCTAGGTGTGTGGTAGGCTATACCACCTAGGTTTGTGTAAGTACACTCTGTGATGTTCACACAATGATGAAATCACCTAACGACGCATTTCTCAGAACATATCCCCATCATTAAGCGACACATGACTGTAAGTGAACACTCAGGAAATGTATCCGTGGTGCCAAGACGTACTCAGAATGTGGCAGAGCTGGGGGTCAAACATCGGGGTCTCTGGGTCCAGAGTCCTCACTCGCACCCATCGCTCTGTCCTGTGTCCATCATCTACACACAAACACACAGAGTTGCAGGTGCCTTAATGGAGGGCTGCGCGGGGCACCGCAGGGCAGGGAGAAGGGAGAGGCAATTCTCCCTGACAGGGGCCTGAGGGTGGGGTGCGCAGCCGGTGCCAGAGGAGGCTTCCCAGTTCTGAGTTGTGAAAGCCTTGAGAGCTGAGGCTTGGGCCACACCCACCTCCTTCCTGGTGCTGCCCCAGCCAGGCTCTCAGGGACACTGCAAGACCAATCTGATGCCTTCTTTCATTCATTCAGCTCCTATTACATGCCCCTCTGTGCTCAATGCTGGGGGAGCAGCAATCAAGACAGACAAAGTCCTGGCCTCTCAAAACTCATGTTCCAGAGAGGAAGAGGGAAAATGAGCAAGTTAAGAATCAAATAGTTATGTAATCACAAGTTGTTCTGAGTGCTCTGAAGTAAATGCATTGGGCAATGATATAAAAAAATAACAGGCTCGACCTCTCCTTCGGCTAAGTCACTAAAACTCAGGGACTTAGAACAGCAACAGCCACTTATCTCTCACAATTCCGTGGGCTCCGCTGGGCGGCTCTTCTGCTCCACGTGATGATGGCTCATCCGCTGGCATGACTGGGCTGGAACAACCAAACTGGCTCATGCATGAGCTGTAGTGGATGCTGACTGTCGGCTGGGAGCCCGGCCCGGGCTGTTGACCGGAACCCCTCATTTCTGCTCCTGAGGCCTCTCTACGTGTCTCGGGCCCCTCACAGCATGGCAGCTGGGTTCCAAGTGGCAGAAGCTGGAAGCTGCCAGTCATCTGAAGGCCTAGCTTCAGAAGCCTCAGAAAGTCACCTCCACCATATTCTGTTGGCCAAAGCAGGGCCCAGCCCAGTTCCAGGGGGAGGAGAAATCGAGTCCACCTCCCAAAGGGAGTAGCAGCATGCATGTGAGAGGCGAGGAAACAGTGGGCACCATCTTTGAAGGCTAGCTGCCACAACCCCTTTAGATAGAGCAGTCAGGGGAGGCATCCCTGAGACGCTGACTTTCAGCTGAAATTTGAAGGGTAAGGAGGGTGAGCCAGGCAAAAGCAGGGGATGGGAGAGGGGGTAAGGTTCCAGGCAGAGGGAACAGCATGTGTGAAGCTGCTTTTCCTGAGGCAGGAAAGAACTTGGCCTGTGAGTAGATCTATAAGATGACCCAAATGGTTATCCTGGGTAAGCAAAGGACAAGTGACACAGGGTAGGCTTTTGGATTTTATTCTAAGTTCAAGGAGAGACCTTGACCCAGAAAAGACAGGGAAAATCACTACTGAGTTTCCATGCAAAATTCACCCACTCAGAGCCAAGCTAGACACTGTGAGGGGGACAGATATAAGAAAGGCATGTCCCTCTCCTGAAGCTCATGGTTTTATTTGAATTATTTACTTGTGATTTGCAATCTTCCCTTTTCCATTCAATTACCTTCTATTTATGCAGCTCCTTTTATGAATGGAACAACTTACAGTAAAAGACACAGAAATAAAAAGGATGTGAAAGGTAGGAAACGAAAACCATGGAAAGGAGAAGGAAGCAATATGACAAAAAGTACAAGCTTCCTGGCAGGCAAGGCAAAAAGGGAAACATCACAAATTCTGTAGCTTTTGTTGTCAAAGTCAATACCTCAGTGGCTGTAGAGAAGAAAAATTTTTTCTTGATCTCATACTCTGGAGAAGAGAGAAAACACACATGAAACAATACTTAACAACTCAGGGCTAAAAGTTGAGAAGGCCAAAAGAGAACCCTGGACGGAAATTGAGATGGGAGCCTTAGAATCTTGCGTCTCAGAGCAGTGCCCCCTTGAAAGGCAGCAGAAGAGTGCAGGCAGGAGGGCGTGAGCGGTAGAGGTAGAAAGGGCTGTGTTTGAAGCCCAGCTCCACCCTTCCCCTGCGTGAGCGAGCAAGAGACAGACCACTTGAGCCTTCATTTCATCATCTGCAAAATGGGTTCAGTAGTCCCTACCTAGGGTTAGTGACTGGGATGCTCTGCGGAGACACTGACTGTGGAAGCTCCCAGCACAGTGCCTGGATGTAGCTGGTGCTCAATGAAGAGTAATAATAATCAGAGCTAGAATCTATTGAGGTTTCCCTTTGTGCTGGGCGTCAATTTAAGCACTTTACATTTTAAATTACAGCAACTTTATGAGATAGATTCTACTATTATTCCCATTTTACAAAGGAGGAACTGAGGCTCAGAGAGATTAAGATATGTGCCCAAGCTCACATCAGGAATATGGTGGAGCTGCGACAGTAAACCAGGCATTCTATTGGCTCCAGAGCTCACGTCTTCACCCTCACACGAACCCACTTCTCCAATAGTGGTTTCCTTGCCCCCCTCTCTTTAACTTCATCTCCCAAAATACACCCACTCATTCTGTTAGAGTGCTTAGAGCTGAAAAGAAGCTCCTCCCTCCATGGAGACAAAATCCCTGGCTCACTCACTCTCACCTCCTTCCCATACCGTGCCTCTCTCCTTGTCTTAGCTCTGTGCTGTGGGGTTTGTGAAAACCAGGCTAGACTTTCTTTCACAGAACAGCCCTTTAGAGTCAATTTCTTCTGCTAAAGGGACTGGCAAAGGGTTAACCAAGGTGAGACTCAGAGCTGGCCTTGAAGAATGAGGATTCTTGCCATGGGCTCCCTGACAGCAGAGACATCCCTCACTTATCACTTGTTTGACACATGGCAAAGCCTAATAATCTTATGAATTGAATAAAGGTGAATTGAATTGAACTGAGTTGAGTTGAATTGAATTGAACTGAACTCAATTGCAAGGTTGCGTGGATGCTGGATGGATGGGTGGATAGATGAATGATTGGATGGATAGATAGAGGGGATTGGTTGGATAAATGGAAAAATGAATGGATTTTTAGGTGCTAAGGTGATGGATGGATGGATGGACGGACAGACAGGAGTAGATTCGGTGACTATAGCTGATAGGGACATCTGGTAACTGAAGGCAAAGAGGTAGGAATGTCCAAGGTGTGTTTGGGAAACACTGACTAAATCAGTCTGACTGGGACAGAGGGCTCACACCAGAGGGAAATAGAAGAGGAGTAAACACTCACATTCCCCCTCGTATATTGACAGGTGAAGGTGCTGGGGAGGATGCTGTGCAAGCTGTGTGCTCGGCGGCTGCTGGGAAGGGAGGAGTTAATAGCAGGATGGCTCCCCGGCCAGCTGCGCCCAGGGTGACACTGACAGATTACAGCGTGTCCTCCGCACTAATAACACTGCGGCGTCCTCCTGCTGCCACTCCCCAGGCAGCTCCAGCTCCAGCGGATCAATACGGAAAGGCGCACACCGAAAATCCTCAGCCAACTGCTTCCAAGGCTTGGACAATTTAGAGCACAAAACCGCAGAGTAGAAGGGACCTTAGAGCTCAGCTCATGCTCTGCATGGGGAGCTCCTTGGGCCAGGGACGGGGTCGCATTCAGCTTGGCATCCCCTATCCCATCCTACGGCTGGGCAAGGACAGTCCTCTCCAAAAGTTTGCTGAGTGAATGAATCAACCTCGTGTCCAGTGCAGGCGTCCTCACAACATCTCTCTGGCATATGGTCCCTCAGCCTCTTCTTGTATACCCCCAGTGACAGGAGGCTCTCCACCTCACCCAAGCAAACAGAGCCTTCCTTCGTTGGAGAGAGACAACTGACAATTAAAATCATCTTCTCTATTTTGAGTTAACCTCCCCTCCAATTTATTTGTGCATGGACTTCTATTTCCCAGTTTCTTCCTCTTGCCCAGCCACCTCTCTGCTCCTCTCCCAAACCATCCAGTAATCCAGTCCTCACCTCCTGGGTTGCTGAAGTCACATGATTCAGGAGGGAGAAGAAGGGAATTTGCATCCATTGAGCACCTGCTCCAGGCGAGATATGTCAGAAATCTGCACGTATTGTCCCACATAATCCTCCTGAGTGTCCTGCGAGATGGGTACTATTATCCTTGTCTCATACATGAGGACCCTGAGGCTCAGAGAGGTTGAGTAACATGCCCAGAGTCACTCAGACACACAGTGGCAGAGCTGGGGCTTGAATCCAGGTCCATGGGCTTCCACTGTGCCGTTGCAGCCCACGGGCACACAGCATGAATATTTCCCATGCCTTGTCCTTGGCCTCAGGTGAGTCTGGAAAGGACTTAACTGGTCCTCTAATCCCCCAGCCCCAGGGGAGGTGGAGGGACTTGCTCAAGGTCACCAGAGCTCAGGGGCTGCCCAGATCAGGGACTCTCCCCCGAAGCCTGCTGCTCTCCTCTGTCTCCCCAACCCGGACTGTGGCCTCCAAATAGCATTTCTGACAGAAGGGAACCAGGGCTCTTGGAGAAATGGCTGATCCCAGGACTTGGGAAAGGAAAGTACAAGATGAGTCTGGAACATCTTGTTCTTCCAGAAAGCCAAGAAGTTATCATAGACTACAAGAGCTGGGTCACAAGGCTCAGTGTCCAACTTGAAGGGGCTCCCACTGCAGAAGAGGCTGTCTGAGCATCAAAAAGAATGAGAGGATGCCACAAAACCACTCACTATTTTGAAAACTGGTTTCAAAATGGGGAGATGACAATCAAACAAAATAACATGTATATTACACATATTGTACACATATTAGATATAACATGTGATAATATATCTACATATAGGCCCCACCCTGCATAGGAGAGCTCCGCGCGCTGTGGACCCTGGGTCAGACGCAGCCTGGAAAGCTCCTGAGAAGGATCCCAAGCCTGCAGCCCAGCGCAGCCTGGGCCTCTCTGAAGCCCTTCCGCTCTCCACCACTCTGCCTTTCCCTCCACAGTGAAGACCAGCAGGGGGGATGAACCTCTGTGAAGCGTGGACGGGGGCACCGAAGACTGGAGAGGGAAATGACTTGCCCAGAATCCCCCACTGGCCCCTTGGACCAGACCTCCCGGACTCCTGAGTCCACGGCCTGCCTGGCAGCCAGTGCCAGTGGCTCAGCTCCGGTGTGCAGCCTGGTGGGTTGGAACTGCTCCAAGAGTCAGCACGAGGCCTCAGACAGGGACTGTCCCAGCCCCATGGGCCACCTCTCTCCCTCTTAGTGCCCCTCCGGCCCTGCCAGCCACCTGCCTGTCATGGCAACCCCACAGCAACCTCTCTTCCCTTCCTCACCCCCACTCTCCAGGCCCCACTGGTCCTCATTCCCGCGTCTCTATCCCGTCACCACACCCTCCCCACGAGTCCAGCCCTACACCTTCACACATACACACACACGCTGCCCCCTCCCCACCCTCCAAGCCCTCCCGCCCCTTGTTCAGACTATAATTTAGCGGTCCCTCTTCAAGCTCACAAAAAAAAGCCAGGCTTCAATCTCCTGCAGGCTGTTCCCAAAGCCCACGCTTGTGAATAACACACACTTGACTTTTCTTATCTTTTGTGCTTGAGTCTGGATAGAACAGCTCAAGAAGAAAACTCAGGAAACTAGCAAGAGTGGTCCCCTCTGAGAAGAGAGGGCTGGAAGCAGGGACCTAAGTGAGAGCAACTTGCTATGCGCCTTTTGAATTTTGTACCATATGCATGAAAAATGGATATAAAATGAGTGAATTAGCTTTAGTAAAGGTGACCATTCAAACACAAAAAAGACAGGTGCCAGCACCACCATTACTAGTTCTATGAGGTTGGACAACTCAGTTAAGCACCCCAACCATCAGTTTGCTCATCAGTTTCAACTCTAGATCCTAGAGCTTGATGATGGTTAGAAGTCTTGAAATGTTCCCTGACCATCACAAGACACAGTGCACTGTCCTCGGGATAGCTGTCCAGGCCCCGCTCTGCCTGCCTCACTGTCTTTCTGGCTGCACCTCTTCCCCATCCTCAAACGCACGACGACCTCTGACAGCTTTGCCTCTGCACACACCATCGCCCCGACGCTTTCCTTCCCTCCACCTGCGCGCTGCTTTTGCCTGGTGATCTGCAAACTCATCTCACCTTTGAAGATCCTGCGAAAGCTTCCCTCCCTTGTGTAGCCTGGCCCCTGCCCCTGGTAGATTCAGTCACCCTCTGAGACTCAGAACAGACCTCTGCACACCACCTACCAAACTATATTGTACGGTATTTACCCTCTGCCTCCTCCGCTGCTCTGAAAGCTCCAGGCGGACAGGGGCTGTGTTTTTCATCTCCGTATCCGTGCTGTTTAGCATGTAGCAGGCACTTAGGAAATGTTTGTTGAATGAATAAATGAGCGAATGAATGAATCCTTCCTGACTGCTCAGCCACCTGGCAGCCTTCAGAGGCCAAATTACAGTGAGTCACTCAGGCCCTGCCTGTGCCTAGTGATGAAAGCGGTCACCTCTCTTTGCAGCCTCTTCTACCATCCCCAACCCAGACGCTGCATCTCTCAGGCTGAGTGCACCCAGAGAGCCTTCCAGGCCTGGCCTGAAGCTGCAGCTGGCGCGCTGTTCGTTGGCACTGCAGCTTCGGGGAGGCAGAGCGGCCTGCGGGAGCCCCCTGCCTCTCCTCCCCAGCCGCAGGGGTCTGCTGAGGCCTCGACCAGGCGCTGTGCTAGGAGAGGGGACAGAAAGACAAGCCAGACAACCCCTGCCCTCACAGACAAATAATGGCCTGAGGGAGACAGATGCTGGGTCCACCCCGTTCAATCCACCTCCTCTGCTTCACTGAGTGCCTCCCGTCTGCCACTCTACTCTGTGTCTTTACGCAAATCCTGTCACCTCGCTGTGCCTCACTTTCCTCCTCAAAGCGGGGCGGAGAGACCCACCTCATCTAATGTATCAGGATTATTTGGCAAATGGAACCTGGTAATCGATTACTCAATAAACTATGAAAACCTGTACACGTGTTATTATTGTTGTTGTTGTTTACGTATCTTAATACAACAATAATTAATAATTGAAGGCTTCTCCTCAGCAGCCACAGTGACTTGCACATAGTAGGTGTTTCATTGACGCTTGATGCATTGAAACGCGGTCCAGGTGACGGTGGGGCCTTTTCACGCCTTGGGGAGCGGCGCCATCCTGTGGCCAGAACTCAGAACACATGGACCTGTGGTAAACGGGGATCAGGCAGGGAGGGGGCTGCTGGGAACCCCAGAGAGGTTGTTTTGGGACAAATGCTATGAGAAGTCAGTCTGACGCCACAGAACAAGGAGAAATTTCTTCACCCCCAGAGGTGGTACAAGTTCAGAGTATAAATAGGTGCAACGAGGGTTTGAAGCAACACCCTGGATTATTTCTCTATAAACCAATTCTTTGGGAGAACTGGAGTGCCCAAGGAGGAGCCCAACCGCACGCTCAGGTGGTCTGGCCCTGTGAGCGACACTTCGCATCCTTCATCTAAGAAGATTTGAACTTGGCTCTGCCACTCACAAGCCGTGTGACCTTGAGCAAACTGCTGCCCTCTCTGGGCTCCAGTTTTCTCATCTGTGCAATGAGGTCTTAATGCCCGCACTAGCCACCTCAAAGAGTTGTTGTGACAGTCAGTCGGGATAAGAAAAGCACAACTAGCTCGTAAATGGTAACGTACTACACAAACAAGATCTATGGTTGTTATTATTTCCAGTGATAGTAATAATTGGCATTTATTGAGCTTCTCTCTATGCTAACCATATAATCTCATTTAATTCCCACAAAACCCTATAAAATAGGTACTTTTCAGAAGCCCATTCTGCAGATGATGACATTGAGGTTTAGAGATATTTGCAATTTTGCCCAAGTCACCCTCAACTAATAAGGAGAAAAGACAAGATTTGAACTCAGGACAGTGGGACCCCCAAACCAAGGCAGTCAACCACAATGCTGTGTTGTCTCAATAGTTTCAGCCACTGGACAGGGATTTAAAGGTAGCCCTTGATATGCAGTGGTAGATGTCTTGAAGAAAACAAAGGAATCATTGACATTTCTCCTCTTTTTACCAGGAAATTCTGCTTCCTTCCCATCTCTATCCCAGCATCTCCTATGACCTTGGAGCCTCCTGGAAGAGGGGAGCCCTTGGGCTCTGCACCCGGGGTCCTGTTCACAGCCAAGTTCAGAGAATCCCAGAACACTTCCTTCCAGGGTCCAAGTCTGGAAATAGGCCACACGTGCTCCCCCAAGGGACTAGCAAAGGCAGATGGGGGACAGCTCCCCTTCCAGGTGTCCGTCAAACAGATGGTGCAAATCTGTTCCCAGAAGGTGGCTATTATTCAACAACTGTAATGACCCTCATGTGTCTAGAGTCCTCTTGAGCTGGAGTGTTCCCCTCTCCATTTTCTCATTATCTGGCCGTCAGAATACTCCCTTGAGGTCAGAATCCTTAGCCCTACTTTACAGATGAGGAAACTGAGGTTTAAGGAGATGGCGTGAATTATCCAAGGTCACGCTGCCAGTAAGTGGCAGAGACAGGACTCAAGTTCAAGATTCCAGGGTGCACACGGCTGACTCCAGAGGCCCACAGTTGCCTCTGGTTGTCAGTCTTGGTTCCAGCCCTGTTGTGCCATCAGCTGCTGTGCGACCTCACACAGGCCACTGAGCCTCGGTTGCTTTATAGCTGAGATCCCGCCAGCTCAGAGGACTTTGTGTCCTCTATCCTCTATACTTGTGTCCTCTATGTCCTTGAGCCGTGAAGACAAGGGTGTTCAGCAGCATCTGCAGATTTTATAGAGACGCGGCTGTGGCTTCGCATCCCTGGGGAGGATTTCCCTGACTGCCCAAGGCGGAGATATTATCCCTTACTGTGCTCCCACAGCACTCGCAGCACTGCCTTGTAATTTATCTGCAATTCCCAGAGGATCAGGAAGCAAACATACACGAACATGAAGAAGGTCAGGTACGATGCAATAGGGAGGAGTGGGGACTGTGGCAAAGTAGAGAGCCCCTAGCCTAGTGGGCAGCCCCTATCCAGCCCCAGCTTCTTATCTTCATGCAGGAAAGACCATCCAGTGTTGCCAGATCTTAAGAGAAGCCAAAAATCTGGATTTGTATGTGAAATCTGCTTTTTAAACGTAGCTTCAAAATATGTTTCATTAAGCACTTCATAGGTCTTGTAGCCCCCGGATTGGCCACACCTACTTTCCCACTAGACTTTGGGCTACTTGTGAGCATGACCAGGTCTCTCTCTAAACCCTGAGTGACCAACTCAGGGCCTGGATCCCCACAAGTGACTGGTGATTGCTTTCGAAATGTTGCAAGATCTTGTCCCAATCAAAGCCCCCACAGGCTTCTGGTGACCATGCTAATCCAAGTGGCATGGATTAACTAAGGGTTTCCTGCACACCAGGGACTATTTTAAGCACTTTACATATTATCTGACTTAGGTCTCACCACCTACTTACTGTGATTCTGTCCATTTTACAGATGAAGCAGCTGAGGCTCAGACGGTCACACGACCTGCCCAAGGTCAGGTGACTAGTGGTAAACTAGGGTTCAAATTCAGGCAGTCTGTCTCCACAGACATCTGCTTGCATTGCTGCATGAGACTCCCTTAATTATCACCTGCAGTCACCTGGCACCTGCCAGGCATGGTCTCCTAAGGACAGTGGGCATGTGGCACCAACAGAGAAGAGAACAACACATGTGCTGCAGAAAGTGGACCTAAGGTTCAGACAGGGGCACCTACCAGTCCACGACCACACAGCCAGATCAAGCCAAAATCAGTGTGTACCTTTGTCCCTGGGACACCAAGCCCCAGTGTCCAACAGAAGAAAGTGTACAGGGCAGAGAGAAGGAGCCAAGGAGAGGCCTGGTTATTGCTCAACCCGTTGAAATAGGAAAGCACTCTCTAAACCAGCTAAATGGTTCTGAAGGAAATGGGAGTCTATTTTGTCTCCCGTCACCAGGGCTGCAAATCCTGATATATCTCGGGCCACAGCAGAGAAGCGGATGGCTCAGCACTTGGAGAGATGCCCGCACGAGGCAGGAAGTGGGGTGGATGATTCAACAGGTACCTCTCTATTCTGAGAACCGATCCTGTGACGGCTGAGTGTACATCCAGCTGAGATGAGAAATAAACGTGATGCTGGCCATCGGAACGTACAGCAAGCCTCCCTTTCTCTCAGGGGACCTCAAGCATCCTTTGGGGCTTTAATCCTTCCAGGTTTTCTATTTTTAAAAACTTGCTAGGGCGACAAGGCTGTTGGGTGGCTGGGGTGGGCTTGGGACTCAAAGGCTTCCCTTCCTCCTGGCACACCCTCCAACAGGATGATAAAATGCTGTGGTTTCACAGAGTCTGCCCAGGGCACTGTATCCCCTGCCCTCAGTCTTTCTCATCTATAAAATGGGGGTAGTGATCTCTGCGTCATTGCTGAGACAGAAACGTTTGGCACGAGTCCACATTTCCTCATCTGAAACCCTCGAGGCTTGATGTGTTTGACAACCTAGAATTCTTTGGATTTCAGAAAGGTTTTCTAGCGGGTCTACTGTATATTGTGTAATATGCCCAGCGAGCTCTGGGGCAGTACGCTATAAACCCTTTAATTTTTCTGCATCAAAACATATAAATATTCATACTAAGTGGGATAAAATAAAGACTATAAATAACTTCACGTCCCATTCACATCAGGTTTGCCGTTAAATGCCCCAACCTCGTGAAAAAGCTTTTGGTTTTCAGAGCTTTTTGGATTTTGGAGTTGGGTCTGAGGGCCAGCTTGGGCTCTAGGCACACCCGGCTTCCATTCCAATTGCACCCTGGCCAGCTGGTTGACCTGGGGCAGGACACGTCTCCCTACGGCCCCTCAGTTTTCTCGTCTATAAAACGGGGTGATAACCCCTGCGGTGGTTCTTAGAAGGTGCACGAGGAGACGCAGGATGCTGCAGGGGAAAGAGGGCTGGCCACACCGACAGGCCCCCATGAGGAGACCTTGGTGAATCCGTCGCAGTTGGGGGTGTATCTGCGCACAAGGCGGGGGCGGACTCCCTTTAGCCCATCTTGTGAGGCTGACGCATAAACAGATGATCCGTCTATAAATGGAGAGCACAAGAAACCAACTGCCAGCAGGACGGGGTGCTTTCATCAGCCTGACCAGCACACACCTCCCTGCAGGAAAAGCGCTGTGAGGATTCACGGTCTGACATGGCAGCTTGGCGGCAGGGAGTCCGAACAGGGGACAGTGTTGTTCTGAAGAAGGAGTTATCAGCTAGAGGCGACAGCCCTGCCCAGGAAATGAAGATGATGCCCCAGCCAATGCAGCCAAGAACCCACTCCCTGGATAACGCCAGCCTCTGGCTCCGTGACTCTCCCCTCCCTATATTTCCATTCATTCCTCCCTTCCTTCTGATCAGGTCTCCCTTGATAAACCATGATCACACTCCAAGACTCCTCCAGCCAGACTTGCTCAGAAACTTCCTCTGGCATTTGATGTGCCTCAAACTCTTCAATCACACATTTGCAGACAACCAGCTGGTGACTCTTAGAAAAGGCCAGTTTATATCTGTGGCAGATTTTATGCTCCTAAGATGGCCACAACAATATCTGCCACTCCACATGCTCTTCTAGAACCTTCTGCCTTGACTTTGGGCAGGCTTGTGACTAGCTGGTACCCAATAGAAGGGGTGGAAGTGATGCTGCATAACTTTGGAGACTAGATCATAGAAAGACATGCAGCTTCCAGCTTGTTAGCCAGAATGCTTATTCTGGAAGTTGTCAGCCCCCATGGAAGTAGTCTGACTGCCCTGAGGCCGCCATGTGGTCAGGAAGCCCAAACTCTCCATGTGGACTTAGTGCATAGAGAGACCCCAAGACTAAATGGAGAGAGAGAAAGAGGAATGTCTATCCAGCCCCCAACTCTCCAGCTCCACCCACATCTAACCACAAGAGCCTGAGAGATCCCAGGCCAGAACCACTCAGCCAAGCCCTTCACAAATTCCTGACCACAGAAATCAAGAGAGATAATAAAAGGGTTGTGGTTGTTTTAAGCTGCCGAATTTTGGAGGGAAGTGTTATACAGCAATAGATAACCAGAACAGAGGGCAATTTTATGTCCCTTCCCCTAGGGTGATCACACCTCCCAGCTTGCACAGAACAGTCCCAGTTTACGCCTTTTGTCTGGCATCATTATCAAGAATGACCCCTTTCTCTCCCAAAAGTGTCCCAATTTGGATGGCAAATTATATGGTCACCCTATACTTGGCCAAGTCCTCAGAGGACACTACAGATTCTGGCAACAACCCTTCACTCAGTCTAGAATAATCCAAACACATGAGATGCCTTGCGCATCCAGAGTGGTTGGGAAATCAATGGTTGTTCTCTTGTCCCTTCCCATTCTCCCAGCTCTGTTCTGTCTGGATGCTCAGCAGTTTTGCCAAAAGACAGCTTAGGAGCAGGCTCAGGCGCTCACAACCTCCAGAGCGCCTTCCCCCAGTAAAAGGATAACCTCAGTACAAACAGGGCATCTGCTATGCAGATGCGGCTTCGAACAAGCCCAGGGCTCCCCCTTTCCACCAGATTGCTGTCACTAAGCCCCTCCCTGGGGAAATTCTGGAGCTGCCACTGAGATGCAGGATAGGAAGGGTCTGAGGAAATTAGAGAGCAGAGGCAAGAGACAGAGGAGGGAGGCCAGAAAGAGAACCTTCCAAATCTCAAGAAAGCCTCCTCCACCACCCTGTAAGGGTGGGAGGTTTTGAGGACACAAAGGTGCTCTCAGATCCTGGCTCGGCCACTTACTCCCTGGGCCCGGTACCCAACTCCCCTGAGCCTGCTTCTCCCCACCTGTGTTAATGGGAGGTCGATGCCTGTCTCCGAGAGCTCTTAGAAAGAATCAGAGAGATGATGATTTACGTAAAGCACTAGCACAGGGCCTGACATGTAGTAAGCACTCAATAAATGCTACTTCCCCTTTTTAAGGCATCGGAGCTTCCTATTAGAAAATGCGTTTGTCTTACTTGGAAGGGACAGGACAGGACAGAACAGCACAAAAGGCTGATGAGAAAAGAGCAGTAACGGTGCCTCTCTCCTCTAGACATGACATGAAGGGATGTACACGGAGGGCCTGGCGGGCACCTGTGGGTCCCCCTTTCTCAGCTTAGAAAATGCTTTGCAGTCACTCCCTCAGTTGGACGGGAAGCTTGTGAAGACAAGGATCTCACTCAATCATTACACCCACAGAGTCCTGCTGCAGAGGGTGGCCCTCAGTATGCAAGTTAAATAACGACCTCTGACAATGTTGATCCTTTTACTCATTGACTTCAACAGCAAAGGACTCTGTCACTTATGAACTGCTGTGCTGATGTTAGCCATTATTAGCAATAATGAAAAGTGAGTCATTTAATTGCCCAAAGACACTGTTTACGCTTCTCCAAACTGGAAAGATGCTGTGAAGTCTCCTTTTGAGAAAAGGGTACCTGCCCTCAAATGTACGCTTTTCTGGCATGAATGTTGAGTTTTTTATTTTACAGCCTCTAAAAGCAGTATCTGGAGGCCCCGGATTCACTAAGCGTTTCCTGGGTGCGCTCTGTGTGTCATGCACTGTGCTGGGCCACGGGGCTTCCTCCAGGAATAACGCAGCCCCGTGCTGGGGGAACCCAGGCAGGGGTAGGAGAGGTGGGGACACTGGTAACAGAAGCATAACAGAGGGCTCTGCCAAGTGTCGTGGACACACGGAGGAGAGAACTTGTCCTCAGAGGTCACTCATCCACCCAACAAACATCTTCCAAGCGCCCACTATGTGGTAAGCAGCACTCTAGGCGCTGGGGAACCAGCAGTGAACACGACATATAAGATCCCACCTCTCATGAGGCTTATGTTCTAACAAGGAGACAATAAATAAGTAAACAAGTCAACAGACAAGATTATTTTAGCAGAGGTAAACGTTAGTCATCTGGTGACACACTAACGGGATATGTGGAAGAAGAGGGAGCGAGGCGGCCTCCTGAGTCTGAACCCCCAGCTTCACCACACACTGTTGAACCCGGGGCACTTCCCCATGCCTCCATCTCCTCATCTGTAAAATGGGAAGAACAGCAGGCCCTGCCTCACGGGCTGTGGCGGGAACTGCAGGAGTTAACAGAAGTTCTTGGAATCGTATCAGGCACTCAGTGAGCAAGAGAGTGAATGAGGACAGCGCAAGGCCACTCAGAGGGGCGGTCAGGAAACGCCTGTTTGCTGAGCATGCAGGCTGGTGAAGATCTAGGGGACATGCATTCCAGGCACCAGAGAACAGCAGGCGAAAAGGTCTCAAGGCAGGAATGAGCCCGAGTATGACCCAGAAAGAGGAAGCTGCCATTCAGAAACTTGCAGACCACAGAACAGAGTATGGGCTTCTGTTCTCAGGATAAAGATAAGCCACTGAAAGGCTTCAAAGAGGGGAGGGAGGGAGGGAGTGCATGCTCTGATCTAATGTAAAGGACAGTCATTCCAGCTGCGCTTGGACAACGGACAGTGGGTTAGGCAGAAGGAGGCAGCAGGGGCGTCAGATGTGAGGAGGAAGGGAGGCGAGATCTCCACCCACACCCAGGGACCCACTACTGAGAACGAGACTGGACTCTCCAAACCCTTCTCCATCTGGGGTGGGCAGGGACGTCTGGGCCAAACCATGGGAAAGATGATTAAACTCTGACACGAGAGAGACTGCAGCAGATGGGCTGTGGGCCCACAGCAAAAAAACAAAGAAGAAGAAGAAAACAAAAGACATGATCCAAGCAATTCAGCAAAAATACATCTCTCTTTGCATTTTAGAACATATTACAATTTACTATTGATATTAATTATACTAACATTGAATATTTATGTACGTGCCAGGGTAATATGCTAAATTCATTTTCTCGTTTAATTCTCACAAAACCCCTACCCATTCATTCAACAATTCAACAAACATGTATTACCAGGCATTGTTCTAGGTAAGAGAGACAGAACCTCTATTCTTGTGGGGCTTACACTCTGCAAGAGAGAGACAGAGCCTAAACAAGGAAACAATATTTCAGAGTGATGAAAACTACAAAGAAAATGAAGCAAAGTAACAGGGTGCGGAAGGATGGAGGGAGGAGCAGCTGTTTTAGGAATGGTGGTCAGGGAAGATCTCTTGAGGGGATAACTCCTGAGCAGAGACACGGATCATGGGACCAAGCCAGGCATGGGTAAATCTGGGGAAGAGTGCACCACGAAGAAGACACAGCAAGTGCAGAGGGCCTGCTGAGACGGAAATGAGGCTGGTGTATTTGAGGCATAAAAAGAAGACCATGGTAGCTAGAGCAGAGTGAGTACAGAATGGCAGGATATAAAGTTGAAAGGTAGCCAGGGACCAGACAGCCCAAGGAAGACATTCACGTTTCACTCTAAGCACATAATGGGAAGCTGCTGCAAGCTTGTGAACAGATGGCCTTGACCACTATGTGGAGAAGGAACCCTAGAGGAACAAAAGTGCACACTGGGGGTCCAAGCACGAGGCTGGACATGGTGGGGGAAAGGGGTAGCATTCAAGATGTACTTTGAAAGTAGAATAAAGAGGACTTAGCGAAGGATTCAGTGTGGTGGAAAAGGGAAAAGGAACTACCAATGATGACTACAAGGTTTTGCACTGGGTACTGTTAACAAAAATTAGGAAAACTGGAAGATGAGCCGATTGGAAGAGAACGTGTGGAAACAGATGCTGCTATTAACATTTTCATTTTACAGATGAGGAAGCAGGTTTAGAGAGATGGAATAACCTGTGCAAGTTCACCCAACTGGTAAGTGGGATGACTAAGTATTCTCACGCACATTTATTTTTACCCTCACAGCACCCCCTTATTATTATCTCCAATTTACAGAAAAGGAAACTGAGGCTCAGAGATGTGAAGGTCACACAGCTGGAAAGCGGCAGAGCCGAGAGTACAGATCTGTCTAATAGCAGATATATTTCCCAATAAAGGAGCCTCGCTGGGATACTGACAAGGAAACTTAGGAGACCAGGCAGAAAAGGATCTGAGGTTTGAAGAAAATCACGCCCTCAGACTCTTCTTTCAACGTTTTGCAATTCCCCACTAAGACTCCAGGACAAACTCGAAGGTTCGGAGTTGCGGAAAGAACAACATTGTTGCCCACTGTAGAAAAGCGGTTCCTGAGTCGCCATTTCAGAATCACAGCTGTTAATTAAAATGCAGATTCCCGGGCTCCCGTTTAGACGTCTTGAAGCACAATCTATGGAGATGAGACTCGGAATCTGCATTTCCCAAATTAGCACTCCAGAAATCTTTGTCGTACAATAAAGTTTGAGAACTGTGGGAGTATGGTTTGAACCCTGGCAGCCACTTCCTAAACTAGCAGTCTGTACACGTAGGTCACTTCCCACCTCTGGGCCTCAGTTTCCTAAGCTGTCAGAGCAGGAGGAGGGAGGATAGCAACAAAATCTTCCCGAGACACTCGGCCGCCCCCTAGCGGTGAGGACCGAACCACACGATTGGGTGAAGAAGGCAAGAGCCCCGGGTCATTGTGGGATACAGAGGGGCCGGAGAGCCCCGTGAAGCATTGTGGGACACAGAGGGGCTGGCAGCCGCTCCCTGCCTCCAGCTTGGATTGCACGGCCGCCACGTTTCAACAATCCTGAACGCCCTCTCGGGGCGTCGCCGGATGCCCCGTGACGTAACTGTAAACACTCTTCTTGCGTCTTGGCGCCTCAGAGGCTAACGAGGACACCTCTCACAGAGCAGTGACGAATTTCCGGGTGCGTCTTCGCTTTACGACTCGTGTGTCCCGCCGTCGAACCCGGAGGAAGCTGGAGCGCAGTTTACGACAGCGCCGGTCGTGTTTACGGCGCCGGCCTCTGCGCGCGCACTTTTTCTCTTTTCCTGGTACATCGAGCTGTAGCCGGTGGCGAAGTCCCCGGCCCGAACCATCCCTCGCCATCTGGGCCGCCCGAGGCTGTTGCAGGTGAGCGGCGGGTTCTGTAAAGTTCCGCGGACCTCCAGGGCCGGCTTGGGCTGGGCCCGGCCTTCGGGGGCCCCCGGAAGAGACCTGCTGTACGTCCCCTTTTGCCAGTGCCTTCCCTCCGCTGGGCGGGGCAGGAATCCACTTTCGGGGGCCCCAAGCCCGGCGCGCAGCGGGATGCAGGGCACGGCCCTGGGGGTGAGGGCCCTGGCCCTAGGCTCCGCTTCTTGGCCACGGGCTGGGGGAATCTGATAATCTCATTTAAGCCCGCTGGCTCTCAGGGGCTTTTTAAAGTGGCCAAAGCGTTTCTGAGTTTCCGAGTGAGGTACTGGGGGTGCCAGGCTGAGCGATATTCGACCCTGCTCTGAGGAGTTCACTGTCCGAGGCTTCCTTCCCTTTTCTGTGAGATAGAAGGCTAGAAGGGAGTCGATTGATCTCCGATCTGAAACGCCCTCCCCCTAGGGATCGATGGTGTACGATCTGCAGTGGCCTTGACGATCTACACAATACGGTGGCCTGCTAGACCCAGGGCTCCTTCTCACTGCCCTGTCGGTGCCGCCCCATCCCGCCCCTGTAGCCGGTACAGCTGTCACTCCGATTTAACTGAACGGCTCCGTTTGTCCTGCTGGTTCCATTTCTCTCACTCTGTTTCCCATGTGCTGAAGCCAGGGGACTTACTCCCACTCCCTGGAGAAGTGCATGTCAAGCCTTGGGCCTCTTTCCTTCTTGAGCTGTGACAGAACAACTGAATGTTCAAAACAGCGTGTTTCGAGACTTCGTTGCTGTGTTATTAGGTGTGGTCTAGAACCCCAGGTATTTCAGGCTGCTGTCCAGCCATAATACGATGGGAAGAATGCTGGATTGATGGCAGACAACCCTGGAGATTAAATTACGTTTAAACGATGGGCAGATCAGCTGCTTGATTTGGCTGAGCTGCAAATTTTTGTCTCTAAAGTGGAGGTATGGGGGAGTTAGCGCTGTTAACACATCTAGTGTGGTGCCTGACACATAGCAGGAACTCAGTAAATACTTATTTAACGTGAACCGTTTTGAGATCACCACCCCTTCTCTCAGTCCTCTTCCTATAGTGTAACTTAGGTTCAGAGTGGGAGGATGATGCTCCCAGATTTGCTCCCTGTTGCTGTCACCCAAGTGTCACCTCTGTGGGAAGCCTTAGTCTCCCCATCATGGGACAATGAGGAGAGTTTACTAAGTTCAGTATACCTGAGCTCTTTGATGGCTCTCCAGCCTCCAGAAACATTCGTGTAATGAATTTTCCTCTGGGACCTCCCCTTCTGAGCATTTTCAGAGAGTTACGGTGGATGATAAATGCATAGGTTTTGCTAGGAACTGTCAGGCAAACATCTGTCTGGAGCCCCTGGTTTTTACTTTCCGGAGAGAAACTGTAGCATCATGCAGAGTGTGGACTCTGGGGCCAGATGGCTGGGTTCAAATTTTTCATCAGCTAGCACTTCAGTTCGACTTTGGGCAATTTCTTATCTTGTCTGTGCCTCAATTTTCTTATCTGGAAAGTAGGGATAATACTGGCCCCTGCCTCAGGATTGTTGGGAGGCTTTAATGAATTTATGCGTGGTGAGCACTAGGAACAATGCTTGGTACTCGTGGTATTTATGAACATTGGATGCATGGCCACTTTTGTGACCTAAGGTTTCTGGTGACCTCCTCAGCCTTCTGGCAGACCTTTTGCTTGGCTCTGTGTCCACGTGTTCTGCATAAGGATTTGCATTGATACAGAAAATTGGAAGAATAAGAAAAGTAAGTTGAATTTCAAGATAATATTTACAGATTCTATTTTTCTTAGCACTCTTGTGTGTAAATGTGTTTTTGCAAGTCTGAATAGTAATTGTGTGGCGTTTTACAGTGAAAGCATTTACCTGTGTGTTAACTAATAAGAGTTTCACAATGATTCTGTGATATATATAAAACAAGGATCGTATTTATTTTACAGATGAGGAGACTGAGGCTTAGGGAAGTTGGGTATTGTATGCCTTGGTGAAGGTGTTTCTGAGAACCAGAACGTGGTGATTACACTTGAAAAAAAGTTACTGCGTTTCATCAAATCTGTGAGGGCCGGCCCCATGGCTTAGCGGTTAAGTGCGTGCACTCCGCTGCTGGCGACCCGGGTTCGAATCCCGGGCGCGCACCGACGCACTGCTTCTCCAGCCATGCTGAGGCTGCGTCCCACATACAGCAACTAGAAGGATGTGCAACTATGACATACAACTATCTACTGGGGCTTTGGGGGAAAAAATAAATAAAAAAAAAAATTATAAAATCTGTGAGAGACCACCGAATTTAAGAATCACGTTATTTTATCTAACACTAAGAAAGAAACTGCCAGTTAAGATATGACACCCCATCAAACATAAGGTGCAGCCTCGTCTCAAAGATGTTACAGTGAAAAAAGTGGGTGTCATAGAGTTTATGAAATCTGGTAAGGCAGTTTTGTTTGCAGTCTTCTTCTTTTTTTTTTTTTTTTTTGAGGAAGATCGGCCCTGAGCTAACATCTGCCAATCCTCCTCTTTTTGCTGAGGAAGACTGGCCCTGGGCTAACATCCGTGCCCATCTTCCTCCACTTCATATGGGACGCCACCACAGCACCACAGCATTGTTTGCCAAGCGGTGCATTGGTGCGTGCCCGGGATCCAAACCGGCGAACCCCGGGCCACCATAGCAGAGCACGCGCACTTAACCACTTGTGCCACCAGGCTGGCCCCAGCAGTCTTCTAAATTTTAAGTATTCACAATATTATCTGCAAGAAAATATTGTTAGCGGTAGCACAACAGTTGAAGGCTCCATTTTGCGTGTTGCTTTTTGAGTTTTATCACTTATGTCTTCGCTTACCTCAAACAGAAACCCTTTTGTGCTTTAAGACCTTTCTTCATACAGCTACTCGGATTATCTGTATCTTTAAGGTTTGAGAAGATGGCAAAGTTCATGACACCTGTGATCCAGGACAACCCCTCGGGCTGGGGTCCCTGTGCAGTCCCCGAGCAGTTCCGGGATATGCCCTACCAGCCGTTCAGCAAAGGAGACCGGCTAGGAAAGGTACTTGCCTGCCAGCAGGGGTCGGAATTTTTTAAGCTGTGGCTGCTGCTCTCCACAAGTTCGTTTCAGTTTTATTCTCTCAAAAGCATAACTCCTGTGTTCCTTATAGGGACACCAGCTGAGAAGGGTTGTCACCTCTGGGTACTTCCAGTAGCCGTAGGAGAGCTGGGCACGTACAAAGGGCTGTGAGCCAGTCCTGATACTTTCTCACACTGTCCTCACTTTTGGGGGTTTCTGGGTCAACAGAAACTTGCCTGGTTGACCTGTGTGCTCTGTCTCCCTTGTTCTTACTAGGTTGCAGACTGGACGGGTGCCACATACCAAGATAAGAGGTACACAAGTAAGTGTTCTCCAACTGACTGCCTGCCTGGGTCAGGGCCTAGCGAGGATTGTTACTTTTTCTAGTAACCTCCATCTGAAAGCGTTCTAGAATGGGAACGAGGTGCTGATAATCATAGTTTTTAGGGGCTTATTCTAGAGTGTGGATTTAGTATCCATATGTTTTTGGAAATAGCCCCAAACTCTCACTGTTCATTAAAGAGGTTGACCTGTTATAGTGGGATTTTTCCTCCACTTTTGGGGAGCCATAGACCCTTTTAAAAATCTGTTGAACACATTCCCATTTGGCATTCCATTGTGTGGAATTTGCTGGACCTGTGAAGCCAGTCAATGGACCCCAGGTTTACAACTCCTGATTTTAAGATCCTGATACAGTAAATGGGTTGTTGTTTTTTTCTCTGTGCCAGTTGAGATCGTTGGAAGTGGCTACCTGGAATACTAAGTTAAGATCATTTGAGGTTGAGGTCGGCAAGAAAGTACCCATTAGATATGTCTGTCTTGGGTACCAGATGATGTAAATGGTGGTACGCATGCCCCATATTTGCCTCACCTGCAAGAGTAAATCTTAACTTGTATTCCTACAGAATAAGGCAGAGAGTGAAATGGGCTTGTCTTGAGTTCCTCAGACTCTGTCTTGACTTAGAAAGTTTTTTAGGCCAGAGCTTTTCAGACTTGAATGTGCCTATGAGTCACCTGGAGATCTTGTTCGAATGCTGATTGATTCAGTGGTCTAAGGTGAGTGTGTCAGTGCACGTCTTGAGAAGCCCTAGCCACTGCTGAGGGTCCTGAGGCCACACTGTAAACAGCAAGGCTTTAGACTAGTGTGTGTTCGTAAAGTCTGTGGATAGTCGTTATTACACACGTCACCTTTGCCTCCAGATAAGTACTCCTCTCAGTTTGGTGGTGGAAGTCAATATGCTTATTTCCACGAGGAGGATGAAACGAGTTTCCAGCTGGTGGATACAGCGCGCACGCAGAAGACCGCCTACCAGCGGAATCGGATGCGGTTTGCACAGGTAGGCCAAGAGCCAGCAGTCTGACTATCTTGGGGCTATTACTGTTGACTGTCACATGCTAAAAATGCTACTCTCTGAGAACGAATGAGAAGAAAGCATGTTATCGTAGGTTTTCTAGTGAATCCCAAGTGTTCAGTGACAAGTTGTGCCAGAGTAAACTTGTACTAGGGCCAGGGTTGCATTTAAATAATTTAGGTTTCTGTTGACCAGGGGTTAGGACATCATACCCCGGCGCTGAGAAGGCATGTTTGTGCTGCTTAAGAAGGTGTCTGTTGCCTCACTTAATTGTGGTGTGCAGGCTTTATTAAGTAGATGGTCCAGTCGGGCCTCATCTTATTACATAAAGAGGCAAATTCTGCAACTCTGTAATAAGAGCTAGTAAACCTACTTCAATAAAAAAGAGGTTGTGTGACTATTCATCTAGGATAATTCCAAGTACTTACTCCACTGAAGCCCCCAGACTTGCTTCTGCAGTCAAATGTGCAACTTGGGGTTTTGCATCCTGCATTTACTCTCCTGTTAAAACACTGCCTGCTGTAAGTCAGATCTCCAAAACTTTAATGTGGATTTTTTTTCCTAATTCCCAGCGGAACCTCCGCAGAGACAAAGACCGACGGAACATGTTGCAATTCAACCTGCAGACCCTTCCTAAGAGCGCCAAGCAGAAGGAGAGGTGAGATTCCCATCTTGCCGGAACACGTTATTCTTCCAGAACTGACCATACTCTGAAATCACTAGGCCAGAGCAGGAGAATGGCCATCTTCCCCACGTCACAAAAAACAAACCTTCCTAAAGCTGGTTAAGCCACTCTTTCAACCCTGGCGGCACTCGCCAAGAAGGGCCAGTTTGCAGCAGGTAGCGTGAGCGGAAAATGGCCCATGGTGGACATGGGCACTGAAGGGCAACAAAGGCAGATAAGAGCTGTGGAGCTCCCCTAGGCTCAGCTCTGTTGCGGTACAACCCCAGGGGGCCCTGTGCACACTGGGTCCTGGGAGCCCCCTGGAGCCGTGTGGTACAGCAGCCCCACCCAGGCCCGGGCTGCCCGTGGACGGCCTCTGCGGATGGAGTAAGACAGCTGGTCAGTACTGGGGCACTGTGCCTCTTCTTGCATCTCCAGCGTGCACCCTTTTGGTCTGTTCTTTCTTACTAAACCCCCGTTTTTCACAGTTCAGAGAAGTCAGTGATGATGTTGAGGTTTAGCTGAAGAGAATGGCAGCTTCTGCCTTTTGAAAAAGCCACTGACTTAAAGGGCTACGGTGAAAGCATGGTTTTCCTATCTTTCTAGAGAACGTATACGACTACAGAAAAAATTCCAGAAACAGTTTGGAGTGAGGCAGAAATGGGACCAAAAATCACAGGTAGTGTATCCATACCAGAATTCTGTCTAGGCATTCAATTTTGTTTGTTTTATAACAGCTTTATTGAGATGTAATTCACATACTGTACAATTCACCCATTTAAAGTGTACAGTTCCGTGTATGTTTTTAGTATATTCACAGAATTCTACAACCATTACTACACTCAGTTTCAGAACATTTTCATCATTCAAAAAAGAAACCCTGAACCCTTTAGCAGTTAGCCCCTATTCTCCCTATTCCTGGGCTACTACTAATGTGTTTCCTCTCTCTGGATTTGCCTGTGCTGGACATTTCATCTAAGTGGAATCATACGATACATGATCTTATGTGGCTGGCGTCTATACTGAGCGTAGTGTTTTCAGGGCTCGTCCACGGTGTAGCATGTGTCAGTACTGCATTCCTATCTATTGCCACCTTCGTTGTATGGATACACCACCTTTTGTTTATCAGTTCACCAGCTGGCGGACATTTGAGTTGGTTCTCCTTTTTTGCTACTATGAACAGTGCTGCTGTGAACATTCCTGTACAAGTGTTTGTGGACATTGTGAGACTAGAGGACACGTGTAAGCAAGAGGGAAGTTATATTTGCTGGATGGGATGCTTCCTGTATCAAGAATAAATAGCTAATGCCCTGAGAAGGCTCAAGGAGCTGCTACAGCTCTTTTATAAAAGATATGAAACAGACGATGATCCCTGGGTGACATCGTTAGTGGGGAGTAAAATTCTCATTTGTTTTGAACTTTTGATCCCTTCTGTCCTCTTCTATATTGTCGACTCCTAAGAGGCAGAGGTTCTGTCTTATGAAACAGCCGGCACATAGTAAATGTTCCAGATGTATTTATGGAATAAAAGCCCTTCATACTGTTAACCTGCCTTTTGCTTATGTTTTGCACTGGCTGTAATTCTTTTCCCTCTGGTGGTTTTCTGCTACAGAAACCCCGAGACTCTTCAGTTGAAGTCCGCAGTGACTGGGAGGTGAAGGAGGAAATGGACTTTCCTCAGTTGATGAAGATGCGTTACCTGGAAGTGTCGGAGCCGCAGGACATGTAAGTGGCATCATTCGCTGTCTTCCACCACGCTCTCGTGTGGGGACCAGCTGGGGGTGAATATTTGCCCAAATATTTGCCAAATCCAAAAAGGATTTGAAGCTACTTACTCAAAAGATGTTGCATAAGATTAACAGGTGTGTTTTACAAAATCAAGGCCAAGGGGGGAATGGCAGAAACAAGTTTACTGATACTGAACCTCAGATCTCTTTCAACTTCCTAGCATTGCGAGCCAAAGAGAAATAAAATTAAACTATACAACTCTTTCTGGCAGAAAGAGGAAGGGAAGAGAGCAGAAATTTGCTGATATTAAACTCTGGAGTCGTTGCAGCTTCCTGAAATCCTGAGAAAAGAGAAAATTAAGTTACATAGCTCTTTTGGCAGAAAGAAAAAAATAGCAGTTCTTTAGGAGGAGCAGAGCTTCTCCTGACGTCTCCTGATCTCAAAAGTCAAGTACACGGGCCGGCCCCGTGGCTTAGCAGTTGGGTGCGCGCGCTCCGCTGCTGGCGGCCCGGGTTCAGATCCTGGGCGCGCACCAACGCACCGCTTCTCCGGCCATGTTGGGGCCGTGTCCCACATGCAGCAACTGGAGGGATGTGCAGCTGTGACATACAACTATCTACTGGGGCTTTGGGGGGAAAAAAATAAATAAATAAAATCTTTAAAAAAAAAAAGTCAAGTACACGGAAATAACTTAGTAGGGAGCTAGAGTGCCAGGCCAGAAGTCAGTGCCCTCGGAAGCCTCTGTAACCACTTATCTCCCTGTCTTTAAAATGGGAGGGTGAGCTGAATCAGTTGTGTTCACACTGGTCTGTGGAGCCGTATCAGGAGCTTAGGGGACAGGGACCTGAGCTAGCACTGAGTTCATCTCCTGTTCTAGTCAGAGACTGTTTTCGTCTCTCGTATATACTAGACTTGTGGATAAGACCTCAGGTTCCATAGCTTAAGAGAAAGAAGTGGGTGATCTTCCCCTTCACTTAGCGTGTCTCATGCACTCTCCCCTCAGCGAGTGTTGTGGGGCCCTGGAATACTACGATAAAGCTTTTGATCGCATCACGACGAGGAGCGAGAAGCCACTGCGGAGCATCAAGCGCATCTTCCACACTGTCACCACCACAGACGACCCTGTCATCCGGAAGGTGTGTGCCCCCTTCTGTCGCTGGCGCGCCTGTTAGAAATGCTGCCAGCTTCTACAGCTGAGGCCTCAGAACAGAGGACATGAGAATATATATGAATTGTTTGGGCCTTGGAAACCTCTTTAGATAAGATTCTTCTGAGCCGGATTGAGGATTAGATGAAAATAAAGGCACTTTGCTGGCTAGACCATAAATGTTGGTGTTGAGCAGAGCTGGACTCGAACCCCAGCTCTACCGTGCTTCCCAGCTTCGCCTCTGGGGCCTTTGTTTTCCTCTCTCTAATGTGGGGTCACTGTGCTTACAGTGCCACTGGGGCGAGGATGGAAGCATGTGAAATGCTTTCCTGGGGTATCATGAGTGCTCAGTGAGCTGCAGTGCCACGTACCCCAGGATGCTGACTGCCAGCAGAGGCTGGTGTGATGCAGCCGCACTCAATGACTGAGGCACGCGTGCGTGTGGGCGTGAAGGAGCGTTTACAGAGGGATCCTCCCCCCGGCACATGGGCAGTTAGACGAAAGGCTGTCCTCACAGCTCTCTTTTGTCCTCTTGGCAGCTGGCAAAGACTCAGGGGAATGTGTTTGCCACTGATGCCATCCTGGCCACTCTGATGAGCTGCACCCGCTCCGTGTATTCCTGGGACATTGTCGTCCAGAGAGTCGGCTCCAAGCTCTTCTTTGACAAGAGGGACAACTCTGACTTCGGTAGGAAGCCTGTCTGGGAACAACACAAAGGCACTGGGTTTTTCTTTTGGTTCAGAGCAGTTCCTTGGTACTAGAGAAAGGGTAGAGAGTTGTCTGTCTCCCCGTGGTGTTGACAGCCGTGCCTGAATCCCTCCCGGCCTCCTCGGTGACACGGAGGAGGGACTGGCATGCGGGCCCTCCTCAGGACGTCCACCCTGCGTCCCCACAGCACCTCAGTACTAGGCTTCCACCTGTCACTCATTTGACTAGCAGTCTCCTGACCTCTGCCGTCTCTCCATACCATCTGTAGTATTTACTGAATATTTTTCTTTAAATTGATGCCTTTTTTTTTCTTACTTCAATGAAAACTACATGCACGTATATTTTATACCATACATATATGTATATACGCACATGGCCATGAATGAAAACCAGGTCGCTGAAAAATAACAGCAATGAAATAAAACCGTATAATTACAGTCGGCACCTGAGACCTAAGGCCTTCGCTTGGTTAAAAAGCTGACAAGATCAGACATTCTCTTGAGGAATGTAAAAAGATTAAAAAGGGGTAGTTGTCTTACACCATGATTGAATTTAGTGTTGGAGCATATCGAAAGTTACCCGGGAGCACTCCCCCTCCTCCCATACGTGTCCACACGTGGGAGACCCACGTTAGTAGATGGCTGTTCTTTGAAAGAAGGGCCTGTGGGGGCCGGCCCCGTGGCTTAGCGGTTGAGTGCGAGCACTCCACTACTGGCGGCCCGGGTTTGGATCCCGGGCGCGCACCGACACACCGCTTCTCCGGCCATGCTGAGGCCGCGTCCCACATGCAGCAACTGGAAGGATGTGCAGCTATGACAGACAACTATCTACTGGGGCTTTGGGGGGAAAAAAGGAAAAAAAAAAAAGAGGGGGATTGGCAATAGATGTTAGCTCAGGGCCGGTCTTCCTCAGCAAAAGGGAGGATTGCCATGGATGTTAACTCAGGGCTGATCTTCCTCACGAAGAAAAAAAAGAAAATTTCAAAGAAAGAAGGGCCTGTGTCATTTGGATCGCCGCATCTCCCTGCGGTGCCATGCGCGTCATTGATGACTTTATCTCGTGGGTGAGTGACCCTGCTGCCGCTTTTGCAGACCTCCTGACAGTGAGTGAAACAGCCAACGAGCCCCCTCAGGATGAAGGTAATTCCTTCAACTCGCCCCGCAACCTGGCCATGGAAGCAACCTACATCAACCACAACTTCTCCCAGCAGTGCTTGAGGATGGTGAGGACGCGAGAGCACTTGGGCACTCGTTTTTATTTTGTCGGCTACTGTCCATTGAGCAGCTGCTTGGTGGTGGGCTCTGGGCTTGTGGGATTGAGCGGGACAGATGGGCCCCGTTTTGTCGCAGAGGCCTTCTGAGTGGGGCCAGGCGGCCTGGCTTGACGCCTAGATCCACGGCGTCACAGCTTTGTTGTGTCGGGCACGTCTTTCCCTGTGAAGTTGGGATACTAATAATACTTGTCTCACATAGACAGGTTGTGAAGATTCCCTCAATTATTTGACAAATACACCATTTAGGTGCTGGAGATACAGCAGTGAGCAAAACAGAGTTCCTGCCCTTAGGAAGCCTCATTATACGGAGGAGAAAAGACAATAAGCCCTCAGTACATGGATGTGTGCTAGGGAGAAAAGGGAAACAGGAGGGGCGGGGTTGCTCTAAATGAGATGCGTGAAGCACGCAGTGCACACATGTAAGCTCGGTACACGCTAGCTGTTGTGTCGTGATTCATGGGGTGTTTGCTTGCAGTCAGGAGGGGGAATAGGCACACGACACACAGTGAACCCAGAGCCTCCTCAAGGGCTCCAGGGACCCAGCCGGAGCTGTAACTAAGCAGAGGTTCAGGGGTCAGGCTGCTTGGCTAGGCGACAAGTTGGCGCTGTCTCATGACGCCTTTGCCATTTTTGCAGGGGAAAGAAAGATACAACTTCCCCAACCCAAACCCGTTTGTGGAGGACGACATGGATAAGAACGAAATAGCCTCTGTTGCATACCGGTACGTCAGCGTTCTGGTGGGGTGTGCGGCCCCTGCCCCGTGTGGCATCTGAAACTCAGGATCCCGGGTCACCACGTGAGTTCCTCCTTTATTGCAGCTATCGCAGGTGGAAGCTCGGAGACGACATCGACCTTATCGTCCGCTGTGAGCACGACGGCGTTATGACTGGCGCCAACGGCGAGGTGTCCTTCATCAACATCAAGACCCTCAACGAGTGGGATTCCAGGGTGAGGTGCCCCTCCGCCACCCTCAGCGGGGCGCTTCCTGGAGGGCGCGTTGCACAGGCCCTCGTTTGTGAGCCTGGTTTCTTTTCCCCTTGCGTTACTCAGAGAGCTTCCGAGATTTTCTGTTTTTTTTGTCTTCTGAGTTCTTTCTCCCCTCTGTTCCTCATTGAGAAAGAGCATGTGTGTGGGTGAGGGTAACTTCTTCTTCCAGTACTTTCTCCCTCTCTGCTCCGTTCTGACCTCCCATTGGCGTCTGCTCTCCGCAAGCGTCTTGTTGTGATTTCCTTATTGTCTGGGTTGGCAGGTTTCCTGTGAGCCTGGCAGCTCTTTTTGACATGTCATTTCACTTGCTGCAGCCTCTACTTTCTCTTCAACCTTCTGATTCTTTTTCTAACTCCTTCACTTATTGACTCAGAGGTTCTGAGATTAGCTTGGCTTTGACTCCTCAGGAGGCACCTGAATGAAACGTGCTTCCTGTTTTTCCTCCTCTTTCCCTTCTCTCTCGCTGGTGCTCCGTGATTGTTGGGCTGTTACATCCTTTCTGGAGCTGCCCAGGATTATGTGCCTGAATTTGAAGTAGGTGGCAGTGCTCCTGCGTGCTGCTATACAGAATAAAGGGTCCTCGGGGGGAAGGCTAGCTCCGAGGCCAAACCTGTGTGGAACGAGTCTAACGAGTCGGCACGCTGCAGGCCATTGCAGTCTGCCTTCATCAGAGCCAAGGGATTCGTATTAACGCTGCTGAGTCTCCCCTCCCACGTGTTCCTTAGCCCCCATCCCCTGCTGGAAGAGCACACTGGGAGGTTTGCTGCAAACTTAGCTGTGGGGCCAGTGGCCTTTTCTTAGACTGTCCACCGTGGCCTCCCTGTGGCATTCCGCATTGCTGTGTCTGTGTGGCTCTGCCCTCAGTGCCGCAGCATTACTCTAGTTGCCCACATTTCTCGGCTCCCTTCACATGTTTTCTTTGCTGGCTCCCCGCCTTGTGGCCCCCAGGAGAGCCTTTTCCTGGAGTCAGTCCTCTCCACAGCTCTTTTTGCTATAATTCTTTATACAGCCTTGTATTAGTTTTCTTTTCCATCCATAACAAGTTAACACATTTAGAGGCTAAAGCGACATCCGTTAGCTCCTAGTCTGGTAGGTCAGAAGTCCAGCATAGTGTGGCTTGGTTCTCTGCTCAGAGTATCAGAAAGTTGAAATGAAGGTGTCAGCAGAACTGAGTTTTCATCTGGAGGCTCTGGAAGGAAATCTGCTTCCAAGTTCATTCAAGTTGTTGGCAGAATTCAGTTCCTTGCAATTGTAGGACTGAGGTCCCCCCGTTCTCTTGCCAGCTGTTAGCTGGGACCTCTCAGCTCCTAGAGGCCACCAACATTCCTTGCCACGTGGCCCCCTCCATCTTCAAACCAGCAATAGCACATCAAATCTTTCTCGTGTTTCGAATCTCTATCCTTCTGTCTCTGGTCTCTGCACCCAGATTTAAAAGATTCCTGTGGTTAGGTGAGGCCATCCAGATAGTCTCCCTATTTTAAGTGACCTTAATTACATCTACAAAATCCTTTTAACATGTAAGGTGACATAATTGTGGGAGTGATGTTTCCTCATAGTCACAGGTTCCCTCCACACTCAAGAGTAGGGGATTCTGCGAGGGCAAGGGTCTTTGGGGTCATCTTAGAATTCTACCTACCCTGAGCCTCAACCTGGAACTCTAAAAATGACTCTTCGAATCTATCTTTGACTCCCCCTCATTGTTTTTCTGCTAAAATGCCCTGCCCTTCTATATCCCGTTTCCGTTGTTGCCTCTGGCTTGGCTGTCCCATCACTGTGTCTTTCTCCTGCTCACTTGGCTCAGAGCCGCAGATATCCCCCACTCCTCCTCTGCATGCTTCTGTTTTGCTGTCCGGTGTGGTCTGTCTGCTCGCTAACATCATCACCCACGTTAGGACCCTGTTTATTATGCCTCGTATTTTGCATTTGTCTCCTAGACTGCCCTAATTCTCCCCCGACCCCGTTCAATTTATCTCTGCCAATTAATCCTCCAAAACACTACTTCCATCAGGCAGCACAGATTTGTGGAAAGACTTTTAAAATGCCACAGCAAACTGACAAGGGTACTGCAGGGTGTTTTTATCTTTTGAAGGAAACACAGAAGTGTCTGTCAGAATACTATTCCTAAGTGCTTTGGACCAAACTACTTAATAAAAGGAACTCTTTGGTATTTCTTTTGGCCTAGGGTCGCCATGAACCAAGACAGTTTGGGAATCTCTGCCATGTGACCTTCAGCTAGTCACTTCACTAGTCCAAGATCCCACATCTATAAAAGAGGTGGTCAGAGAAGATGATCTCTGGGGTCTCTTTCTGCTTTGTCTGTATGTATATGTACATATACAAGGGCCAACTCTGACCTCACCCTCTGCAGGCTTCCACCCCGCCCCCTCCCCACGACTAACCCAGCCTGTCTTTTCCTCCGTGCCTCTCAGATCAGTCCACCTCCAGCCTCTGCCACTGTTCTCTGTCTGGTTAGCTATTGCCCTTCCTTTGTGAAATCCTTCCTTATCACACAACACATAGTAAACACTTGCCTCTGCCATTTGTGTGGCACTTGTTTTTAACTTGTGTGCATGTGTCCTTGTCTAGATAAGCTGTTACGAAGAGAGGAATTACAGTTTGTTGAGTGCCTGCTGTGTCGCAGGCTGTGCAAGGGAGGGATCGAGTGTTTGCCTCTTAAATGATGACAGTCTTACCTCTGGTTTACTGCGGACTCGCCCACTTCCTAGTCACACCCACTTGGGAGTTCCTTCTCGGCCAGGGGAGGTACCAGACCTGGGACAGTAGGAGCCCGCCTCTGCTCCTATGACCAGGGCTTGCTTTCTGCAGCACTGTAATGGTGTTGACTGGCGTCAGAAGCTGGACTCTCAGCGAGGGGCTGTCATTGCCACCGAGCTGAAGAACAACAGCTACAAGTTGGCCCGATGGACCTGCTGTGCTTTGCTGGCCGGATCAGAGTACCTCAAGCTTGGGTGAGACTCCTGTCTAGGGTTGTGAACTCATCTTCTGGAAGGAGGGGTCTGCGGGTGGGGAGACGAGGGCTTGCCTTCTTCCTTTTCCCTTGGGAAAAGCATCAGACCAGGTGTCACCATTAACTGACATTCGACCCCACGTGTTGCATCTCTGTGCTGGCCTGCCCCCACCACTAATACCCCTTTCCCCCCACTAGTTACGTGTCCCGGTACCATGTGAAAGACTCCTCACGCCACGTCATCCTGGGCACCCAGCAGTTCAAACCCAATGAGTTTGCCAGCCAGATCAACCTGAGCGTGGAGAATGCCTGGGGCATCCTGCGCTGCGTCATCGACATCTGCATGAAGCTGGAGGAGGGCAAGTACCTCATCCTCAAGGACCCCAACAAGCAGGTCATCCGCGTCTACAGCCTGCCCGACGGCACTTTCAGCTCCGACGAGGACGAGGAGGACGAGGAGGAGGAGGAGGAGGAAGAGGAAGGTTGGTAACCAGCCCTTTCTGAAGTCGAGCGTGAGCTGCAGGCGGGCTGGGGACCAAGGTCTGGAGCCACGGTTGAGGAGGAACTTTTTGCGAGTTCCCTGAGACTTGACTCGGGAGTAGCATTCTCTCTGGCTCCAAAAGCTGCTTCAAGAGCCTTTAGATCACATGAAGGGGTTGGGGAGGAGAGTGGTCTGTAGAGGCTAGGGTGAGGAAGAAGCATGTAGAGAAAGGCCATGGAAGTCCCTGATGTCAGCCAGTGATTT
Source organism: Diceros bicornis minor (assembly GCF_020826845.1). Classification (NCBI taxonomy): domain Eukaryota; kingdom Metazoa; phylum Chordata; class Mammalia; order Perissodactyla; family Rhinocerotidae; genus Diceros; species Diceros bicornis. The sequence goes on from NC_080764.1 coordinate 13,094,198, forward strand.
GAAGGAGAAAAGATGCTCCAGGTTAGTTACATGGGCTTAAAGCTCTTTTGTGCTTCAGCAGCTGGTGACTGAAGGAACTCTCTGTCAGCCTGTGAGGCTCTGAGAGGCTTCACCTCTGAGCGGTGGTGTGGAAAATCATAAGCAGTTCACCGGTTCAACATGGCTCATCTCTCTAACATTTTGTATCTTTCAGAGGAAGAAGCTTAAACCAGACGTTGAGGGAGCCGGAGTTTGTAATCCCACCGAGCCTACCAGGGCCTTGGCTGCCCAGTGGAATGTTTGTCTGATTCTTACTCTCTGAAGTTTGGCAGATGGAATAAAGTATAATTCTGTTTCGTCTCTTACCTTCATCACATGCCTATATTATGACTGACGGCCCTTTTTCCTTCTCCAAGTAGCCCTTGGGAGAGGGAGGGTAGGATACAGCGGTTTCTAGCTGGAGTTCATAATCTGGGTTCCATCATTTGTTCTTGAGCATTATTAGTTTTACATCCCTATAAGAGAGTGAGTGACTAGATTTTTTTGTTCTTGGAACCCTTTGAAATTATCCTTTCTCAGAGAGTTGTCAATTGTGAGCTCCCCATAAGAAGTCTGTTTCCACAAGCATGAGTGCCTGCTGGCTCTGTGCCAGACCCAGCTGCTGCCCTTAGAGCCACAAATCACTAGTAAAAGGAGACACGGGGCAGTCTCTGAAGGTTGAGGTGGGGTTACTTGCTTGTGAAGGAGAATGCCTCAGAAGATTCTGATGGATGTTCCACTGGGTGGTGATGATAATGGTTTGTAAATTGATTTCAGGCTTGGCTTGGGCTGGTGACAGAATCTCAGACTGGCACCATCAAAGCAATGTGTCATAAACAAATCAGAGCTACAAATGTTTAGGATATGTAAACTTTTTATAAGTGGATAGTGTTCTGTTCTTGACACTGAAGTAATTGCCCTGCCAAGTGTTACACTAGGCTTTCTATAAATACCTGAGCCTGACACAGCTGTAACGTGGAAGTGATACCATTGTACAGATGAGGAAGCAGGCTCAGCTTCTGAATAACATCCCTAAAGTTAGTATTTTAATCAAAATAACTGAGCCTCAGCAAGCAAAAGTTTTTGGATTTTGTTAAGAGTTACTAGGAAGATAGAGCATAAAACGTGCAGCTCGAGGAGTTCTCAGTGTAGGTGGAATATTAAAAAGTACATGTTAAAATGGTGTGACAAGTGCCGGGGGGTTTCAGGGTTGGATCGGTGCTCACCAGGCTGCCTCTTGTAGACCCACGAGGCAATGCAGCGGGGTTAGCTGGAGCAAGTAGGGAGGTGGAAGTTAGTTTTAGGCTCATTCTAAGAAAGTGTCACATCAGATTCCACATACTTCATTTCTTTGATCTATCCCCCACTTTTATCTTTCCCGCTTGGGGCCACCAGGTTGACTGCTGAAAGCAATCCTGCAGTCAGAAACCTTGGCTAGCATCGTGCCTACAATCCAGGCTCACCGGTCTCAAGGCCCTGCCAAACCTCATCAGTCCTCTCTAATTTCCTGCTACTCACCAAGTAAGACCAACTATTTTAGGTAATTATCTGCCAGCACCCATTCTCATAATCTTCACAACCACAAAGAAGTAGACTTCCCAGCTTTATTTTGGGTTAGGTATTCTGCCTGACCTTGCCTAGTTTCAGTGTTTATTAAACCACTGCTTATCGAG